>NW_012149618.1:1414748-1476537 GCF_000956105.1 Propithecus coquereli | reverse complement strand
GAGGCAGAAGGATTGCTTGAGCCCAGGAGTTTGAGGTTGCTGTGAGCTAGGCTGATGCCATAGCACTCTAGCCCGGGCAACAGAGTGAAACTCTGTCTCAAAAATAAAAATAAAAATAAAATATACAAAATACAGTATTGAAGATATTAGAGGGCCCAGCATTATTGTTTACCATCTAAAATAAGACATAGTAGAAAACATTCTTGCTAATTTGAACAATCTAAAGATTCCTTTAGTATAAAGACTTTTGTATATCTAATTTATGATGGATTTATATGAAAAAATTTCTATGTCGTTGCAAATACGGCTAACCACCATTTAAAAATCTTGTTTTAGCAGTTTGTTTTTGATATATTTAAAAGTTTCCATAGTTCTCTCTTAATAGTGAATATTTAAAACAAAATAATATAAAACAAATCAGAAACCAAGTAGTCCATTTTAAATAAAAGCAAATGTATTTCTTAAATTCTGAATCTGCCCAGTTAGCATATTATGGAATGGACATAGCTGAAAAAAGATAATATTAGGTTACAGTCTTCCTCATTAGTGATTTTTAAACAAAACTATAATTTCCTGGGAGGCACAAACATTTCATGTGTTTATGTACAGTATTTACATCCATCCCTGCTTGTTCTTAGAAGAATTCGAGATGATGAGAAGAAAGTCAGCCAAATAAAATCAGAGTACTAGGGCTGAATGGGATAATTTTCCACAATTGTAGCACATTTAACTCTTAAAAGGATCTGATCATAGCTCTTTGAGGAAATTTCCAGGAGATGATAGAGAATGAGCTAGGGGTTTTGAATGTTTTAAAATAGTGAAATCCTAAAAGAGAACCGGGTACAAAATGGAGAAAAACAGCTGCTCTGAGAGGGAGTGGAGCCCAGCTCTCTGCACTGCCTCCCTGCCAGACTGGTGCCACTGTGCATGGATGTCCGGATGATGTGTGACATGACGCCACCGAGATGACTTTGCGGAGCTCCAGTCTACTCTAAGTACCAGAATTACTCGGGGCAGACATGAGTGAAGTTGAAGTACCATCACTTATTTACTCTTTATTTTGTAGCTTTTCTCCCAACAGAAGTCATGCATGTGTGCTAATTCCCAAACAAGAATCTTCCCAATTTTAGGATATGCAGACCTTGCAAAGGGTTCACCATTAGCTAATATTTCAGATTTTTTTTTCTTTTGTACTTATTTTCTTCCCTTTTTATAAGGTTTTTGTTTTTGTTTTTTAAAGAAAGGGTAGAAGGAAACACACTTTTTTTGAGTGTGTTGCTTTTTCCACATCTTTGTTTCTTTCTGAAACTGAGGAGAAAGGTAGTAAGGAGTCCAAAGAGGCTTCTCCAGTCCACTCAAACCTCACCTCCAAAGTAATCTGATTAAGACACTATCTTCATCATGTAACTTCCCACTTCAGAAACCTTCAAAGACTCCCAGTGGTTTTGAATTAAGCTCACCTTCCTCAGTTAGGTCTGATGACAGCAGTCCTTGCCTCCCTGCTCACACCAAGCTCTAATTAAGCTCCTTGAGGCACTTTTCAGTCTTCCTAGTCTGACATGCTCATTTTTTCCTCCATGCATTTTTATCTTCTCCACTCGACCCCCCAGTTGCTGCCCTGTCTGGGAATACCCAGCCTCCTTTTCTTCTTCTGTCCCAGTCTTTTCTATTTCTATTTCTCAGGATTCAGCCCAAGTTTTTACCTACTCACCAAACCCATTTTCATCCCTTTCATGACCTCTAGTTCTTGTTTGTATAGTTGTGACTTTTCGTTACATAATGTTGTAAACTGCTTCATAAGTGTACAAATTTAGATTGAAAGTCCTTGAGAGCAGAGATTCTAGTTTATCTTTCTTTGATTCCTCAATAAGTATAATGTTAGATTCTTAATAAATGTTCATAAGGTTAAAATGAAAAGCAGCAGGCATTCTGATTGTGATAAAATTGAATAATATTCTAAGTTGATTTTACTTGATTAAGCTGTTTGACATTTGCCAAATGGATTCTTGATTTGCAGTTGATTATTGCATAATCCATTAACTTTGAAGTTTTGTAAATTAAGATTAATTGGAAAAATACGAGCTTTTGAAAATCAAAGAGAAATGCTCTTATTACTTTCAGCTACATGTGATACTTGGACTGGTAATAGTGTTTCTAAAACAGAAATCTATTTTCATGTGAGAAGCACTAATTTATGGTTGGTAGCATCCACAATTGTTTGCTAAAAATATAGAAACAGCTCGTTTTCTTAAGTAAAAAATGCTCCCCATAGGCTCGTTTTCAAAGGTAGTAATTTGAATAGCAAACGCTTATTAAATAGTGTAAAGCTAGAAACATCATCCAGATTAGGCTAGTTTAAATATTGAAAGATAGGCAGAATTTGAGACTTTATTGAACTGAAACGAACAAGTTCCCATCCAGAGGGCACAGGTGAGGATTGCAGAGGCTTCTGAAGGTACCTGCATGTTAAAACATAACAGTGGTTATTCAGGGTGACTCACTGTCTGCTTAGCTTGGCACAAAGCTAATAATGGTGTTTTCTCAGTGTTGGTTAATAAGAACTCTTTTTAGAAGTCATGTGCATAGTTTGTTTTTCAGACTGTAAAATGATAGGTCTATGGAAATGAATCATGCAGAGGAGTCTGAGAGAGAATCTTTATGTTCCTTATTGAGGGAGGGTGTTCCCTGTAGGGCTTTTGTTTGGGTGGGGTTAAAATAACAAGTTTCTTCTCTCCTGTCATCCTCAACAAATATTACCTGTTTATCTTTTCATTTTAGTATCTTGATATAGTGGTTAGTATTCACTGTTAATGGTATTATATTTTTTTTTTTTTTGAGGCAGAGTCTCACTCTTTTTGCCTGGGCTAGAGTGCCGTGGCGTCAGCCTAGCTCACAGCAACCTAAAACTCCTGGGCTCAAGCAATCCTGCCTCAGCCTCCCGAGTAGCTGGGACTACAGGCATGTGCCACCATGCCCGGCTAATTTTTTCTATATATTTTTAGTTGTCCGATTAATTTCTTTCTATTTTTAGTAGAGACGGGGTCTCGCTCTTGCTCAGGCTGGTCTCGAACTCCTGAGCTCAAACAATCCGCCCGCCTCGGCCTCCCAGAGAGCTAGGATTACAGGCGTGAGCCCCCGCGCCCGGCCATGGTATTATATTTTAAATGTTGACCTGCTAATCAACTCTCATAGGCCAGATTTTAAGTGAATTATATTATTTGTGATGCAACCAGGTTAAATTTTCCAAATCTTGTTTGAAGAGAATTGATTCTGGTATAAACTTGGATTTTACATTGGAAGTAGTAAAACATGGATGTTTGTGAGGTTATATGTGCCATGGCCAGGGTCAGCTGACTGTTCAGTTTTGTATGTAACTTAACCAGTGTATACAGAATAATTTAAGATGTCTGGTGGGAAAGATCAAGAATGACTTTTTCCAAGAAGAAAGAATCAATCAGTTAGGTAAAGAACATAATCATGGGGTATTAGCCTACTAAGTAGCTGCAGTTTTCTTTCTGCTTGCCTCTAATTGCAAAGGAAGAATGCTGGAGCTCTAAAGAAACTTTAGAAAAGTAAAAGTGCCACTTTCCCCTCGCTTTGTTTGGGGCAGTTATAAGAAGTTGTAGTTAGGCTTAAAGTAAGTAGACTGAGGGATTTCAATGCCAAGAAAAGTATTCAGAGCCAAGGAGTAAATGCTGAAGTTTGGCCTTCAGAGCAATTAGTTGAGAAGAGGGAGCTAAGTTTTCTTCTTTTTGAAGGGAAAAATACAAATAACGTGATTTGAAGAAGCGAGGATTTTGAGAGTATTCCTTCACTATTCCTTCACTAATTTTATTGGATTATTTTTTTCATGCCAAGTTATACTTAGATTTTAGAATAAGTATCTTTAATAAGTATCTGTAGCTATGTTTAAATATACCATTTATTAATTTTGTGTATATTTTTGTTTGTATTAATATTTCCTTTTGAAGAATGAATAAACCTTTTGATAGTACAAACTGTGAACCTAAAGTTATAAATGATGGTGTGATAAGTGGGGAAAACTGGTTTGAAATTAAGACCTGAGTCCAAGCCCTAATTCTCAGGATGCATAGTTACATACTTATAAGTATGTTCTTTATTTTTTAGGACAATATTTTATTTATATATTTATTTTCTCTCAAATCTGTTTTATTTTTTTTAAATTTTTAACTATTATGGGTACATAACAGTTATATATATTTATGGGGTATATGTGATGTTTTGATACAGGCATATAATGTGTGATGATCAAATCAGGGTAATTAGGGTATTCATCACCTCAAGCTTTTATCATTTGTTTGTGTTAGAAGCATTCCAATTCCACTCTTCTAGTTATTTTAAAATATGCAATAAATTATTGTTAATCTCATTGTGCTACTGAATACTAGATCTTATTCAGTCTATCTAACTGTACTTTTATACCCATTAACCAACCCCTTTTAACTCCCTTTGCCTGCTACCCTATAAATGTATTATTATTTTTTTCTGTTTTTTGAGACAGGATCTCACTCTGTTGCCTAGGCTAGAGTACAGTGGTGTCATCATAGCTCATTGCAGCCTCCTGGGCTCAAGCAGTCCTCCCGCGTAGCTAGAGCTACAGGTGCGCACTGCCACCGCGCCCCCCACCCGCCCGCTAATTTTTAAATTTTTTGCAGAGACATGGTTTCACCGTTGCCCAGGCTGGTCTCGAACTCCTGGGCTCAAGCGATCCTCCTGCCTCAGCCCCCAAAGTGTTAGGATTACAGGTGTGAGCCACCGCACCCAGCCAATATATTCTTAAACATGAAGACTCACTAAGAATTTTCCCGAAATCTCTTCTGTTTGTAAATTTATCCTCCTCACTTTTACTATGATCCTTAATTTCAGATACTTCTGCTTTTACCTGAACTTAAAACTTCTTCAACTTTGTATATTCTCTTTATCCTATTGAGTTACACATTGACCCTTAGATGCATATCCCCCCACTCTTAATAAAGCATGTGATGTGAAGCACAATACTGGCTGAGAGGAGAGAAGAGCCATGGTCTATTGGATGGGAGGTTATATGTGGAGACTTCTGTGTGGCTGGTGTGAACAAGAAAAATGGATCTAAGAGATGATGTTTTAAGGGACCACACATTACTGGTAACAATTAGTTGAGGGGTTAATTAGTCCTTTTACTATAAGGGACTGTATGCCTGATCCAGGTTATTGTGTAAATGAACAGACTCCTTGATCAGAGACCAGCCCTCAAGACGAGTAGTAATCCTAATGAATGGAAAAGGATATAAGTGTTTTAGTGCTGATCCAGGTTAATTGAGAATTATATTTGTTATCCTATATTTGAATATAAGACATTCTGAATCTAGGACTATTATTTATAACAGTTGAGGTAAAGAATATTTTTAATAAGTATGCAAAGTATTATAAAATATTAGTGCTTCTAAAACATATTGGAGATTAGGAAAAAATGTTGTATAAGTGCTAATTATTGTAATAATTTTTAGAAGTAAAGATGTCATAGCACCCATTAAGACCCATTGTATGGGGTTTATGGCTGGGTACTAAAGGGTTAAGTCTTCACTAAAGAGTTGAAAGTGTGTCCTGGCTTTCTTGGCATTTTGCTGTCTGTCTGCATAGATAGCATCAATTTCTTCTCTGAAGCAAGGATAGATATTATTTTGTCTCTTTGAAGGAAGAAAGTGAGATTTGGAGCCAGAAAGATTTATATAAACACAGTATGATGAATTTTCCTTAATCTTTTACTATGGCTTTTGATTTATCATTGTCAACACAATAAAAGCTAAAGACTTACTATTGCATTCAAAGCTCTGTGTTGGTAGTTCTCAGCTCTGGATGCATATTAAAATAACATGAGGAGCTTTTTCAGCGTAACAAGGACAAGATGGGTTTTAGGCATCTGAATAGTATCTTTATTCTCATACCCTATTGAGGATTTGTATGGGTTTAGAACTCAAAATACCCTACTGTGAATTTGATCAGGATTGGTGAAATATTAATAATAAGAAATATACATATTGGTCTCTGCCCCCAGTCCCTAGCACAAAGCTCCTGAAACCTGTGTAATTTCTTGAGCAGTAGAGGAGGTAGGAGAATCTTTTGTTCTGACGTTTGATCTCTACCCAGCTCCTAATACCCTTATAGATAGATGCTAGCAGAATCTTTTGTTCTAATATTTGGACTTTGACCCAAGTTTCTTACACTGAACTCCTAATACCTTTGGAATTTTCTGAGTGAGAGGAGCATCTTTTGTCCTAAGGAGGCTACTCTTGGTGGGCTCCTGGATAGCCTCAGGATATGGGTCAGTTACTGGGGGAACCAATCACGTGATTAGAGAGTTGGAACCTTTCAGCCCTACCCCCTAACCTTGGGAAGGGGAGAGGGGCCGAAGGCTGATCACCAGTGGCCAGTGATTTAATCAATCACGTCTACATAATGAAGCTTCCACAAAAGGATTAGGTTTGGAGAGCTTCTAGATTAGCTGAATACATTGAGGTTCCTGGAAGGTGGCATATGCTGGGAAGGCATGGAAGCTCCACACCCCTTCCCACATATCTTACCCTATGTATCTCTTCCATCTGACTGTTAATCTGTATGCTCTTAATATCCTTCTTAAATAAATGGGTAGATATAAGTGTTTCCTTGAGTTATGTGAGCCTGTCTAGCAAATTAATCAACCCATAGGAGGAGGTTGTGGGAATGCCCGATGTTATAGTTAGTTAATCAGAAGTATAGGTGATAACCTATTGCTTGTTACTGACATCTGAAGTTGGAGGGCAGTCTTGTGGGACTAAGCCCTCAACCTTTGGGATCTGATGCTATCTCCAGGGTAGATAGTGTCAGAATTGAATAAGATTGTAGGACAGCCAGCTGGTGTCCTCTGGAGAATTGCTTCCTTGGTGGGGAAATAACCCCCTACATATCTGATGTTAGAGTGAAGTGCTGAATAAAGTAATGTGTAAGAGAGTAGGGAAAAACAGTTTTGTTTTGTTTTTTTCTGTCTACTCAGAGGATCGCATTAAATCACAACAGGATTCTGATCAGTTTATAGAAGATTGGTCTCTGTCCCCATAGTCTTCTGTTAATGGCCATTTTGATTACATTTTAACTATTGAGTCTTCTGTTTCATGAACATATCTCTCTATTTAAGTATATCTCTCTATTTAAGTATATCTCTCTATTTAAGTCTTTTTTGATTTCTTTTATCAGTATTTTGTAGTTTTCAACATACATTATCGAATAGAGAAAGTTCCCTTCTTTTCCTAGTTTTCTGAGAGTATCAGAAATCAATGTGAATTTTTTCTTCTGCATCTATTCAGATGGTCATATTGCTTTTCTCTCTTGTTAGTTTGTTGAGATGGTGAATTGTATCGATTAGTTTTCAAATGTCAAATGAGTCTTATGTTCTTGGGATAAAGCTCCCTGGGTTGTGATTTTCATCCTTTTTTTTTTTTTTTATATTGCTACATTTGATTTGCTCTCATTTTATTAAAGATTTTTGTGACTGTGTTCATGAAGGATACGACTTATTGTTTTCCTTAATCATAAAGTCTTTATGTGTCTTTGGTATCAGAATAATGCTGGCCTCATAAAGAGTTGGTAAGTATTCCCTCCTTTTTTAATTACCTGGAAGAGTGAGTGTAGAAGTGCAATTATTTCTTTTTTAAGTGTTTTGAATTTTCTAGTACATTCCTCATAATGAAGAGCTTTCTTTTTTAGAAGGCTTTAAAGTACAGATTCAATTTCTGTAAGGGATATGAGCCTATTCAGATTATCTATTTTTTGTTGAGTGAGCTTTAGTAGTTTGTGTTTTTCAAGGAGTAATTTACATCTGTCCAGTTCATCCAAGTTGTTGAATTCATGGACATAAGGGTTTTTTTGGTAATACTTCCTTATTATTTTTATAATGTCTGTGGAACCTGTAGTGATATCCCCTCTTTCTTTCTTGATACTGATAATTTTTTTCTTCTTTTTTTCTTAGTCTGTCTAGAGATTTATCAATGTTACTGATCCATTCAAAGAACCAACTTTTGGTTTCATTGATTTCTCTCTATTATTTTTTTATTTTCAATTTCATTAATTTCTTGTTTGTAGTATTTTTACCATTTTTCTTCTTTTGCGTTTAATTTGCTATTCTTTTTCTAATGTTCCAAGTTGGAAGCTTAGATTATTGACTTGAGAGTCTTTTTCTTTTCTAGTATAAGCATTTTTAATATTTATAATGTGAGAAGTGCCCACCTTTTCATTCCTCTCTTTAGGCTGCCTACTTCCCACCCTGGAGCCAAGCAATGTTGTTATTTTCTCAGTATCTCTTCATATATATATATTCACAGATATATATGAACAAATATATAAGTATTATTTTTCTCCCTCCTTTTTAACGTAATTGCTAGGTAGCATTCTAGCAGTTATTTTGTTCTACATCTTGCTTTGTTTTTTAAATTTTTTGATTTTTAGCAGTCTACCTTGGATATAATTCTGTATCTTTCATATATTATTTCTTATTCTTTTTAATAATAGCATAGTCAATCTTGATGTTGATTACTTCCAGTCTTTTGCCAGAAGAAATATGCTACAGAAAATGACTATGAATATGCACATTTGAAGACATCATTTCAGGCTTCTTGAGTGTGTAAATTCTTTGAGAAAGGAAAGGAATAGTTTTCTACTGCTTTTTTCTCTCATTTTCTGTGTTTAGATAATATGCTGTCTCTTTTGTTCAAAGGGCCCAGTTGGCATAGAGAGATAGAAATAATTGCATTTCTACACCAACTCTTCTACTTGGTCTATTCAAATAACTCCGGACATATCCAGACTTACTTTCATTTCATTATTTTTTTATGGAACGCTTCACGAATTTGTGTGTCATCCTTACGCAGGGGCCATGCTAATCTTCTCTGTATCATTCCGATTTTAATATGTGTGCTGCTGAAGCGAGCACCAGACTTATTTAAGTATTAGAACCAACAATAATAATCACTTTCAAGATCAATAGGTTCCTGAAGGAAGGCATTTCCTAGGTACTGTGCTTTTCCTTCAAGACTATTGTCAATCTCCTCAGCATTACCAGTACCTTCTGTATCTGCAGATTCCACATCCTTGGATTTAGCTAACCACGGATACGGAGGGCTAAGGGCCAATATCCTTGGATTTTGGTATCTGCAGTGGTCCTGGAACCAATACCCCTCAGATACCAAGGGCTGACTATACATAACCTTAGAATCTTATTAATTCTTGTGCCAGTGGTTTGATATTTACCAACAAGTGGCTTTCTTTCTTTCTTTTTTTGGTAAAGAATATCAATAAATCAACAAGTATTTATTCGTATCTATAGTATAGGCAGTAACTGATGTTTTGTTTGTCATGCTCATAGAGTAGTTTAAAATAGAGGGTTTGCAAATATTCCTCCATAAGAGAATGGATAAAATGCAGTATATTCATATGACAGAATACTACTAGCAGAATGAGCCAATAGTATATGTAACACCATGATAAATCTTGCAGATATTATGTTGGTAGAAAGAAGACACAAAAGTGCCTACTGTAAGATTCCGATTATTTGAAGTTCAAGAACTGACAAATCTGACCTATGATGCTAGAAATCAAGAAAGAGAGGTTACCACTGTGGGAGGTGGTTTTAGGAAGGAGGTGCTTCTGGGTGCTAGTAATGTTCTGTTTTTTGACCTGACTCTGGTTACATGGATGTGTTCATTTTGTGAAAGTTCATTGAATGAACTTTCAGTGTTCATGAAGGAACATTTTGAGGAGGTTCACTTATGAATTATGTACTTTTTTATATGTTCATTATATTTTAATAAAAAGTTAAAAAAAAAAAGGGTTACCCTTTACAAGTGTCACATCCATAGATTCATCTTTTGTACTTTGTAGTTGTTCCTGGTGCATCATTCTAAAGTTAAAAAAAAAAAGGCATCATACAGAATTAACCAAAGGCATATTCATTGATCATGGTTACAGCTTAATGCTTAATAAAACCAGAGACATGACTTACTTTTTTCTGGCCCATATATTCTCTCTTTTTAAAGCGATACTTTTTTTTTGAGACAATAAGTCTCGCTCTGTTGCCCTGGCTTGAGTGCAATGGCATCATCATAGCTCGCTGCAACTTCTAATTCCTGGGTTCAGGTGAACCTCCTGCCTCAGCCTCCCAAGTAGCTGGGACTATAGGCACACGCTACCACCTGTGGCTAATTTTTCTATTTTTTGTAAAGACAGGGTCTCACTCTTACTCAGCCTGGTCTCAAACTCCTGGCCTCAAGCGATCCTCCTACCTCGGCCTCCCGAGAAGTGCTAGGATTACCCAAAGTGAGCCATTGCGCCTGACCAGGATTCTTTTTTTTTAAACAGTTTTTTATCGAGAAATATAAGACATCTGTAGAAAAATACATAAAACAAAGTACAGTTTAATGAGTTGTTATAAAGCAAATATCCATATAAATACTATAGAGGTCAAGAAACAGAGTGCTGTTGGCACTCTGGAAGCCCCTGCATGTCCTTCTGGGCTTCAGCCTTCTCTCAGATATACCTAATAGCCTGATTATTATGGAAATCTCTTCTAAGATTCATTTTTACTTTCTTTTGTTAGTGGGATTTCTTGGATATTCTTCCATCATGAAATTTGTGTCTGCCAGACATGTTTTATGCAAGTTTACCGTAAAAAACGTCAATAGCTGTGCAGCAAGGCTTGCTTTCCTGTCTGTGAGCACTTCCTCTTCATTCTTGCTCTGCTGGTCATCAGGCACTCTTAGTCCTACTCTGGACTTCAGCAGTAGTTTCTCTTGTTCCCTCATCTTTCTGGGCCACTTTATTTCAGGATGGAAGCTGTATCCATCAGAGTTCTTAAGTTGTAAGTAATAAAAAGCATCTCTGGCTAATGTATTAAAAGGATGTGGGTGACCCACAGACTCTCTGGGAAGGTTGGGAAAGTAGGCTTGAAGACTACACCACTGGGAGCGAAGTGCAAAATCGTTCCACAAAACTGTCTCATAAAGACACCTCTACCACCTCTCTGGGCATAGACGTTGCTGCTTGTGCCCCAAACATATTGATGCTGGGCTCTGGGTGCTGCCCCAGGAATCATGGTCTTTGCTGCCTCAGGACACCAGACATAACGACTCTTGTGCTGAATCCCCACCAGGTAGATTCTTCTGGAGTTTCTGCTTCTTAAAGTGAATCATTTCCTATTGAAGTCGAGTGAGTGCATCTTATTGGTGGAGCTGTGTCATGTGCCCATGTCCTAGTTTTGAAGAAAGACAGGAAAGCAAAGATATGGGTTTTTTTCTTTCTTTGTACTTTAGTAGTGAGAAGTGTATTTGTCTTGTAGACCCAGCATTTGGATGTTTGGTGTTAAAAAAAAAAGTCCACCGTAAAAGCTCTGTATCAACCTTAGAAATCCATTCCTTTTTACCTAATGATCTATCTTAGCCACTGACTTTTCTCATATGATGCAGTGGATATTTGACACAGGAATATTCCTTATCATTTCCAGGTGTCATATTGCCCTATACATGGAGCAGTATCTTTATTTCTGAAGAACTATATATCTTAAAAACCCCACCCTAATTTTAGCCAGTTGCGGGATTCTTATTTTATCTTATGAATAAACTCTAGGAGATGTAATAGTTAACAGTGCTACCATAACAAACATTGGTATTTTCTGGTGATGTTTTCACAGAGAACTTTCTGGCTTATAGACCATTCGCCTTTTTTCAGGTGTGACCTTTCTGTATACAAAAATGGTTAGGAAAATGGGACACACTCCATTAAGACCATTAGTGAATATAAATAAGATGATACATGCTTTTCAAAACCAAGGCAATATAGCTCTCTTTATTGCAAAAGTATTTTACTCTAAGTTACTATGAAACTTTATGAACAGAAGCTTTTAAAAATCAATACAGGCCGGGCGTGGTGGCTCACGCCTGTAATCCTAGCTCTCTGGGAGGCTGAGGCGGGTGGATTGTTCGAGCTCAGGAGTTTGAAACCAGCCTGAGCAAGAGCGAGACCCCGTCTCTACTAAAAATAGAAAGAAATTAATTGGACAACGTGGTGAGTGCCTGTAGTCCCAGCTACTCGGGAGGCTGAGGCAGGAGGATTGCTTGAGCCCAGGAGTTTGAGGTTGCTGTGAGCTAAGATGACGCCACGGCACTCTAGCCCGGGCAACACAGTGAGACTCTGTCTCAAAAAAAAAAAAAAAAAAAAAAAAAAAAAAAAAAATCAATATAAAAGTCCGTCGTTAACTTATTACGTACGATAACTTTCACAACCAGCTAGTGGCTTTTATCTGCTATGAAACCTGGGCATAGATGAATGGATGAAGTCATAGACATGTTGAGTCAGGGGGCCTTGGTTCTGCTGGAGGTGTGCAGCATTACTTTGGGCAATTCGTTTATGTTCTTCTACATTTCATCTTTCTAGTTCCTAAATAAGAATAATATTGCTATCCCTTCCCCTTCACTTTTCTCGCTGTGGTATATGAGATCTGAGACAGATGTGATTGAGCTTCTTAGAATAAACACATGGTAACATAAACATTGTTACAGTAAAAACAAAGATGAGTGTACTATAAAATCTTTACAGCAGTGTGTGCCCTGTTGTTTAGTAGAAAACAATAAACTGTTGTTATAATATCCTGATACAAGGACAGCTCTCTGAATTATGTTCAAACCAGGTTGCCCCTCAGTTTTGAATTCTTAAAACCTGCAAATGTGGATTTAATGGGTCTAATTGATAGGAAATTTACTCCAGGTTCATCTGTTTAGCCTCTGCCTACATAGCCAATATAAATTACTTTACAGAATGTTTCTAAAACCCACTTCCAGATAATTCAGGTTAGCTTTAGCATTCTTCATCTAGCATAGATGAAGCCTTAATTCTACAAAGGAAAAAAAATCCAGGGTTTCTAAATGTGGTAAAATTGTAACATATAAGGGCAGGAATCAATTTACTGGTTGCTCAATATTTAGTGATACATTTGATTGCTTTTGTGGTTCCAGATAGCAATTATTTCTAATATAATTTATTTTTCAGTGAGGGCCGAGGCAAGTTGACGGTATTTTCAGTTAAAGCTATGTTAGCAACCATGTGTGGTGGAAAAATGCTGGACAAATTGAGATGTAAGTATTTTCATATTATTTGAAAAATTTCATTTTCAAATTAGAACTTTTAAACAGTTTTAAATGAATGTTTTCAGAAGTTTGGATGATGCTATATTGAGCCTTTTTTGTTTATTACCACATCACTCACCATGCGGCATTTGGCTCACAGTGTGTAAATTTTTCAAATGGAAAAATTTATTGTTAGTGGTTTTTAAAATGAGAAAACTGAAGAGATTCAAAACAGTGATGCTGACATTTTAAAAATCCTTTTTAAAATGTTTTCCATATTATTAAAAATTGTGCTTGAAGATGATTATGTTGAGAGCTTTTAGTTAGAAAATAAATTTGCTTACTTATACCAGATTTGGTCAAGTTTAGCCCTTTTCTTAATCATTCCATTCTTCATCAGGTATTTGCTATGATTAACTCTAATACCTTAGAGTCAGACTCAGTTATTTAGAAATTGATAGCCTGGATTTTTTTTTCCCCAGTTATCTTTTCTATTGTTTTTCTTACTATCTTGGCATTTTACTATTCACTAGATACTATAAGAAGGTGTTTAGATTAAATCACAGGAGATGAAATTCACAACTATTTAATTTGGCTGCTAAGGTTTTTATTTATTCAATCATTAGATAGTTAATAAGTGCTGAAGATATGCTAAGCATTGCGCTAGGTGTTTTACGTATATTTTCTTTTGGAAGCCTTAAAATTCCTTTAAGCAGCACGTGGTTATTTTCTTCATTTTATAGATGAGTTAACTGAAGGGGTAAAGCTGGAATTTCAACTCAGGCTGTCTAACTTCAGAGCCCACTGTTAGTGCTTTAATGGGAGACACACATGTAATTTCAGCACAGTGTTTAGAGTGCCATAATACAAGTAGCCATAGAGTAAGAAACTCAGTGTCAGCTTTCAGAGGGATGAGATTCAAGTTGCGGGTTTTAGTGAAGTGTTGAGATACTCTGAATTTATTTGTTGAAAAAATTGGGTTGTCCTGTAGCATTTCTCTTAGACTGGATTTGGATGATTGCATCCTTGTGTTGTTCCTTTGTGTCCTACTTTTTTTTTAATTGAAAGATATAGAGGCTTGATCAAATTCAAGTACAAGTTTTTGGGCAAGGTTACTTCATAGGTGTATTTGTTTTCTGTGCTTTTTCTTACATGTTATCATGACATTGAAAGTTGGAAAGCTAGATAGCCCACTAGATATAGATTTAGATAATCTAAAGAAAGATAGTAGATAATGTATTTGGCCAACTGTCATCTAGTTTATCTTCATTTCAAAATTACCAGCATATTTTTTGTAATAAAAATTATGTTTTATTTAAATACTCTTCTGAGGTTTTTCACATGGTATCTTAAAATATACTCTTTCGGGCTGAAATTTCTTTCATACTCTCTTAATTCAGCATGATTTTCTGAGGAAGATAATATAATATAGATGAAAAATTATATTTCATTCAAACACAAAGAAAAGGAAAGTTGGAATTTTGTCTGTTTTTTTAACAATGATGATACCAGATGAAAAATACATGTATAACATCTTTATTAGTGTTGGGGAGACTGGTTGAAAAATACAGTAATAGAAAATTGATTATATAATTGCATATTTTAGATGACTCTGGAGTCTTTAAGTTTCTATGATTAAATCTGCTACATTTACACAGAGCCAGTTCACCTGGCACATAGTAAGTACTTAAAATTTTGCCAAATATAAATTATTGATTTAATACTAAAATTACTCCACTTCTCTGCTGTAACAGTGCAAAAGTGCAAATTCTAGTACTGTATGAAGCATGGAAGGGATCCAGATGATAGCAGTTTTTTTGATGTGGTTTCTGAGCTTTTTGGAGGAACACAAAGTGACCAAGATTCAACTGGCACAAAAGCACACGTGCCAAGGCAAAGGTAACATGTCAGTGTGCTCAGGAGGGCAGGTCATTGTACACAGTGTATGGATGGATATGATGCAGATTGTGCTAGGGTGCTAACCACAATGCTTGCCTTACTCAGATTTTTCAAATGTGGTTTTATCTTTTTCATGCTTAAAATTATAGTTTCTTTACCAACTGTAGCTCGTGTTTCATTATTTTTATTGTACTGTAGTTATTTTGGCTTGGGAATGAGACATCTGACATACGTAAAATTTGCAGGTGTTGAAGCTATCTCTCTACTTTTAATCATCCAGAGTGGAAACCACTTTAAAATGTGGTCTTTCCCTTCCATCTTAATTAAACAGAACTCGCTGATCATAATTTAAACATTTTCTTCTCTTAAGGATGCCATTTTATGATGCATTTAGGGCTGATCATGAAGCTTAGGGTTGTTTATCCCCACTTCCTATATTTTGAGACTATGTGCTTTTTCAGTTCGAGTTTGTTGTTGTTGGTGGTGGTGGTGTGTGTCCTTTATCACTTGCAAATGTGATGTTATTTTCAGTGTAACAGTTTCTAGAAATCTCTCCTTGCTTCTGATTTACTACTTCTAATATGCTACTGACAGAGAAAACATAGCCAAACTTCTTAGTCTTCTATTTAAAGTAAGGATTTAAAATTATTATGAGAGAAGCACTGGAACTTTTATAGTATGATTGTCAGTTTTGGCTATTGTGAAAACCTTTTCCTCCTTGTTTTCTAGTTCTCAGCAATGTCCTACTTAGCTGAGATGGCTGAATGATGGTGCAGCCAAAAGGAAGATATAACACTATATTGTATCATCAAGTGATATTTCACCATTTATTCATGTTCTTCTGCCTGTTTATTTCACTATTTTAGTTCTTAGTTGCTCCAGCCTCTTCCTACTCTCTGCTATCTTTATTAATGTTCTCATTGTATAAGATTTTCTAATCTGTGGAATATGTCTTAACATTTCTTTTTTTTTTAGATAGGGTCTCACTCTCTTGCCCCAGCTGGAGTGCAGTGGTGCAATCATAGCTCACTGCAGACTGGAACTCCTGGGTACAAGCTGTCCTCTGGAGTAGCTGGGATTACAGGCATATGCCACCACACCTGACTAATGTTTTTCTTATTTTTTATAGAGACAGGGTCTGGCTATGTTGCTGAAGCTGGTCTCAAACTCCTGGCCTCATGCAATACTCCTGCCTTGGCCTCCTAGAGTGCTGAGATTACAGGCATGAGCCACTGTGCCTGGTTTGCTTTTCTTTTTTTTTTTACTGTGATCTTTCTGCTTTTTACCTTCTTAGCATTTTTCCTACAATTTTCTCCCTTCTACCTTTTTTATTTGACTATTTTTTTGCTTTATTTTAGTGTCAAGATAGCATTTGAAATAACTTAACAAATATTGGTGCCTTTAGTTTGAAACATTTCATAGATTTTTTAGATTTGTCTTAAGAGACTTTCTGTCTCCAGGTATCATTCATTTACAGAAATGGTTCACTGTTGTGGCCATTGAGAACTATATCCTACAGTCAGAGGTAACTTACATCAGGATTCTAAATACCAATAATTTATAATCAGAATACAGGAAACAGCATGATCAAAATTCAATAATGTCAGAAACCCAAAATATAACTCAAGAGAACACAATTTATAGACTATAAAGCCCATTATATGTTAAACCATACTTGTCAATTAATTTAATTATGGGATTTATTTTTCTAATTCTGCTATTTGTTTTCCAAGAAACTTAATCTCCTCTCACTCAAATTGCATCTAGTTGCACTAAAAAATAGGAGCAAATGATTCATAAAATTTATTTTAAAATTCATTAAAAAACCGGTGCTACTGTTTTCAAGGGCAGTTTAAGAGTATGTATCAGGAAGCCTGTAAAAATGTTCAAATCCATTCACACAGTCTACTTGAGTGATCCTAAGAAATTAAGCAGCAGTGTAACCCAAGTTTTATGTATATTTGTTGCAACACTTTTTGTACTATATGAAAACTTGAAACAGCTTTAGTGCCCAGGTGAGAGCAAAGTTAAGTTTTGGGACACCCGTATGATAGAATATAATGCCTTTAAAAATATGTTTCAGATCACAATGTGTAAATGTAATATGGTTTTAAACAAAACTTTGTTATGCACATAGAAAAATAAGAAATACACCATAAAGATAACAGGGATTTTCTCTGGGTTGTAACACAATGGTTTTATAATAATAATAATGTATATTATTTATTTTTTGCATGTTTTTGATAGACTACACTTTCAGTAGCCAGAGAAAGATGTCCTGAGGTTCTTTCTACCTATTTTTTTCCCAGAATGGCCTGTTCTCACATTTGGATTATTTGCTTTCTTGATGTTTCATTAATATACTGTAGAAAGGCCTCCCTTTGAAGTTAAACAGTTTTTACGTGTTCAAAATTTAGCCTCCTCTGCTATAATCTTTTAAGCACCTGTTGCTGCATATTTATCCTCACTGGTTTGTGTTAACCATCCCTTCTCCTTATTAGAGAGAAGTGGCTGTTGAATCTGAATGGGTGATACCCATATTTACATTTTGCAAATAAGCAAAATGTTTTAGAACAGGAAGCAAGTAAGAGATAAGCCCTAAATCTGTATTTTATGAATAAGGAAAAAAAAAAAAGAAGAAGAAGGAAAACAAAAATCAAGGAAGTTCTGGAGCCTTGTCAAAGGTAGTTCTTCGGCTGAATCAACCCCAAGTCATCCTGAATACCGCCCCTCAACCTCCTTTTGACTGAGGGAATGATATGGCATATTAATGACTTTGGGAATACAGTAAGCACTTGGACTTAGTTGTATATAAGTATTTATAAACATACAGATGTGTGCACATACGTTTGTGGGTTAGGTTGCTCAGTGATAGAAAGATGACTGGAGATGAGAGTCGTTTGCCAGAGAAGGCTCATATATAAAAGAAAACGGCTTTCCATTTATAGGCTTGACTCTTTAAACAGCCCTATCATCTTACAAAACAAGTTTACAGTTGTAATGTGGGGATGAAAGGGGAGTGGAAATAGATGGATAGATGGATAAAACCAGGGTCATTATCACCAGAAAACAAAAATCAAAACATAAGTAATACTGTTAGATCAGTGGCATTATTTTGCCCATTGCACAGAGGATAGAATATTTTGAACATTGTATACACACTAACATTTAAGGGCTTGATTGTAAGTTTTTCACAAGGGAGAAGCTACTCCTTTTAGCTGGAAACAACTATTGGGGAATTAACATACTTTCTTTCAGAGGTGTATAAATAGAGAATTACTGGGGAAATTAACTGGGGATCTAGGAAGTAATTTAGTACTTTAATGCCAGAAGGATTTAGGGCTTTAATTAGAGGACTAGCTTAATTTTTGATATTTTTATTAAAGGTTATTGTCTTATTTACTTCTTTGGTAAGATCTTTTTATATGTGTACACAGGTAAACTGTAATAACTTAGATTCATTGTCAAACTTCATTTAAGATGAAAAAATCAGCAATAATATTTATTATTTTTCTTATAGATAAGGGAAGCCTATCTAAAACAAAATATTGTTTTAAGCCAGTATCTCAAGAAGTAATGAATTATTTCACTGTGCCTTCGATTTTGGGGTCTAGTAGTATTTCTCTTATTAAAACAAATAAACATGTTTTTACTTGTTCTTTTATTCTAATATGGGTCTATTAAATTACAGTTTCTTTTTTATGAACTTAATTTTTTTGCTATGAATCTATTCATATGACATAGTAACTAAGTGTAATTGAAAATGATACTTCTTTTGTGGGGGTGGTTAGTCATTTCACTATCCAATTACTCCCTTTTATTACTCTGAATGAGTTAGATGTAAATTTGTTTGTGTTGGTGTATACATATATATTTTTGAGATTGTAAAGCTATACAAATGTATATTTATGTACCTTGTAGCTGAAGTCTCTGGTCCTGCATATTTCTACCATTAATGGCCACAAGTTAATTACTTATTAGTTTATCAGTTATGAATACACTGAGTGGCAACAGAAAACTTTTAACTAACAGTGGCTTAAGCACATTGGGATTTATTTTTTTCGTGTAAAAATAAGTCCAAAGCCTGGTCAATTCAGAGTTGGTACCATGACTTATGGATGTCATCAAAGACTTCAGTTCTTCCTGTCTTCCTGTTCTGCCATATGGCTTTCTTCCTTAGGGTCATAAGATGACTACTTTATCCCAGGCCTTATGTACTCATTCCAGACAGAAATAGGAAAAAAGTGCCTCTGTTAGGAAGCAAAAGGTTTTCCAGAAATCCACCCCAGATACAATGTGCAAAGGGGGCTGGGAATTCACTTTTTAAGCAAGTACACTCCCATTCCAGAAACAGTCAGGGCTCAGTTAGTGAGTGAGAAGGGGAAACTAGATACTGAGTAGGCACCTCGTAGTGTCTGCCACCTCCCATATTGACCCTTTGTTTTCATTCAGATTTAGTGCATGGTTACTTTCCCATTCTAAGAATAGCAGCCACTTATTTAAAAATTAAATTATTTTTGTTCTTCCCTCCTTTGAAGAGCATTAGTTATTCATGTCATTGGTAACATTTTCACAGTTCTCTATCTGTAGTCTAGAACTGTGGCCCAATACTTTGTTTCTGACTGTCTGCAGGATGGTTCCACTTGAAAATCTGCTGATTAGTTCAAATGCAGTTATGTTCAACGCTAAGTGTAATATCATTATTTTTTATTTGTTTGTGTCAATCAGAGTTGTCAGCATTTTCCCAACTAGAAATTTAGAATAATCTTGACTTTTAAAATTTCTTTATTCCCTAATCCTGTTTGCCATCAACTGTAGTTCCTTGCATTGAAATGTCTTAGATTTGACCTTTCCCCATACATAGGGTCACTCCTATAATCCAGACTCTCTGAATCTCATTTGTGCATTGTTTACAAGGTTTTCTAGCTGGTATCTCCAATTTCATTCTTTTTTTTTTATTATTATTATTGTATCAGTCATTAATAACAGTCTAATCTTCTTGAAACCTAGCTTTCTGGAAATTTGATACCTCCTTAAAAGATTTTAAGCCAAATCCAAATTGCTTTCCTCTTTCAGTTTTCTTTGATAACAGAAGTACTCTTCTTATTCAATCTTTATTTTCCTTTATTTATCAATATTGTTTGCCATAGAATATTCTCTTCAATGCCCTGTTTTCTGTTTATCACTGATAACAGCGGCACTCTATGCATTCCTAGAGACTTTTATCCTACTCTTTTTTAGTGTCTCCCAGTCCCTGCCTCCAACCTGTTTTGACCTTATCCTTCCAAATCCTATCTTTCAAGGCCTACCTTCTAAATTTTTTTCTTTTAGAACTTTTGTGACAGTTCCTGCCTATGTGTTTTTATATCTATTCTAAATTATATTTTGAAATAGTGTGGTATAATGGAATTTATTTTGGAGTCACAAGGTATGGGTTTAAAACTTGATTTGGCCACTTACTAACTTTTGACCTTAAGCAAGTTAACCTTTCTAAGCTGTAATTTCTTTATCTATAAAATTTAAATGATTAGATATGTGAACATGTACACACTCACACCTCTTTTTTTTTTTTTTTTGAGACAGAGTCTCACTGTGTTGCCCGGGCTAGAGTGCCGTGGCGTCATCCTAGCTCACAGCAACCTCAAACTCCTGGGCTCAAGCAATCCTTCTGCCTCAGCCTCCCGAGTAGCTGGCACTACAGGCATGCGCCAACATGCCCGGCTAATTTTTTCTATATATTTTTAGTTGTCTGATTAATTTCTTTCTATTTTTAGTAGAGACGGGGTCTCGCTCTTGCTCAGGCTGGTTTCAAACTCCTGAGCTTAAACAATCTGCCCGCCTCGGCCTCCCAGAGTGCTAGGATTACAGGTGTGAGCCACCGCGCCCAGCCTCACACCTCTTTATGAGAGTAAAATGAGGTAATGTTTGATAAAGTATGGTAACACTTAGTATTAGGGTTTGTTGCATGAAAGCAAAATCGCAGAATAATAATGTCATAAATGATGTTGAAGTTTATTTTTCTCTTACATAAGAGAAGTTCAGAGGTAGGTAGTCCAGGGCTGGTATGGTGGCTTCATGTTCATCTGGGACTCAAGCTTTCTTTGTTTTTCCTTTTTGTGACATTCTAGTGTATAATTTCTATATCAAGATTGAGATTACCACATAGTCCAAGGTGGCTGCTGGAGCTCCAGCCATCATAGCTGCATTCCAGGTAGCTGAAGGAGGAAGAGAATAATGAAAAAATGGCATGCTTTCCAGCTCATTTAGCTTTCTTTAACTAGTCTTCCTGGAAGTTCCTACAACCCTGTGCTTATAATCTCATTGGCCAGAACTTAGTCACATGACCACAGCTTGCTAAAAGGAGGCTGAGATGTTTAATCTGTTAGTTGGGTACATTGCTGCATAAAATAAAAATTAGTGTTCTGTTACTAAGGAAGAAGAGGATAATGTGGCTACTGGCAGACTCAGCATAGTTACCTATCATGATCCCTGGCACATGGTGGGGCTTAACAAGTATCTTTTTGCCTCTATTCTTTCTGTTGTGTTTAGAGTCAGTTTAGCTCTTAATTCTTCATTTTATATATATCTTATTTTTTGCAGCTACACTGAAAGTTTCTTGGGGGATGAGGACCACGTATCATACTTATTTGTTGTGCTTCAAAACACCTAACAGTGCTTGACACTTGGACCACATAATAGGAACTTAGTATATATTTCTAATTAGTTGATTTCACTTTCTACTAGGGCTATACTTCTCTTATTGGATCCCCCCCCATATGGACATTTAGTATTTTTTCTTCAGCTATGCTAGCAGCTATCATGAGAAGATACACTGAAGATTTTCATTCCTTTGGTAATTTACTGTTTTCTAATGCCTTAAAAATTACCCTGTGGAGTTCATAACTTAACATTTTATCTTTCTTTGATTAATGTATTTAAAAATGTCTTTATCTAATGCTTTAGGATAAATTCCCCAACTTGAACCAAAAGAGTAATGCATATATGTATATTACATATGTCTATTATATAGATATAGATCTCTAATATACCTGTTCACTATGAATATATAGAATATGAATTTTCAAAATGCTATGTTGGAAGAGTCCTCTGGAAATGATTTTTTGGGAATATTTAACTTACTAATTTGTTTGTAAAGCAGCTCAATGGTTTGAAAAACAGCTTAGGTCACATTTCTTTGTTGTTTTTGAGCTCCTTGTTATTTTTCTTTTTCTCTCCAACTATGGATGAGAAGAGAGGAATAACTGCAGACATGAACTCTCTGCAAGAAGATAAAGTAGTACTAGTATTACTGGAAACTTCTTTCCTGTCTGCTTAGCCCCAGTTAATGTAAAAATAGTATCAAAGTATCTTGGAATAGAAGAATATCAAAATATCTTGGAATAGAAGAGTTTAGATGAGATTTTTTAATTCTACTTTGGAACTCATTAGAGCAAATATTGTAAACATATTCTATTGTTTTCAGATTTATTCCTTCACAGGTATATATCATCAGTATATGAATATACAAATATAGTTTCCTTCATACCTTATCACCAGTATGCTAATATATTCATATACTCAAACATGCATGTATTATATAAACAATATACAGATACTAAGAGATAAAGGTATGTTGCGACAGATTCTTTTTGGGAACAAAGTGTCAAGTATAAACAAATAAAATTAAAAGTTATATATTATCCAGTTATAAAAACTCAGAGTAGGTGGGTAGACATACATGGATGGTTATTGATCTGATGTTCAGTGATGATTAGTGTTAAGAGAGTGGGAGAGAGGGGTCTTGTCAGCATAGTAACCACACAGTGTTATTAATAAGAATGAGAATAGTTTTAATATTAACTAAAAATCATAATAACTTTATAATAATTTTTTACTAGTATACAAATGACATAGAGCCATTTATTAAAAAGCTGATATTTCCTTAGAGTTTGACTTTATTTGGTTTTGTTCTCATAGATGTTTTCTCCCAGATGTCAGATTCCAATGGCTTAATGATATTTAGCAAGTTTGACCAGTTTCTGAAGGAAGTTCTGAAGCTCCCAACAGCTGTCTTTGAAGGGCCATCTTTTGGTTACACAGAGCACTCAGTCCGCACCTGTTTTCCACAGCAGGTAAGGACAGTTTTATAGAATCTAGGACTAGAAGAGCGCTTATCCATCCTTCCACCTTCTGACAGGTTTCACCAGATTGCTTCCAGTGTAGGCTACAAGGTCTTGAGTAGGGGAGGAGAAAGAGCTTTGAAGGGGGAAGGGTGGATGAATAAAAGCGGGGATAAAAGATTCACCTGACAACTCTTGTGGGGGAGAGAGATCTTTTCTAAAAAGAAGATAACATTTGAAATATTTAAAAGAAAAGTGTTTAAGAAGTGTTTACATTATTGCTACTAGACATATATTACTTTTCAAAATGATTTCTTTAAACTGTGAAATATAGGAATTTTGATATAAAACTCTGTAACAATACTGGATCATTGTTTCCTGAGCACTGGAGACAAGGAATGCTATGTAGCTCTCAACTGCCATGATAGAATCCCTCAAGGGTACACTACTATTTTCATATTAAAAAAAGATGGATTGGATTTCCTTTTGTCGTCTTGACCTAGAGGATTCCTGAGATCTTAACTGTGCGTCAGAGAACTGAGAGCAGAGTAGACACTGGCTGTAACATACATTTATTAGGGTAGAGATTACATAAAAGAAGCTTAATGTTAAACTTACTTGGAAAGTTCTGGAAAGTGGGGAATTAAGGAAAAAAATCTTTGTTAAAACTAATGGGTAAAAAATTAATGGAAACAGAATATTGACATAGTCTAAAAGTATCTCCCTATAAGATATTTATGAATTACAAAAGGAACATAGTAACCTTACAGTGGAGAAACCTATCAGATATCATTTTACCAAGTGATCGAAGTCTCTATCATCACTAAAGGGATAAACTGATATCACATGCCTCCTAATAGGGTGCACTGAGAAGTACACAATATCACTTCTTTGGTACTCCTGCCAAAAAAGCACAACCTGAATCTAATCTTGAGGAAACATCAGACAAACCCAAATTTTTGCAGTATAACTCTCTTATGCTTCAAAAATGTCACTGTCATAAAAGATAAAACATTGAGGAAATGTTCTAGATTAAAGTAGTCTAAAGAGACATGAAAACTGAATGCAACTCATGATTCACGATTTTCTTTTGTTATACAGGACATTATTGGGACAATTGGAAAAATCTGAATAAAGTTTATAGACTAGACAATAGTATTGTCAATGAATGTTAATTTCCTAACATTTATACTTGTATATAATTATGTAAGAGAATGTCCTGGTTTTTAAGAAATTCAGTCCGAAGTATTTAAGGATAAAAGAGTATCCCTTCTGCAACGTTAACATTTGAGGAATCTGGGTTAAGGGAAAATGGAGATTTTGGTAATCTTCTTACAACCTTTCCAGAAGTCTGAAATTATTTAAAAATAAAAAGTTATAATATAAAAGGAACAAATCTAAAGGTTTGAGAACTGAAAGGACATTGTAAACTAGATCCTGCTTACCTGTGATACTTTGATTCACAAAAGAACCAAAACACAAACACACATGTACACATACATATGTCCCTTTTTCATTTAAAGTTAAGAATTTGTTTGTCTGAATTCAGACTTTCAAACAATATTTTACAGTTTGTTTACAGGTTACTCAGCTTTAGCACTGAAGGTGGCACCCATAAAAATGGAGAATTATTTTTAGTAACTTCTGAGGAAATGTTCTTCCCTAATTTGTGCACACTTTGGCCGATTGGTTTTGTGCAAATTTGCCTCTGTACGCTATTTATTTTTCCTCTTAGCATAAACGGCAATCAGTATTAGCTTTTAGCTTATTAAAAAATATCTCCACACTTCAATTTATGCTAATAAAACATAGTTTGCATTTTTCCCCTGAATATGCATTTTCAAATGATGTGAGGCTGTCCAAACATATCCTGGTACAAGCATGTCCTGCAGGTATTTATATGCCTTTCAGGGATATAAGTGAGGATGAGTGTGATGAAGACTCTACAAACAGCTCTCTGATGTTTTTCATTTGGAGCTTGTCTCATTGCTGCTGCTTTGGTGGATCGTCACCTCCCATGGTGGCCCACACAATACTCTGGGGTAATCTTGTGTATGATGTACACATGGCTTTTCACACTAGATGCTTCCTGGAGGTCAGGCTAAAAATTGATCAAGTTCTGGAATGCTGCTCTTAAGTAAAATTGTGGCAGAATGGGGGAGGGTATTTATACAAAAAGTATCAGTGAAGAACACTGACAAATGGGTAACAATTATTTGCGGTACTAAACCTAAAGCAATCTTTGATTTAATTGCAGTGTGAGTATTATGAGAACCTAATGTTAGAATAGCAGTTTAAAATGTTGAAGAAATTTTAAAAATTACAGTTGTTAATTCCAAGAATGCTGTCTAGGATTCTGCAGATTACCTCATGACATTTGTGATTGTGAGGGCTTCAAACTCATAGTCTGATTGTTGCTTTTTACCTGCTTCAGATTCCTGTAAAAAAAAAAAAAAACCAGTCTGCATTTTGATATATGTCAAAATTTGGAAAAGTCAGAGAAGTTTATCTCAATCTAGAGGAAACTTGAGTTTTCCCAAGTCCATGGAAAAAAAAAAGCCTCAGAAGAAATAGAAACTACTACCAAGAAAGGAGACAGTTTGGACAAAGTTTCATGGAGCAGAAGTTAAATTCAGCGAGTTTTGGGTTTCTTTTTGAAAATGGGCTTTCCCCATCCAGAGTCTTGCTCTTTCGCCCAGGCTAACAGTGCTGTGATGTCAGCCTAGCTCACAGCAACCTCACACTTCTGGGCTCAAGCGATCCTCCTGCCACAGCCTCCTAAGTAGCTGGGACTACAGGCATGTGTCACCACACCTGGCTAATTTTTTCTAATTTTTTTGGTTGCCCGGCTAATTTTTTCTATTTTTAGTGGTGACAGGGTCTCACTCTTGCTCAGGCTGGTCTCAGACTCCTGACCTCAAGCGATCCTCCCACCTCAGCATCACAGAGTGCTAGGATTACAGGCGTGAGCCAGCACACCCAGCCTATATGTTTCCTTGATGTGAGCTGGCTCATACGTCATCAGACAGAGAAAGAGTAATGTCAGTGTAAAATACAAATTGTGCTGTTGGTTAATGTGCAATTTTCCCCAGCATGCTGATGTTCTGGGCTGAACAAAGATGTGATAATGACTAAAGGGAAAGTATGAGTATTTTGAGAAAGAAGCTGAAAATCCTGCAGTACCTTCCTTTAATGAAAGAAGCTGGTTAGAAGAGCTGCTTCACTTTCCCCAGAGCTGTGATGATGAAGCTGTGGGCATGAACGAAAAAGGTGCGGAGGTGTTTCTCCTCCATGTTCTAATAATTGATTGATGGAATTAGCTTTCCCTGGATCTAATATTTAGTTTTGACAAAACTGATCTGTCTTGAAAGTTGTATGCTCTTATGAAGAAGGAAAAAAGGCTGAAATGTATCATCTGACAGTGGCTTTTAGTGGACATGCCTATAGAGATTTAATGGCACTGATACCATCATTAGTATTGTTGTTATTTTGTTTGTACTCTATTTACAAAGCCACATAGGTTTTTAGTGGTTGTTTTAACTCTCCTTTTCTTATATAGCTTATGTTTTATTTTTTGCTCATCAGTTCCAATTTGATAGTGAGTACATGTGGTGTTTGTTTTTCCATTCTTTAGATACTTCACTTAGGATAATGGTCTCTGCTTCCATCCAGATTGTTGCAAAAGGCCTTAATTCATCCTTCTTCATGGCTGAGATATCTTATTTGTTAACTCCACAGTTTTGTGCTCTGTACAGCTTTTCAGTAATATATGTGTTGCATTACAGCAGAAATGCTTTTCGTTAGTGATACAAAGAGAATTACATATTGGTGTATTTTAATATAGTTTTAATTATTTTTTAAACACATTTTTCCCTGAAAAACTAACCCAAAATAAGGTCTGTGAAATTATGTAGTTTAGTAGTTTTTAAAACACACAAAAAATTTAGAAGCATTTATAAATCAATTTAACAAAACCCATCTATTAGAATAGTTAATGTTCAGTTACTAACACCAAATATTGGTGAAGATTTGGAGCATCTAGGACTCTCATCCACACCAAAGCACTTTGGAAGAAGCCCTGGGTGGTTTCCTATAAACCTAAACAGATAACTACTCATGACGCAGCAATTCTACTCCTGGGTTTTTCCCAACTGAAGTAAAAACTGACCTTTGTAAAAGACTTTTACAAGAATACTCTTGCCAACTTTATTCATAAAAGCTCCAAACTGGAAGCATTCTGGATGTCCATCATAATAAAATGTTGGAATAAAGTTAATTCAGGAGATCATACATCTGGAATTTGCTTTGAGATGATGGAGATTGGAGAGAGAATAAAAGCATAGATGAAACAAAATTAGTCATATGTTGAGAATGTTTGAGGCTCGATAGCATATTATACTATTCTCTCTACTTTGGAATATTTTTAAGACTTTTAATAATAGAAAATTAATTCTAATTGTAAATTTGTGATTATGATTATTGTTTGGACACAGTACAATGTTATTGTAGTACCCCAAGCCTAATACTTTGGTGAGTAGGCCAGATATATTAAGATTCTTCAGTGTTTGTAAATTAACAAACTGGCTTTAGAGGCTTAAAAGTTATTGAAAATAAGCAGAGAATATATTTAAATTTCTCCCCAATTTTTCCAAACTTGAGAGTTTTGGGAAGTACTATATTTCTCCTTAGAAAGATGATTGCTATTTTTTTTATTCTTTATTTTTTAGGTCTTCATATTGACTTTAGTTTATTTGACCTACCTTTCGGGAAATTTTTAATTTGATGCCTATCTTTATGAAGGGAAAACCTGAATAAACAGAGTGAAGAGCGAGGGAGGAGAAGAGAGTGAGATAGGAAAGTAAATGTATTCTTGTGGTTGGTGTTTGCAAGAGATACTGTCGATGACACTTCACTGGACATTTTGCCACCCTCACCTTGATTCACAGAGAACGTGGCAAGTGTGTAGAAATGGGATTATGTTATTTCTGGCTGATTTGCAGAATAGCAAGAATATTTCATGCCTGGAGGTGTCCTCTCATTACACTTTGACAAAATATCCTCTCCAGCCATATGCCAAAATGGCTTTTCTTCCACTTTGAAGTGAGACATTTTCTGGATATTCTGACCTTGTTTTCAGTCTCCATTAGCAACCCTTCATTACCATGTAATCTGGTGTAGGTTAGTACCATGTTTCATTGATTCGAAGATACTTTTTCATATCTTAATCTCTCTGAAGTAGAGATATATTACACAGCCTATGACATAACTGCAGTTGGTTAGGCAGTGGTTATGAAGGGTTGTCATTTCCTGCACATGGGCAAACTTGATCACAGCTGCTCATATTGTTGTTACTTCAAATGAATTATGCCCACTTTTGGTACTACATGTGTTGTCATTTAAAATGTTCTCAGAAAGAATATACTGTAATTCAATATTAAACAAAATGTTGTAAACACATAAAGACATGGATATAGGGAAAAAACTTTGATATTAGTAAAACAAATATATTCATCATTACAAGAATTCCCTATTTTTTTTGCAAAGCAACAACCAGTTGCTTTACAGAACCTTTTTTTAAAGGCAGATATCCAGAAATAGGTGAAGCTTTATTATTTTTTATTGCAGAGATATGACCAAAATAATTTCTTGTCACACCAAAACATTGCATTTGAAATTGGACAAAACTGCCAAGTTCCTCTGAATAGATAAAAGAAATTCAGTTCAAGAGGCTGGTGTGACCAATTCACATGTCCTGAAAGATTATGGTTAATTAAGTCATTGAGTTAGTTTAATTGGCTGAGTATTTTTCTTTCTTAGTGATAGAAAAAAAATAACGGTGCATCTTACAAGTGATCTTACAAGTGCATCTTAGATTGGATGAAATACAGTGTATAGAATGGGTTTTATTATGATCAGCTCTGTGCTAATGAGGCCTGTCTCACTGGCATTAATTAGATTGAACAAAATTGTAGAGACCTAGAAGTGAGGTTTTGTTCTCTTGGGCCTGTGGAGGACAGTGTCTTACTAAGTGAATCCTTAGATAGAAACGACAGTGGCTCCAAGGTTGTTTCCTTTTTAGAGAAAGCTTTTTGTTAGTTACCAATGCTCGCTAATGTGTGGACAGCACATTATAGGAAAGACTCCCTCTCAATTATGACTCATGCGCTGAAAGCAGGTCCTCATGTGTTCAGTCATGTTTCTTGCCTGCGGCCTGTGGGATGTTGAGCCTGTGGGCCGAGCTCCTCCTCTGTGTTAGCTGGTGGCACAATCCAGCTGTACTCCCATTCTGGACCTCTGATGTCACCTGTGGTCTACTGTCTGTGGTTGCTAGTCTTCAGGTGAAGCCGAAAAATTTGTCACCCAACAAACATAGGACCCTGGTCTCCTAATCACTGTATGTAGTGGCTCAATGGCAGCCCAAAGAAGAGGACGACATCTGCTCAGATGTTACTTTTATTTTATTATTCCTTTTAATCATAAGTATATTTGAGTTTAAATCATCATTTTAAAATACAGCTCTCTGCTGATGTCCCTATTTTTTTTTTTTTTTCCTGGAGACAAGATCTTGCTCTGTTGCCCAGGCTGGAGTGCAGTGGTGTCATCATAGCTCACTGCAACCTCACACTCCTGGGCTCAAGGGATCCTCCTGCCTCAGCCTCCTAATAGCAA
Source organism: Propithecus coquereli (assembly GCF_000956105.1). Taxonomy (NCBI): domain Eukaryota; kingdom Metazoa; phylum Chordata; class Mammalia; order Primates; family Indriidae; genus Propithecus; species Propithecus coquereli. The sequence goes on along the minus strand of NW_012149618.1, from coordinate 1,446,704 downwards.
GGACTACAGGTGCGCACTACCACACCTAGCTAATTCTTCTATTTTTTTGTAGAGACTGGGTCTCGCTCTTACTCAGGCCTGTCTCAAACTCTTGACCTCAAACGATCTTCGCACCTCAGCCTCCCAGAGTGCTAGGAGTACAGGCGTGAGCCACTGTGCCCAGCCCCTATTTTTCTTAAAAAACTTTAGTAACTTATTTCCTCCTGGATAAGGTTCTTAGCATGACATTGTGGCTTATCAATCCAGCCAAGGCCTGTTGTTTCACCTTTATTCCTGATGCTCCCATACCCTCCCACACCCTCTGTGACCTACCGTCACCCCTCAGTATGCCAGGGCTCTCTTTAGACATTGTCACATTTCCTCAGGGGTTGTGCTATTTGAATTTCCACCAGGCTTGTATAAGAGCTTCTGTCTCTCCACAGCCTTGCCAACAGCATATGTTCTTACACTTTTGAATTTTTGCCAATCTGATAGGTGAGAAATGTTATCTCAGTATAGTTTTGATTTACATTTCTCTTGTTTTGAGTAACCTGCATTTTGAGTGAGTGAAAGCAGTCACACTTTGTGTTTTTCTTTGTGCTATTAGCCCTCACTGGAATGCCAGTAACCTCTGCCCCCCTCTTTCCCCTCCAATAAAGTCCTCATATTTCACCTCCCTTCTTCTTTGATGTTCTTAATCTTTCGAGGTAGGATTCTTTCCTCCGATGTACTTGCACGTCACATATAGCTCAGTTATGCCCTGAGGGAAGGGACCTTGGTCTCCTTCCATTTTACATTCCCAGTGACTGACAGTGTCTAGAAAATAATTGATGTTTACTAAATATTTGTTGGAATAATTGAATAATGATTTTAAATTAAGTATGGCATAAAAATTAGTATTTTTGGCTTGAATTCTAATTGAAAGTTTAAAGCTCACAGATGTACTTGTAACCTCTTTGTTTTCATTGATATCATTCCATGATTTTCTCAAATGAAGCAATGTTTGCAATAAGAGAAATACAGTATTTCAGAATTTCTAAAGTTTTTCTTTTAGCCTTAATAAATAAAAATATCTCAAATAAAAAGCACAGCAGCATTATATTGTATCATTATAAATTACTGTTATTTTCAAAGTCCAAAATAAATCTGTGATACGGATAAATTTGGTGTCTAATATTTGAAAGACAGCCCCACAGCACTGGCTGGCCCTGTTACTCTAGTTAATGTATATTTGCCCCTGTCATATAAAATATTTCTATAACTGTACACAAAAGTTTGTATAAAAATATTTTAATCTGAAAGCTTTTAAAAATGCTATTTTCAAGACTGTTAATTAAATGTCTTACATTGTTTAAGTGATAGGGCAACAGATAAGAAATATTTATTAACATATGTTGCACATAGGAAAGGAGTTTTTGTTGGAAATGATGAAGTTGAAGATTGCAGCGATGATAATCTATTGCTAAGTTATTTTACTTATTTTATCATGTTATTTTAGTGATACTGGATTTCTCATTTTTACGGGATGGCTCCTTCTCCCTTTAAAAAAGGGAAGAGGTAGTCAAAGTAGAGGAAAGGAGGTAAGAATGGCATATAAGGTAATAATTGTCAGTCTGGAGGATTGGAGGAAAAGGAGCAACAGACAGAAACACTTGTTTCTAAGAAAAAATGAGACCTCATACAATGATAGAAAGAGTCTCAATGTTTTATAGAGGAAGGCATAAATAAATCATGGTGTTTTTGCTTAGTGGATCAGGCAGCTGTTAAAATGCTTAGAAATGAAGACCTTGTACGGAGCAAAATGCTTAATAAAATGTTGAGTGAAAAAATAGAATTTTTATATCTATTCTATGTTCATAAGTATGTAGAAATAGACATACATCTGTAGGGAAATAGAGGAAAATGAGAATTGTGGGAATCTGCATTATTTTTGTTTTTATTATAGTTTTTATTAATATTATGCTATAAAAGATAAGGAGAAATACAAAGAATATGTTCAACTCAAGAGCAGAAACAAAACAAACTAAACAAAAAGGGAGAAAACAGAGCCAAACTACTTTTCACACAATTATTTACTGAGTCATGAAATTTTATAGTTGGAACATCTCCCCCAAGAGTTCTCAAAATTTTTGGTCTTAGGACCTCTTTACACTCTAAAAATTATTGAAGGCCCCAAAGAACTTTTATTTATGTGGGTTATGTCTGTCTGTATTTCCATATTAGAAATTAAAATTGAGAAATTAAAAAATATTAAGTCATTTAAAAATAACAATGATAAACCTATTACACGTTAACATTTTATGAAAAATAACTGTATATTCCAAAACAAAAATTTAATGAGAAGAGTGGCATTGTTTTATATTTTTGCAAATTTTAAAAATATTTGGCTCAATAAAAAACATGAATTCCCATATCTGCTTATCCATTCAATCTATTGTGTTATTTTGATTTGGCTAAATTATAGGAAGAAAATCTGGCCTCAAACAACTAAATAGTTAGAAAGGGAGGAGTCTTCTAATAGCATTTTCAGATAATTGTGGCTACATCACATTGCCTCTTGAAAACTCCACTGAACACACATGAGAGAATGAGATTGAAAAAGACAAATAATGTCTTAATATTATTATGAAAATAGTTTTAGCCCCATGAACTCCTTGAAAATGTTTAAAGACCTTCCAGGGGTTGCCCTGATCACACTTTTAAAACCTCTGTTCCAGCCCTTGAGAGATGAGAAAACAAATGTTAAGTGGTATTCCCAAATCACATGTTGGTAGAAGACAGAGCACTGGGACACAGCTCTTCTAGTTTAATTCATCATGCTTCTGGAGAACTTCAAATTATAGTGTGACTGAAGGACAACCTTAGAAATTGATCCTGTGATATCAAAAGATAATTATACCTCTTCATCTTGAAGATTTTAAAAAACCTCTATGGTAGGCAAATCAAAACTTTTTAGAGAAAGTAGTATTAGGACTATAAATGGATTATAAAAATGTAATCTTTAACAAATATAAGAAGATGTAGAAATATTAATTTAAACATTACATTTATAATAAAGGATATGACATTTAATTTTTGTTTATCACCTCTTGCTAAAAAAACTTCCTAACATCTTCTATCTCAATAACTTTAAATAGACGTTCTGATTTCATTTGGTTTGTTGGTTATTTACATGGCCATAATACAAGGCACTTTCCATGTCTGGTCCTCTACTCAAATTTTAGGTGGCTTTCTGGTTTTTAATGTTGTTCATTTATTCCTCCTAGATTCCACTGAGGTCTCAGAAACAGTGGTAACTTGAGTGCCTGCAATGGAAAACACTCTGGATAACCATTCTTTAGCCTACTCGAGTGGGCATTTCTCACAGTTTACCATCAGCGCACAGCGATGTGTAGAGGACTGTGCATGCTGCTGTCATCGTCAGTCAGCTCTCTCGCATATATCTCAGCTTCCTCCCCAACAGCCTGCCCCCAGCCCCTGGCAGTTCTGGCCTGCAGTTTAAGCCTGGGTCTGAGACTCTCCCTCAGCTTTCTTCATCTTTTCCAGGTTTCTATTGCAAAACTTCCTTCTCTGCCTTCTACTATACCTCCCTTTTCTATTCCCTACTTACCAGTTTCTTCTTTTAACGATTGTTCTCAATCAGAATGACTTCCAATTTACCTATACTAGAATCAAAATTCTCTCAGTTGCCAGAAAGATACACAGGAGCAAGTCTGTGTAGTCTTGAGCCTTGCGTGATACATCATGGTGGGTGAGATGGCCATCCTGGAGGCGTCTCTCCTCCTAGCCAAGCACCAGAACGCCTTCACTCCTTGCTTCCAGTTTGTGTTAAATATATTAGTGGTAAAAATCAGAGTTACTTTGTAATCAGCTGGCAATATCTTTAGGTCAGCTCTAACCAATTTTATCTTTTCTACCTTTTTTCTTTCCTAAAATAAAGTATTTAAAAGTTTTATGGGGAAACCCCCATATTTTTTATAACCTGTTTTTCACTTTGAGAAAAGTGGTGGGGCTGAGAACACAGTTACTTGGGATAGAGTGAGATGAAATTATGGGGGTCCTTTTGGCTTCATTGCATCCCCAATCCCCAGCCCCCATCCGACCTTCGAACGGTGAGATCGAAGTGTGGAAAAGGCCTGCTTAGGGCTGTGCATCTGCTCTTGTGTTTGCTCTTTTGTCTCTGCTCTTCTTTTGGAATAAAGTTTGCAGTGGGGGCCTTCATGTCCAGGTTATAGTTACAGAACTCTCCTGTCAAGTTGTATGGCACTGCATTTTTAGCTTTTTTTTTTTTTCTTTTCCCTTTGGTGCTGTAAAGGCATGTTGTGGGTTGGAGAAAATAAAAAGAAAATGCATTAATTTGAAATATTCTACAGCATTTGTTCTACCTACATCATATAACTATTTCTATCTTCTCTTTCTAGACCGTTTTCTAATTTTCTGTGTCCCCGCAGGACATAATTATTTCAGTATTTCACATACCGGTGGAAGCTTACAATAGATTTGTTTTTTAAAAAGAAGAATCGAAAAATGTAGTCTAGCTAGGGAGGTGGTATGATGGAGGGAGTACTGTGATGGGCGTTTGGATATTTAAGTTCTGATCTCATCCTTATCATAACTATCTCTGCGACTTTGTCAAATTACTCAACTACCCCAAGCTTTTTTCTCTTCTGTGAGAAAATTGTTAAATGATGTCTAAGAGTATTTGCCCCTTACTTTACCATTTAATTTATTCAATAGTTATTTTCAGGTGCCTGTTGTGTGCTGGGCACTGTTATGAGTGCTGAAAATATGGTAGACAACCAGACAGCCATAGTTCTGCTTTCACTGATGCTGTTTATAATCTGCTATGGGATGTCTGTCTCCCCTACTGGATAGCAGACATAGGAATCTGAAGGACAGTCCTGGCTCTGTGTCTAAATCGGGAAGGGCCACTACAAAACCTTTAAATGCTCTGTTTCTTTACTTTCTCAGCTATGAAATGAAGACAATAATATCTAACCTATTTACCTTACACAGTTTTAAGACTAAAATAAAATAATGTATGTGGGAATATATCTGAATATAGTCATAGTATGGTACAGTGTGTAGTAGTGTCTGTAGTAATGTAAAATATTAATGTTGCCTTAAAATTTCACATGTAATTCATTAGAGTTTGGATGGGGGAAAAAAAAAACCCTAAATTAACTTAATCTTGGAGTTTAGAGATAATTGAAAAATATGAAATATCTTTGTTTTTCTTCTCTTCACAGAAAAAGATAATGCTAAATATGTTTTTAGACACAATGATGGCTGACCCTCCTCCCCAGTGCCTTGTCTGGCTACCTCTCATGCACAGGCTTGCCCATGTTGAGAATGGTAAGCAGAACTTTTATTGTTCAGTTCCTCACGTTATAGGAAGTGCAGGAACTGATTATTTGCAATGTCCTTAGCTCTTCTGTCATTTGAAATTATATTTGACATTTTGCTGTCACTCTATTGTTTGAATTTGTGGTTTTGGCTTTCAAAAGAGGAATATTTATTTTTTTAAAAAAAGGGACGAGACTTATTACTTAGGTTACAAAGCGGTAGTAATACTCTAGGTCATAATACTTTGTGGTTCAAACTGTAGGCTTTTCTTTCCTCAGATTGCAGATGGTTGTTTTCTGGGTAAGCCCACCTAATTTAGTTATGACTTCCTTTTTTTCCCCTTTAATTTATCAAAAACATAGCTCTAAAAAATTGGATATGTGCAATATCAACTGCTAAAAGTATAATTATTTTGGAATAATTTAAATAAAAATAGCTAAGATATAATTTAGTACTGGATTTCACACATCTTCCATTTTTTTGCTTTACTATTTTGCCTTGAATGTACTCTTGGTGTCCTTCCCAGTAATTTGACTTAAATCTCTGTTTTGCATTGAATTGAAGTAGTACTTATCTCTGAGTAACTTCTTTATTTTTTCTATTATTGCCATCAGCTTATCTCCTTGTTTAGGTTGTCTGAATTTATTAACGGGAAAGCCATAGTTTTTCTGGCAACCTCCCTTCTCTCAAGGCTCTGGCCCGTCTTTCCTCGTTCCTCAGAAGAGAACAAGGAATAGCTGAGAAGCCACTAAAAAGCAGAGTCTTCTTTTTCCCCCTTGTAAGAATGAAATATGCTTCCATACTGTTTTTATTTTCTCCCTCTCCTATGCACACTTTAAAATTTTTTTTTTAAATTTCTCAGCCTGTTACCCAACTATGGCTTTAGTTCACAAGTCCTTCAGATTCAGGATTAGTTTTCTTAAAGGACCAGAATCTCTTGACGAGACTTAAAACAGCCACATTTTTGAAACAGGATTTTAAATAGAGATTTCAATTTTGGGGAGCAGTGTTTTTCTAGCCTTAAGTACTTTAGTAGTTTTGTGTCGAGTTGATTTTTGTAAAATCATTTTGTATCTGCTATACCAAACAGAGCCTCGTTTGTCAAGATGTATTGTTATCCATTTTATTGTGATTTTGTATGCAGTGTTTTATTTATTGATTGTGTTCTTATGTGGTTAGCAATATTATTTTTCCCAGTGACAGATAAACATTATGAAATAATTGAAATATCTAGAAATAAAATGTTACCTATCACACTAACATTTGTATGTCTTAATTTTAATGGTGAGAAACAAATTATAAAATTGTGATATTTCTAAGTTTTTTTTCTTATTTAGACCCTTTAATTCCTATGAAATTTATCAGTTGAATTATTTTGAAGTTACCATTCATAAGGAAAAATATTTATTTGTTCAAGCAAAAGTTATACTTTGTATATTGGTTTAGTAACCCAAGTAAACCTTAGTGTGTAAGAAGGTAACTATTACATGATGCACTTTATTAAAATCATACTTTTGCCAGAATCTGAACAGTTCTTACCTTTCTTATTTATAATTGGCCCAGGTTGATCCTTTCTTCATTCCAGTTCTCAGCTTTTCCACCTGGTCACCCATTCTACTGACTAAGCACTGGCTCTTGACTGATTCATAAGAGAATAGAAGAAAAATCACATAGATATACATACTCAACCAAAATTATCATACTATATTTGATAATATTAATATACATGTGTCATTTGATATTAACCCAAATTACTTAGAATTACAAATATTGGCTACAGTGATGTTGATGCCATTGATGTTAGCTCTAGATTGAGTTGGTAGTCCTGTTTTCTGGAGGAACTATACTATATTGTATAGTTTTAATTTGGAGCATACACTCTTTTTTTTTTTTTTCTTTTTGAGACAGAGTCTCGCTCTATTGCCCGGGCTAGAGTGCTGTGGCGTCAGGCCAGCTCACAGCAATCTCAAACTCCTGGGCTCAAGGAATCCTTCTGCCTCAGCCTCTCGAGTAGCTGGGACTACAGGCATGCACCACCATGCCCGGCTAATTTTTTCTCTAGATATATTTTAATTGTCCAGCTGATTTCTTTCTATTTTTAGTAGAGATGGGGTCTCGCTCTTGCTCAGGCTGGTCTCGAACTCCTAAGCTCAAACGATCCGCCCGCCTTGGCCTCCCAGAGTGCTAGGATTACAGGCGTGAGCCACCACGCCCTGCCTGGAGCACACACTCTTAATTAGCACCTTCAGCATGCCTTGGAAATACCTTGATGGCAAATAGCTTGCAGAGGAAGTTATGTACTTTGGATTTTTCATTCCTGATTTTACTTTTCTTTTAGTCCTTTGTGATCTTCTTATATTGTTTTTCTTACCTAGTGCTCAATTTGTTTTTGAGTCTTGATTCCCTAGTTAATATACATTTTTGGGAGCAGGACTAAAAATCATTATACTTGAGATAAGATGGGTATCATATACATGATACTAGAAAGAGTTATTCAGTGAAGATTTAAATAATATACCCCTTTCCTGTTGACTTCCATTTCTTGTGTTCAGAATTGAATTGCCAGAGGAATCAATTATGTACCAACATTTAGAAGTATAAATAATAACCTATCATATACAATTGTGTATTGCCCATGACAGCATATTAGAATGATTATTAGATGGGAATGTAATAGAATTATGTGGAAAATTTTTTTCTGATTTACTAAGTCTTTTCCTTTTATTATAGTAAATGGCCGATTAGATGAACAGATAATTTAGATTCTTCAGTTCTAATTTTGTTTTCACCTTTCCTTTTATATTAATATTAGATTTGGTTTTCTTCTGTATTGACTTTATTATCCAAATGAAAATTCTTCCTTTTTTCTTATCCATCCCTCCTCACCTCCCCTTCTCTCTCTCCCTTTCTCTCGGTCCACAGTCTTCCATCCTGTAGAGTGCTCCTATTGCCGGTGTGAGAGTATGATGGGTTTCCGGTACCGATGCCAGCAGTGCCACAACTATCAGCTCTGCCAGAACTGCTTTTGGCGTGGCCATGCCAGTGGCCCTCACAGCAACCAGCACCAGATGAAGGAGCATTCCTCTTGGGTAACTGATTCCTGTTTCCTCTGTGTCCCTGAGTGTTAATCTGTTTCATCAGTAACAGCACATAGGCCAGTTTCCTGATGGATGCCTACCAAATAAGCATGTAGTATAATAACATCTTAATACTAACGTTTATGCTGGGGTTGCAAAAATGTTATGCTTCTTCATTTGAATTTAAAAACAGAATTTTAAAAAATTCTAGGAGATAAAGATATTACTACATTTGAAATGGTCCCCTTTATTCAGTAAAATAAAATATTGCGATGCTCTCTGTCCAAAGTAAAAAGTAAGTTTCTTCTTATTTTAAAATTGTACAAGGCATATCCCCCCAAATGCTTATTCTTTTGAACTTTAAGTAAGATTTAAAGTTCTTTTTGCAAGCAAAACTTCCTCACATTTATAGGGTTTAAATGTTGCAAAGAAAACTACATGAAATAAAGGAGTTAAACTTTTGCCTCTCTAACGTTGGAGAAAATATTATATTTTTGCCATGTTGGTATCTTTACCTTCAAAAGTGTTTTTTAAAATAATATTTGGGTGGAGCTCAATGTCTGATTTTTCTATGGTATCTATAAATCATGTAACATGCTCATCATCAATTATTTTTCTTCCCTTCTCTCAATTTATTGTGAATTTTTAAAATGCCATAGTTTTCTTTCCAAAAATTTGCTATAGCCTATGTTTTAAAACCTTTCCTCTAGTTATTATTGGTCGCTTGGTTTGCTAAACACTAGAAAAATATAATATACAGGGTCACAAGTATAATTCAGAACCTAAGTTCTTATGCCTGGTTATCCTTTTGGTCTTCAAGTATTAGAAAGCTTTAATAACCAATTTTTATTTTCCCTTTAGTCTTAAAACTCAACCAAGAAAAGGCGAATAAGGTCCTATCAGGGATTAGTTAAAGAAAAAACATAACAAACTGCAACCCATGTGTACACTTAACTCTGTTTCCTGCATTTTTGACAACCTGTTACAGATCTATGTTTTTTATTAGATAGGCTTCAATTATAATATAAAATTTCATTAAACTGAATATTCTATCCTGGGTTCTGTTGTGTTGTGAGTTCCAATATATATGTCTTTTTGGTTGAATGGCCATTTTTTTAAATCTTTAAGAAAAAAAAAACCCAGTAATGTCTTCTCTTTTTCATTGAATAAAGAGAATTTACAGATTTTCAAATTGTTACTTTTCTCTTTCTTAAAGTGCAAGTACCCTACTGTGTTAATTGATTTGTTAATGTTTCTTCCACTGTTTTTTGTTTATAGTCTAACTCTTTACACCAAGATAGGTTTTGCTCTTTTACCTTTCATGACAATTGGGCTCACTGGTATGTTTCTACTGAAAAATTCTCATTCTAGATTTGGGGTTAGGAGAATGAGGAACTTCATGTTCCCCCTAATTTGAACTTGCTCATTTGGCTAATTTATAACCCTTTTAGGAATGGAGATTTGACATTTATGTGAAGATAAGTGACTGAATACTGTTACAAAGCACTTTTTCATATACTCTGTTGAATTTTTTCATTGTGTTACACGTACAGAAAAGTACAGAAATGACAAATGAATTCTATTCCTGTTTGATCCCCACAACACTTGTGAAGCAGGTCTTGTTTCCATTTGTTGTTATTTTTATTTCAGCTTTGTTTTTTTGTTTTATTTGTTTTTGTTACAGTGACTTAAGATTTTAAAAAAATCAAGTATTATCATCATCTATAATTTTGAAGCTGGTATGATAAATGTATCAGTTCTGAATTTTGAGGGGTGTATGCATTGTATACAGTAGAAACATACTGGTAAGGCCTTTCAACAGTATGTGTGTCGACATGTAACTTGTTTTCAAAATTAAGATTCTGTGCCCTTGCTCTTTGAGAAAGATATGGGTGAATTTCGAGGCTGGGTAAAGATGTTTCTAGCTAACATAAAGATATGTAATTAGTTTAATAGTAATTTCTTTGATGGGTGTCCACTGTGTTTGTACTAACATTTTGAACGAATGTTTATGTTCACAACAGATGAATTTAGTGTGTGTTTAACCAGTGTGTTTATAAATTTGTATTTGATATGTGAGTATTTAGTACCTAGATGTTTATTTTGGTTTTTCCAGAAGTTTCTGTTTTAATATTTTATCTAAGTAACTATGCAGTATAATTCATTATGTTTTTAGTTCTTGGTCCATTTAGTTTGCTTTTATTACAAAAAATAATGATATATGGTACGATATCTGTGATTCATCCTGTCCATTTATTCACTCAAAAGATATTTTTTAAGCACCTACTATGTGCCAGGTCCTATAGGGGACACTTGGGATACACCTATGAACAAACCAGACAAAGATTCTTGCCCTTGTGGATCTTAAACTCAATAAGGAGTTTAGGAGAGAGTATGAAAGAGGCTGCCAGGGCTGGTCAGCGTCACTGTTTTCTTGTTCATGCTGGGCACACACTTAGACTACATTTCTCAGCCCTCGGGTAGCTAAGTGGGACCATGGGATTAGTTCCTGCTTGTGGAATGTGAACAGAATGATGGATGTCTTCTCAGAACAAGACAGTTAATAGCAAGGTGCCTTCTCTGCCTCTCTGCTACCTTGGAGGAGAGAATGCCATTAGCACCCAGTGGAGGGTGAAAGCATAAAATAAAAGGAAACTGGGTCCTCAAATGGAGAAGAATATCCATCAACCCACATGATTGGGCCATGATAAAAACTTTGTGTTAAGTCCTTGAGGTTTTAGTGCTAGAAATAGAGTTCTGTTAAAACCTTAACATTTGGGCATTGGCTTAGCAGTCAGGTGGCACACTGTTGAGGGAATGGTATTGGAGAGGAAAAGACAGAAACCCATGTTATGTAGTGGTAACTAATTTGGCAAATTTGTCATCTGTGATGACTTGGGAGGCACACCTCACGCCAACTGAGCTCTAGGTCAAGTGTTGGAAAGGATCCAAGTGTGAGACTATTAATGGTAAAGTGATACAAGAAAGACATGAGCTTAGAAAGAATTGGCTAGTTTGCAAGCTGTAAACGAAAGGGAACAGAGAAAGTTCTGACAGTTGGGGCAGTAAACGGAAAAACAAAGAGCTGAGAGCTGAGAAAGGCTTTAAGCGACACAGGCCTAGTGAACTTTCTCAGTTGAGAAAGGTGACTCAGTCCCATGGCAAAGATCAGATGAAAGGCATCAGTTCTTATTCTCAGCTGATTGTCAGAATCACCTTGGTCCCACCTATGGAGCTTCTGATTTATAGGTCTGAGATATGTGAAACCTGGACATAGACAGTTTTTAAAAGTTCCCCAAGTGATCCTGTTGTACTACCAGAATTGGGAACCACTGACCTTGTTGTTTCATGTAGCCTCCAGGTGGCTTCTATTAATTGAAAGCAAGAGGTGTGGAGGCAAAGAAATACATCAGTCTTGAGAATTATGTCTAGAAATGAACTTTGTGTGTGGTTACTGGCACATGGAACTGACTGGAAGCAAATAGATCAAAGGCCTCCTAAGTTTCTGAGGGAATTATATTGGCAAAGAAACCGTGAGCCTGGACTGAACAAGCCCTTAACTATTTGAGCTATAAAGCTACTATAAAAAGAACCCAGAAGTTGCTCTGGCAGGGTCGGTTGATGGATTGTAAAGGTTATGCAGCCCCTCAGGAGGGTGTGCCAGGGCCCACTTGACCAAGGAGGGTATTGGTAGGGAAGACCCTCCTGCTCCTATTCCACCATTGTATATTGGGAGTGGGAAGGGGGCATGCAGGTAATTGCTGTTTTAGTTTGTAGCTTGTATCTGAAGAAGTTACATGTGATCCTCATGAAGAAGACTAGGCCATGTTCAGAGAGCCTGGATACACTGACTTAATGGGCCTTCAGATTTTCTCTCTGGGCATGTCGTGGTGTGGTCGGAGGAGCTGAGTGTGTTTTGTGTGTAGAAAAAGGGAGCAAAAAGGAATCTGGTGATAGAAGTGTATTCATGTTTTTCTTTTTGTGAACAAATTCCATTGGTGAGAACTAGTCATATGGTCCCATCTGGAGGATGGATTATATTAATATTATATAGATGTGTGTGTGTGTGTAAAAAACACTTCTCAGCCAAGGCAGTTTAAAGCAGGCCTCTCTATCTTTACTCTCCCACTGCCCATATGCACTGACAAATGGAAAGGTCTCCAAAGGAACCAGCTGTGGCAGGAGCCCTTAGATGGAAGGAGGCCAGGCACCTGCTTGATGGAGCACAGCCCTCTGCCAGTCTGCATAGGACTCTACCATGAGCAGAAATCAGGAGTATAGGGGTGGGGAGATTGGAGATTGAATACAGAGGTCATATAGGCCTTGTTGAGAAAGTAAGACTTGAGCAAAGACTCAGCAGTTTGCCAACAGACACGTGGGGAAGAGCAGAGGTGTTCAGTGTTCAGGCCCAGGGCAGGCGTGTACCTGTAAGGTTAGGGAAGAGAAGCCAGTGTGGCCAGAATGAAATGAGCAGGAGGAGGATTGAAGGAGGGGAAGTCAAAACATTAACATGGGCATGTTGACCACTGTTGGGACTTTTAGTCTGAATAAAGTGAGCAGTCTTTAGAGAGTTTTGAATAGAAAAATAGCATGATTTGATTTATATTTTAAAATGATCAGTCTGGATGTCACGTAAAGAGTAAATAGTAGGAAAAAAAGAAGCAGGGAGACCATTTAGGGGAGATTATTAAAATAATTACAACAAGATATGGTAGGATAGTAGCAGTAGAAGTTGTAGAAAGAGTTGAATTAGGATGTTTTATAATATGGCCTAATGGGTTGGATGTGGTTTGAGAGTGTAGAAAAGTCAAGGGAGACTCTAATATTTTGTCCTGAGCAACTGGAAGGATGGAATTGCCGTCAGCTGAGATGGGGAGTCTGTGGGTGGAGCACAGTTAGATGTTTAAGGGTCCAGTTTTGGACTTGTTGAATTTAAGTTGCTTATTAGATATCCATATACAGTGGTCAAGTAGACCATTATATAGAGTTTAAGAGAGAAGTCTAAGAGGGAAGTATAAATTTGGGAGTCACTGGCACATATTTAAAGCCGTGAGACTGAATGATACCCCAAAGAGAATGAGTGAAGATTAGAGAAGAGAGAAGAGAAATAAGATAGACCCCCAGAGTTCTCCAATATTAAGAGATCTGGGGGAAGAGGAAGATCCTGCATCCAGTGAGGAGGGAGGAAAACCAGGAGAATGTAGTTCTGGAAAACAAGTGAAGAAGGTGTTTTGAGGAGGAGGACGTGTTCAGCTGTGTCTAATGCTGTGGCTAGTTAAGTAAGCAGACTGAGGATTGACCCTTTGTCTGACAATGTGGGGTCATCTGGAGAAGAGCAATGTCTGTGGAGTGAGCGGGGACAGAAACCTGGTGAAGGTCAGTTCAAGAGGGAAAGGCAGGAGAGATGGGGACAGCTGGTGTAGACAACTCTTCCAGTGAATATCTGTTTCTAACACTATCTCTAATAGTGGTTCCTGTTGGGCTTCTAGAGGACCTGTTAATCCCACTTTACTTTTCCCCCAGATAATAGCCAAGAGTTGGGCAGATGGCAGTCTATTTGAGAGTGGCTTTAATTATGAGGAAACAGTAGACTTGCCAACAGCCCCTGAATCGAATATACCCCCACCCAACTGCCAGCCTTTCCAGCAGGGAGCAGACCCTGAACGCTTGTGGGTCTGGGAAGCAGAGGAGAGTGTGTGTTCTCCATGGAGTTTGCAGATCCTCAGAAAAAAGGGAGATGAGGTGGCTAAGTGAAGCATGTTGAGTTTCTTCTCTAAAACCAACCAATCCGATTAGGAGAGGAGCAAGTGAGGGGCAGATAGGTCCCTCCACCTGAGAATAAGAGAGTGGACAATGTAATTGAATGTTAATTTTTGTGTTTAAATATGCCAGGATATATTAGTTGTTTTCTCTGAGATACTCAGTATGTATGTGAGTAACCTTGCCATCAAGACTTTGGTGCCCATAATGTTTCAGTGACTCTTCTGCATAATAAGCCACTCTAAAAGTTAATTACATAAAACACCAGTCATCTGATTACACCCAAGGACTTGGTGGGGCAAAGGGGTTGGCTTGTCTCCGCTCCATGCTGTGTGGGTCCTTTGCTGAGATGACTGAAATACTGGGGTTAAGTTGGGGGTGGGAGTGACCTGAATGCCTGGAGTGTTCTTCTCTCCAGTGTCTGCTGACTGCCCTGGGATGACTGCAAGGCTGGGATCAGCTGGGATGGTCGGCTGGAGCCACCACGTGTGGCCTCTCAGTGTGGCTTGTTCTCCTCAGTGCTTGGCAGCTCTGTTTTAAGAGAGAGTGTCCTAGAGGAGGCATCCAGAGAGCAGTGGTCCAGGAGAGCTGGGGCAGAGCTGCAAGGCCTTGCTCACCTCTCTGTGGGAGATGTGCATCCTCACTGCTGTGCTTTGTGGGTAGGAGGAGTTGCTGAGGCCCAGCCGGAATTGAGGGAAGGAGAAATAGACATCACCTCATGATGCCAGGTGGTTGAGGAAAGGTCATTTTGCAAGGGAGCCCATGTGAATGAGTCATTGTTGCAGTGATCTCTTGCACAGTGTCTGTTCAGAAAACACAGTCTGCCCTATGTAGGAAAAGGCTTGTAATCTGAACAAGGATTCCCATCTAAGTGGTTAATTTAGCCATAGCAATTATCATGGCTTTCTACTAAAGTATACTTTAAAAAAGAGCATTTTATTAAAATAACTTGTTATTATATTTGCTGAGATTTTATCATATTTAAATGATTCAGATTTGGAGGAATTTTTTTTTTAAGTAAAGTATTTTAGAGATAGGTTTTTTTTTTTTTTTTAAATCACTGCTAGGATCTTTAACCTTAACCTTCATTTTCCTTGGTCTGGGCATCCATGCCTCTTTGATTCACTTTAAACCAACCAAGCTCCTTCCCTACCTCCCTGTCTTCCTTCCATGCTTCTATTAATTGTGGTAAAATATATATAATTTAAAATTCACCCTTTTTACCATTTTTAGGTGTACAGTTCAGTGACATTAATTACATTTATATTGTTGTGTAACCATCACCATCATCCATCTCCAGAACTTTTTCATCTTCCCAAACTGAAACTCTAAACCTTTCATGGTATGTAAGGAGGGCTCGAAACAAGCCTACTTTTCATTCCCTGTCTTCCTCTGTCTTCCATTCAGATTTCTGCTTACCCTTCGCTTTACCAAGATAAATCTGATTCCCACTTAGTTACTCCATAGTAGGAAGTCTTGGAGGGGTGTGTGTGTGTGTGTGTGTGTGTGTGTGTGTGTGTATGTATGTTCATTTATACAAAATACACTTGTACCATATATATAGTTTTTTAGTACAGTGGAGGTAGTTATATAACTCTAAGGTCCCCAACCCCCAGGCTGTGGACCGGTGCTGGTCCGTGGCCTGTTAGGAACTGGGCTGCACAGCAGGAGGTGAGCTGTGGGCGAGTGCATGAAGCTTCATCTGTATTTACAGCTGCTCCCCATCGCTCGCATCACTGCATAAGCTCCACCTCCTATCAGATCAGTGGTGGTATTAGATTCTCATAGGAGCTCGAACCCTACTGTAAACTTCGCATGTGAGGGATCTAGGTTGTATGTTCTTTTGAGAATCTAATGCGTGATGATCTGAGGTGGAGCTGACATGGGGATGTTAGCGCTGGAGTGGCTATAAATACAGATTATCAGTAGCAGAGAGGTTTGAGTGCACAATAAATGTAATGTGCTTGAATCATCCCAAAAACATCCCCCTCACCCATTCCCTGATCTATGGAAAAATTGTCTTCCATGAAACCAGTCTCTGGTGCCAAAAATGTTACGAACCACTGATGTAACTGATTGGTTGATGGTGCAGAAATTTCTCCTTTCTTCCCAGCAGATGGCAGAGTCTACCTCTGAACAAAGTTACTTATCTTTGTCTTCAAAATCTACTGTAGATGAAGATGTATTTTGGATTTGCTTAACAATCTTTGGTAAACAAATACTGGTTTACTTTTTAAAAAATAAGTGTTAGTGGACAACTCATATATGTCCAGCATAGTTGTTTGGAAATTAGTAGCAAAATTAAGCCATTTACTTTAAGGAGTCAGAGCTAATTATGTTGTTATAGACCTGGAATAGTTGAGATTGTTGACTTAACTTTGTCAGAAGCAATATTTATTAATAATTTTCATGTAACTAGTGTCCCTCTCCTCATATCTCTTGAATTCTAAAAGATAATTTCATATGTATTCATGGGAAAAAGGTATGTATGCTTATTGGGCATGCCTCTGTCCAGTTTTAAATAATCACATCACAATTAAACAGTTACTTTACACAAAGTACAAAACTAGACAGGAGCATTATTTTTTTAAAAGTATAAGACAATATCCGCACTGTGGCTAGCAGGAGATAAGACATACGCATGAAGAAATTAAAAACAAAATCTACAAAATTGAATTCTTTAGCCCAGTGGCCAGCTCTCCTCAAGGAAACTACTGAGGCTGTGTCTGCCATGACTGCTGCCTCTGCTTTTATGAGTCAGTGTCATCCTGTAAGCTGTCTGGCCACCCTGTCTCATGTGACCCAGCGTCTCCATCATGGTCTGCACCTCCTGCCACACCCAGCCTTCTCGTAGGCCTGCACAGCTCAAGTCCCTCTAGTGCTGCTGCTCCTTGGTCAGCAGGAGCCTCATGTCCAGCTGCCTCTCTACTTGTGTCCACTGAAATGTGGCTGCCCTTGTCTCTAGAGCTCTGCTTATCCTGCAGCCCTTTCAGGTGGTGGCCCTTTATTCTCTCACGCCCCCACGTGTATTTAGAGGTTGGAATTTTGGTTAGGGTAATCATATAATTTATCATCTAAATGACCCACTTGAGAGTGAAAGGGGAGGCACTATTAATTATGAGGAATAACATCTTGGGTAAATGAGGACTTACGCTCATTATTTTAATTTTCCTTTGCTGCATAACAAATTACTACAAATTTAGCAGCTTAAAACAATGGAAATTATTATCTTACTTCGTGTAGGTTAAAAGTCCAGGTCTCACTGTCCGCGGATGCTGTAGTTACCACCTGGGGCTTGGAGGTCCCTTTGCCAGTTTCTGGTTGTTGGCAGAATTCATTTCACTGCAGCTGTGGTATGAGGGCCCCATTCTCCTGCTGGCTGCCAGCTGAGGAGGACTTTCAGCTCCCAGAGGCTGCCTGCAGTTCTCTGCCATGTGGCCCCCATAGGCAGTTTACAACATGGATATTTCCTTTCTTCTAAGCCAGATGGAATGCATCTCTCCGATTTCCTCTGCAGCCAGCCAGACAGACGCTGCTTTTAAAGGGCTCACTTGATTGGAGCAGGCCCACCCAGGGTAGTCTCCCATTTGCTTTATGATGTAGCATCATCAAAGGAGTGATAGCTTATCATATTCATAGGTTCCGCCCACACTCAAAGAGGATGAGATTGTACAAGGATGAGGTTTATTGAGGGTCCACTTGGAATTCTGCCTACACTAGTCACCCTGGTTAGTTTTCTCTTTGCTTTCCAGCTTACCACTTCTAGACCATTACACTTTGAATCTCTTAGTTAAGAAAAAAAAAAAAAAAAAGCAAGTAAGATACTTCTTTGAGGCTTATGCCATTTTAGCTCTGCGACCCTCCTTTTCTAATTGCAATTATCTCCTGACCTAACGGTCATGCCCCATCACTCCATGCATTGGATGAATTGGTTGGATTGGTACCAGATTCATGGTGACCTCATGGTGATTTCAGTGTTTGTGTAGTTGAACGTTTTAATGTCCTGAATACACAGTTTCTTGACTTGTGCAGGAAATCTTGTGATCTCCTCCACTAACCCTCAAACATCTGTTCCCTCATTTATACCCTGGACATTTTTACCACCTTTAACTGCTCTACTTCCAGAATCACTGATTTGACATCCCATTCTCTGTTGATCTTGCTCGGGCTCATCTCGAACTCCTGACCTCAATCAATCCTCCTGTCTCGGCCTCCCAAATTGCTAGGATTATAGGCATGAGCCACTGCACCCAGCCAGAAGACTTCATATTGTTAAAATGGCGATACTCTCCAAATTGATCTACAGATTCAATGCAATCCCTTTGAAAATCTCAGCTGTTTTTCTGCATAACCCCATAAGCTGATCCTAAAATTTATATGGAAATACAAGGGACCCAAAATGGCCAAAACAATCTTGAAAAACTTTAACAGTAATCAAGACAGTGTGAGCAAGACACTCAGATTAAAATAAAGAAAAGGAAAAAAAAATAAAGAGTATGGTCCTGGCATGAGGATAGACATGTAGATTAATGGATTAGAATTGAGACTCCAAAAATAAACCCTTATATTTGTTGTTGAATAGTTTTCAACAAGGGTGAAAAGACCATTCAATTGGGAAAGAATACTCTTTTCAAAACACAGTGCTGAGACAACTGGATGTCCACATACAAAAGAATGAATTTGGCCTCCTACTTTATACCATATAAAACATTAACTAAAAATGGATTATAGACTCCTAAATGTAAGAGCTAAAACTATAAAACTCTTAGAAGAAAACAAAGATAAAAGTCTGCATGACCTTGAGTTGAGTGCCTTTTTAGATATGACACCAGAAGCACAAGCAACAAACGAAAAATAAATTGGACTTTTAATGAAATTATAAACTTTGGTGCTTTAGAAGATACCATCCAGAAAATGAAGAGACAACCCACTGAATAGGAAAAATATTTGCAAATTATATCTGGTAAGGGATTTGTATCCAGAATTATAACGAACTCTTAAAACTCAACAACAACAACAACAACAACAACAACAAAGAGCTCCCAAATAACCCAATTTAAAAATGAGCAAAGGGAAAAGCAAAATGGTGGTTACCAGGGGTTGTGGGAAGGAGGAAAAAGGGAATTGTTGTTTAGTGGGTATAGAGTTTCGGATTTTCATGATGAAAAATTTCTGCAGATCTATTTCACAATAATGTGAATATACTTGGTACCACTATACTGTACATTTAAAAATGGTTAAGATGGTAAATTGTTATGTGTTTTTACTGTGATAAAAAATGTAAATTAACTTGGGGAAAAATGGGCAAAGGATCTGAATAGACGTTTCTCCAAAGAAGATATACTAATGGCCAATATGCACATGAAAAGATGTTCAACAAAATTAGTCATTAAGGAAATGCAAATCAAAAACACAATGAGAAGTCATTGGCTAAGTAAAAAAGACTAATGATAACAAGTGTTGACAAGGATGTGGAGAAATTGGAACCCTCATACATTGCTGGTTGGAATGTAAAATGGTGTAGCCCCATTGGAAAACAGTTTGGCAGGTTCTCAAAATGTTAAACATAGACTTACCAATTGATCTAGCAATTCTATTCCTAGGTATGTACCCTTATGAATTGAAAATATATGACTGTACAAAAACTTATACATGAATGTTCATAGCAGCATTATTCAAAATAGCTAAAAAATGGAAATAACCTAAATGTCCATCAATTGGTGACTAGACAAAGTGTAGTTTATTGATACAATGGAATATTGTTAGGCAATCAAAAGAAATGAAGTACTGAAACATGCTAAAACATTGATGAACCTTGAAAACATTATGCTAAGTTAAAAAACCAGACACAAAATGTCACATATCATGTGATTCCATTTATATGAGATGTCCAGAATAGGCAAGTACATAGGACAGAATGAAACATACAGAATAGACAAATGCACAGAAAGTAGATTAGTGGTTGCCGGGGGCTGAGGAGAGGGAGGAATGGCAAGTGACTGCGAATGAGCGTTGAATTTCTTTTGAGGGTGATGAAAATGTGCTGAAATTAGATATTAGTTATGGTTGTACAACTCTTTGAATATGCTAAAAACCACTGAATTGTACAGTGGGTGAATTTTATGGCATGTGAATTTTATCTTAATAAAGTTATTTTTTTAAAGAAAATTGGATGGCAGGGGAAAGCCATTTTGGGGAAGTTGACATTTAAACTGACATTGGAATGACTAACTTGAGGTTGGTGGTTATAAATTCAAGTCAGACCAGTCAGCATGGTTGTGTGTTTTACTCCCACCACACAATGTGTGGGTAGAGACACAGAATGGATAGGACTGGGGTTTTGACAGAGGAGTATGACGAAGGAAGAGAAATGGCAAGGGGGTTGGACGGTATGCAAAGAAAATATAATAATGAACCATGGCTTGTGGGTTGGTTCAAGAGAGATATGAGGCCTTGAGAGAGACAGGGTCAAGATGATAGGCTCGATGCAGTATAGGTCCAATGGATTGAAGTGTTGTTGGAGGCAGGGTACTAGAAGGAATGGACTAGAAAGATAGAAGTGGGTATCAGAGTGGGTGCTTGAAACTGAGATTCCAGGTAGTGTGCAGTAACTGGCAATCAAGTGTCTTAGGAGGTGACTAGAAGGGGTGGCCAACATGGGGTGGGGAGATAGTTGTTGAAGGAAAGGAGTTCAGGAAAGATATATTAGTTTCCTAGGGCTGCTGTGACAAATTACCATAAACTTGGTGGCCTAAACCAACAGAAATTTATTCTCTAACAGTTCTGGACACTGCAAGTTTGAAATCAAAATGTCAGTAGAGCCATACTCCCTCTGGAGGCTCTAGGAAAGAATCCATTTGTATTAGGGTTTTCCAGAGAAACAGATCCAGTAGGGGGTGTGGGTGTGTGATTTATTTTAAGAAATTGGCTCATACAATTATGGAAGATGACAAGTCCCCAAATGTGCAGGGTACGTTGGCAAGTTGGAGACCCAGGAGAGCTGATGATGTAGGTTCAGTTCTGGTCCGAAAACTTGAGAACCAGGAGAACTGGTGGGGTAGTTTTGGTCTGAAAGCCTGCAGGCTCAAGACCCAGGAAGAACCAATTTTTCATCTGAGTCCATGGGCAAGAAAAAGCCAATATTTCAGTTTGAAGGCAATCAGGCAGGACTTACTTGGGGAAGGGTCAGCCTTTTTTTTTTATTCAGACCTTTAAATGATTGACTGATGTACATTCACATTAGGGTGATCTGTTTTACTGTCTGCCAATTTAAATGTTAATGTAACCCAAAAACACCCTCAAAGGAACACAGAATAATGCTTGACCAAATATCTGAGCATCCCATAGCCCAGTCAGATTGATATAAAATTAACCATCACACTGGCTGTTGGCATTCCTTGACTTGTGGCTGTGTCACTTCAGTCTCTGCCTCCTTGGTCACATTGCTGCCTCCTCTTCTATCTCTTCTCCTCTGTGTGTCTGTCTTCTAAGAATACTTGAGATTGCGTTTTGGGCCACTCAGGTAATCCAGGATAAACTCTGCCTCTCAAGATCCTTAACTTAATTGCATGTTTTGCCATAGAAGGTAATATTCACTCTTTTACCATATAAGATAATATTCATTGGTTCCAGAGATTAGGATGTGGACCTATCTTTTTGGAGGCTGCCATTCAACCCACTACAAGCAGGTTATTGGAAAGATCAACTATGTGGCTGTTGAAATCAACAATTATGACAGTAGTACTATTGGACTCCACTAAGGAAGGATAATAGGGTTTTGATCTAATGACATGACATTCAAAATTGGTGTTTTAAGGAAAAGGGAAAATGATCTGAGAGTGGCAGTGAGGTTCTAAGAGGACATTTCCTCCAGCTGGAGACCCAGCTATTTGAGGGGTATGAGAAAGAAAGCAGCTACCCCTTGAAATGGCTGCAGCGGAAGCTGAACCTTCAGGGAAAGCCAGGTTTCCTCCTAGAACCAGAAGGTGAAAGCGACATTCAGAGAAGAGGTTGATGCATACGCTCAGCCAGAGGGATTTTGCTGACGATGGACTGTGAAGTAAAAGGGTTTTGAGAGTTGAGGATTAGTGGGAAATGACGTCATGTGAGGAGATGTGCAGAGCCTTCAGGAGTAAGAATCCAAGTGAGAGTCTTGGATTTCTTGTGAAACAAGCATAACCTGATATAACTAGATAGTCTCCAAGGCAGGTCATGGTGCTGCAGCCATGTGAGCTGGAGAAGGGTGTTGGTACCGGGAACATGCAGGGCTCTGGGTTCCTCTCTTTACTTCTATTGATGGTGGCATGGAGGCCTGGGGAGAAGTGCTCTGAACTTCTGTTGACGAACAGCTGATCTTGAGGTAAACTGACTGCTTTGTTGACCAAAGGCCTCCCTTTGAAATTATGGACCTTCTGGAGGCATCTGAAGGATAAAGGGAATGGGCTGGGGTATCCTGACATTTATTAGCATTTTCAGTAGGTTGCTGCGAATGTTTTAAATTGGCCAATTCTACTATTGTGTTTGGCTGCACTACTTATTTCTAAAGCCATTTACAGCTGCAAAAGTGCTGAGTTTAAAATGAGAACATTTAAAACAGATCCAGCTGTTTAAAAATATGGGTGCTATCAAAGAAGGAATTGGTGTGTTGTCTATGAAACAATAAGGCATTTTTTTCAACTGTAGCCTGATTATTCTTAAAGAGATGACAGGGAGGTTTTTCCATTGAACGAAGTGTATGACTTACCCTAAACCAAGCAGTTCTTCGAATGAGCAATTTCCTCTGGCAGTCGTCACTTGCCCACAGCCCTTTCTTCAACTTTAGATCTTTGTTAATTCTTACAGATGGCCACCAGAGCTGCACTGGAGAGTGGGGATCCTCCTCCCATGTGTGAGGATGATCACTGGGTTCTGTATCTTCAGCAGTGAGAATTGTCTGTTTCTGCATTAACCGAAATATATCAGTGATTATTGCCTGTATATTAATACTTGGTGCTTTCTGAGATCTACAGATACAGATGTAGGGTAGAACTCTTTCTCTAAATAAATTGAATAAATGTGGGTCGTACGTTGCATATCTCCATTTAGTGACTACAGAATGTCCAATTCTGAAATACTCATGTGGTATTTATTCATTAAATCTTTTGATCACCTTCAATAAACCAGAGATTTTGTTTCCCAACATTCTCTCCTGAGCTGTCTTTTCTTCTCTCTTCTTTTCTTGCAGCACCTTCTGTCTGATTGTTAGAATACAGTTTCAGGTAGATGCCTCCCTCTTCCTCCACCCCTGACACTGATAAATTTATGCAATTTTTTATTTTTATTTTTTTTAAGAGACATGGTCTCACTCTGTTGCCCAGGCTGGGGTGCAGTGACATGATCATAGCTCACTGCCACCTCCAACTCCTGGGCTCAAGTGATCCTCCCACCTCAGCCTCCCAACAGCTAGTACTACAGGTGCACACTGCAACACCTGGCTAATTTTTTTTTTCCATAGAGACAGAGTCTCTCTATGTTGCCCAAGCTGGTCTCAAACTCTTGGTCTCAAGGGATCCTCTTGCCTCTGACTCCCAAAGCTCCCGATTACAGTTGTGAGTCATTGTGCCTGGCTAAATTTCTACAGTTCTCAGTTCCAGCGCATGCTTCTTGTCTGGGTTAAGACTCCTGCATTCAGTGATATTATGGACATTTCCATCTTGAGGTCTCACTGGCTTTTTAAATTTTATTTACTTATTTATTTAAATTTTTAGAGACAGGATCTCACTATCTTGCCCAGGCTGGATTTGAATTCCTGGGCTCAAGTGATTCTCCCACCTCAGCCTCCCAAGTAGCTGGGACTACAGATATGAGCCACCAGCCCAGCTCTCACTGGCTCTTCTATCAATACATGGCTCTAATGGTCTTTAAGTTTCTTTTCTTGGACTTCTAGGTTGATAATTATATCATCCATAGGAAACAACTGAATTGCTTTATAATAGTTATACCTCTCTCTCTTTTTTTAATCTTCTTGTATTGGTAAGAACTTCTAATTTTTTGGAAAGCAGTGCTTCCCAAATATTCCTGAAAAGAATGATCTGAGCTGCTTGTTAAATATACAGAATACTAAGCCTTCACCCTGGGAATATTAACTTAGTAGGTCTAAGTAACTGTTTTGTTTTGTTTTTCTAAACAAGTGCTTCAGGAATTTTTAATCTTCAGACAAATTTAGAAAGCACTGTTTCAGAGCAGTGCTGAATAATGGTTGTGGTATACTATTGTTGCTGACTTTTGGTGTGTCTATGCTCTGTATGATATCAGTTGACTGCTGGCTCTGTTCCTATCTTGATCTGTGGCAGTATTTGTGATAGCTTTGGAGATACTATGTGCCCAAGTGTAGTCGTACAATGGGCAATCTGAGGCAGGCAGAGAGCTTTCATTCCTAGTGTTCATTCAGTAACATATTTAGTGCCTGTTATGTTCTAGGTCCTGGAAAGTGCTGCCGTACACAGCAGTACACAGGAGGTCCTCTTAGTTTGCCAACCCTTACACTCTCTTTTACACTATCCTTCATTTTTTGGGACCCTGGCTGCCTATGAATCTACTTCCACAGCATTTGTGTGCTCTTCTCTTTTTTGTTTTAGCTGATTAAACTTTTATTTGCCAAAACCTGAAGTACTGGTCACACTCCTCCTTCCTAGTTGTGTTCTGTCATGGAACCTATTACGACACTTGAGTGCCAGAGAATTATCTGCTCAATGTACACCAGAAGCAACTTCTAAAACAAAGATGACTTATAACACACTAAAGTTTTATCTTACAGAGTAATGTTTTGAAAGCTTTTACAGTTATGTCTTTGGTCTAAGACTTTTATTTATATCTTTCACCCCAGGCAGCACTATGACAATATTAAACTATTTGCAGTTGCCTGATACACCATATTTTCTTACTTTTATGTCTTTGAATCTGCTGTTCTGGTTGCCTTTATCTCCTCTCCTCCCTGTTCTCCAACTTTCCCTTGTCAACCTCTTTATATCCTTTAAGAATTAGCTCAGGTATTGCTTCTTTTTCTGATCCCCCAAGCTGATTTTTGCATCTCTTCATGATCTGCTATAGCACAGTGAATACTTCTTTCAAAGCACTTACCATACTATCATAATCACCTTTACATAATCTGGTCATCTGTCTGTATATGCCATTAGATCATAAGTCCTTAGTATATTATTTTTCTTTATATTCCAGTGACCTGGTACACAGTCAGTGTTTATTAAAAAACATTATGAAAGTTGGCAGCTCCCACTTGTTCCAGTTTTAAATTACTTTTGATGATGAAAGTAGAAATATTCATGTTATACCCACCTACCTGCAGAAAATGTAGGAGATTGATAATTTTTGGCAAAGGTGTAGAGAAGAGGACTCTTGAAGATTCTTGGTAGGAGTGTGAATTGTACAACGTATGAAGGACAAAATTTAAAATGCATGTAACCTTTAACGCAACAATTCTCCACATAGGAATTCTCCCAGAAAGACACTAATACCAAGTATACTAGGATTTTTGTAGGAGGATATCATAGCAGCATTTTTTGTGATCACCAAAAAAAAAAAAAAGACCAAAATATCCATCAGTAGGAAAATGGTTAAATTTATTATGGTATGTACATAGTATGGTATGCTGTGCAGCAGTCATAATAAGCGAAATAGATCTACATGTACAGATATGGAAGGAGGTCCATAATATATTATTGACTGAGAAAAGCAAGTTGTATAGCAGTATACATAGCGTATAATACAATCTCATTTTTATAAAAATAGATTTGATTTTGCATGTGTTTATCATTTTTCTTATTTATGCATGGGAAACTGGAATAGTATGAAAAGGGAAAAAACCTGTTTATCAAGTTATTATTTAAATGTTATATTGCTGTATTTGATTTTTTCAATGATATGTAACGTTTGTAAATATTCATTTAATTTGTCTTCCCCTGGAATCTCTGAGTTGCCCTTTTATGAACTAGCAAATAATATTTAATTTCTTATAAAATATTTCAAGCATATAGAAAAGACTTTATTGGATTTTAGCATTTCATTAGATTTTCTTCAGATTTTTTTTTAAGAAATAAAACAGAAAAATTAGAAGCCCCTATATATCTTCCAAAACCATTTTCCTCAGAACTTCCTCAGAGATAACCTCTATTTTGAAAATGATGTTTAGTATTTCCATTCATATTTTTGTGTTGTTTATTACTTACATGTATGTGACCATTAGCAATAGATAGTGTTGTGTGTCCTGTCTTTAAACTTCATCAAAGTGGCATCGTGGTGTGTGTGCCCTACTCCAGCTTCCTTTTTTCACCTCATTGTTTTTAAAATGATCTCCATGTTGATAGGGTTACTTTCAGTGCTATATAGAATTCAGTTCTATGAATATACCACACCTATTTATCCTCCTGTTGACTGATATTCAGCTTGTTTCTAATTTTGTACTTTTTCATACATAGCCTCAGTGGATTTTCTGATACAGGTCTTGTGCAGTGTGGAGAGTTTTTCTAGGGTGTTTTTAGGAATGGAATCCCTGGGACAAGAGGAGTGTGCATTTTCACTCTTACTAGCTATCACTAAATTGCTCTTCAAGGTAACTTTACTACTTTACACTCCTACCAGCAGTGTATGAGCTTTACTGTTTATTCATATCCTCCTCACTTATAAGTAATATATTACTTTTAATTCTCTTATAAAGCAACAGAAGTCTCAAGAAATTCTTTGAAAAAAATGAGAATATGAACTGTCAGTTAAAACCATGTAGAAAAAGGAAATATTGTCCATGACACTGAACCTGATGCTTTATTGGACACTCTAATACTCAGGCAGCCTTTTTCCTTGTTGTGTGTACTGTGAAGGGTGCCAACAACCCCTCTGCCCCCACTGGATGTTTCCCACTCAGGCCAGATCGATAGGACAACTCAATTAGGAGCAAAGTTTGGCCTTGAACCTTGGCCAAAAGCTTTGTTTTTGCCTATACACATTCATAACTTCTTCATTTTTAAATTACTAGCATTTAACGTCGCAATTGTTCATACTTCAAGGGTCCCCATCTTCACCCCAGGGTTGTTATGTGTGGAACTGTAAATACTATATTGGCTGTCATGACATACCTAGAATGTCAGTCTATTGATGTTGAATTCCAATAAATCCTTTTATTCTTTTTTTCCTGAAAGGGCAGCTGAAGCTATTGGCTGCTCAGTACAAGATACTGCTGTTGTTTGGCTTGGCTATCGTTGAACCAGTTGAAATAGCAGTGGCTTCTTTTCTCTGGGTTAAGGAGGGTTTGTAATTTATAAGCATGTTTCAGAAACCATATGTGAACCAATTATATTTTATTCTAACTAGCCATATTTTCATAACTGTCAGAGAGCTAATACTCTTAAATCTTGGAAGATTAACAAAAATTACACAGATTACTTTTCTTTCATACATTAATCAAAATTATAGCTTTACCAGTTAAATTAAACTGGAGCTTAGCAATTCTAATTTTTCACTTTTTAAAGCAGTTATTTTGAAAAATAGTATATCTGCCAGGTGTGGCGGCGTGTGCCTTTAATCCCAGTTACTCAGGATGCTGAGGCAGGAGGATCACTTGACCCCAGGAGTTTGAGACTAGCCTGGGTAACATAGTTAAATTCAGTCTCTACAAAAATAATAATAATAATAATGTGATATAGCACAATAGATATTACAAAATTTTCAAAATAAATTTTTATTAACTTTAATTTTTAAAAAAGAAATAGGAATTCCATTTTAAAGTGGCAGATGGAGGACATGTTACATAGCCTTTCCGTCTTGCTCCTGATACATAAAAATGATAGATTAGAATGTTTAGAATTAGGCATGGTGGCTCACGCCTGTACTCCCAGCTATTTGGGAGGCTGAGGCAGCAGGATCACTTGATGCCAGGAGTTCAAGATCAGCCTGGACGACATTGCAAGACCTCATCTTTAAAAAAATGAAAAAAATTAGCGGGGCTTGTGGTACAGCTGTTTGGGAGGCTGGGGCAAGAAGATTGCTTGAGCCCAGGAATTTGAGGCTACAGTGAGCTATGATGGTGCCACTGCACTCCAGCCTGGATGACAGAGGGAGACCCCATCTCTAAAAAAAAAGATTGGAATTTTAAAAATAATCTGCAAGTACACTGGAGGGGAAAAAAGAAAGGAATCCCTTAGTAGGCCCCAGACTGTGAAGAATATCCGTGAAAAGTAGGTGAGAACCATTTGCAAGGAAACCTTGGTCAAAAACAAGAATAGGAAAGTATTGCTGCTTAAAGGTGGGGACAACATTTCAAGTGTTCTCACTTGAAAGTAGTTACTATGGGGAGCCGTGAGGGTCTCAGGGCAAATGACAGGGTGACTCTAGTACTGTAGCATGGTGATGGAGGTTGTCTCAGGCAGGTGTAGTATATACAGGAGCTTGGATTGGAGAGACAGGGCAGGGTTCCAGGTGCTTGATGGATTCCAGGAGAATAGGAAGCTCCTTTGCTAAGACTAGCTACAAAGCTTTTCCATGAAGTGGCACTTTCTGTCCCTTCTCCACTCTCACTGAAAACAACTGCCATTCCTCCCCTCCAGGTAGGCAGTGCACACAGATAGAGTAGACCATCTGACAAGGAAGCCATGACTACAAAGATGACCACTTAGTTACAAATCACTCAGAATGAGAGGAATACAACCTGATAAGATAACAGAAGAATTTTTCTCAGAAATAGAATTAATAAAATAAGCAGAACTAGATTTTACATTAAGTATAGATAAATCCTTGGAGAGATATAAGCAGTTATATTTTTACCAAAATCAATTAAGCATTGATCTTGTAAATTAAAATATTGATTATCAAAATAAGAAATTCTGTAGATGAGGTGCTTAACAGTGTGTATAGCTAAAGATCAACTTTGTAGGCTGGACTAGAACAGAAAATTGTTCCTAAGCTTATCGCTATTATAAAGTAATAGAAAAAATATTAAGGCATGGGGGATAGACTGAGGAGTACCATCTAATAAGAGTCCCAGATAGAGGCTAAAGAGAATGCAGAGAGATAGTATTTAAAGAAGTAATAGATCCAGTTTGAAGATGGTTGACCAAACGTATCCTGACCTCTTCCCCCTTCTACACCAAACCCATAGAAATGATAAAGCATTAAGTTGATTAATAAATCCTCTTTCAATATTAAAAACAAGAAATGTTCCATTCCTGAAGTTATAAGGCATCTTTAAGTGAAGGAGGCGTATATTAAATTAGAAGTTACAGAAAGGAGCTGCTTGCACTGCCTGGTGGAGGCCACTACTGTTGGGACCCTGAAGCTGCTCTGTGAACTCTTTCAGAACATATTCCATCAAGAATCTGTTCAGGAGGCCATTGTTGACTAGGACTGCAAGTAGATGGTCCTGTGGGATGTTTGCACGTCCAGGAACCACAAAAACCCAAGGGAAGCCTAGCACAACAATATAAAATATGAACATACGAAGTTTAAACATATGAAATGTAAAATATAAAGAGCTCCTCTGTACTCTAGGAAGTAAAGCAATCAGAAGGAAACTTTGGATATAGGTACATATTATTTCCTTAGAGAACCAAGGACAGACAGATTTTCATGCATAATAGAAGAAGCAGAAATTATAAAACAGTAAACAGGAAGTAGCAGAAATGAAAAATGTAGTTAAACTCATTGGATAAGCTGCATAGCAAACCAGCTGTAGCTGAAGAACAAATGAGTGAACTAAAAGATCAGGGCTAGAAATTCTTCCAAAACTCAGCATCAACAAACAGGAAATAGAATATGAAAGAAAAGTCAAGGCATTTAGGACAGTGTGGAAGTTTTATTTATCTAGTAGGAGTTGTAAGTAAGAAAATTGACATGAGACAATGTTTGAGAAAAATAACGTCTGAAAATTTCCAGAACTGAAAAAGTGTGAGCCTTCAAATAGAATGTGCGTCATAGTTATAATGATGAAGGGAAATTCCTAGGAAACACTAGGGAGAAAAGGCTGATGGCCTTCAAAAGAGTGAGAATTCCAATGGTAGATTTAATCACTGGTTTTAAGAAAATAGTAGCACAATGTCTTCAAGGTGCTGAGAGAAATAAATTTGAACTAAAATTCCATTCTCACCCATACTGTCTTTCAACAGCAAGGGTACCACTATAGCATTTTCAGACTTTAAGGACTTTGAATGCCCTTTGCTGAAAGAACTGTTTAAAGATATATTGCAGTAAGAAACAAATGAACCCAGAATGTAGTAAATGATATCCAAGGAAAAAGAGAGAAGCGAAGAAATCAGGAAAACAACAATGTTCCATCTAAGTAAACATTGGTTGTAAAATATAAAGTGATTTTTAATAATGAACAAAGTTAGCAACATAGAATTTGTGGGCAGGTGGAGCATAAAGGGAAATAAAACGTAGAAAAGAATTCAGGAGGAGAATATAAAATGCAATTAACTCTAACTTGTAAGAAAATATAATTTTAAGTATGCATTAAAAACTTAAGGGTAACTACTGGAAGAATTAGATAAAAAATATAAAACCTTAAAACTATTGGAAGAAAACTATATAACAAAAACAGCCTTGACCAACCTAACAGAAGACAGGAAAGTAGAAAAAAAGAATCACGGTAAATAGAAGATACAAAATAAATTGCTAGAAATAAATTTAAACATACATATCAATTGTCAGAATAAATGGAAAAAAATTAAACTCACCTATTGAAGAGTTAAAAACTCTCAGATTTAATAAAACAACAAAAAATCACATTTATGTTATTTTAGAGAAAGATACAAACAGTTGACAATAAATGTTACAAATACCAACTATTACAAAATATTAACATGAGACAGAACAAGGCAGACAACATTGGAAGGGACCAAGGGAGAGTTCAAAACCGAGCCTGTTTGTCCTGCTCTTAATGACATTGCGTGTTTGTGTATATATATGTATGTATTTGTATGTAAACATGCATACATAAATTATTAGAAGCTTTCTAAATGATGTCCCCAATTCTGCCCTTGTCCTGTCAGTCTGTTCTAAATATAGCAGCCAGAATGATCCTGTTAAAAACATCAGATCCTCACCTGTTCGACATACTCGGGGTAGAAGCCAGTCCTTACAGTGTCATCAAAGGCCCTACCAACGTGACCCCTTACCTCTCTCACCTCATCTCCTTCCCCACTCTCCCTCACTCTGCTCCAAGCACACTGCACTGATGTCCTGCTGTCCCTCAACACGCCAGACAAGCTCTCATTTTAGAGCCTCTGTACTTGCTTTTCCTTCTGCCTGGACAGCTCATTTCCCAGATGTGCATGTGCACTCCTGCCCTTCCTTCTCCTCTTTACTCCAAAAGAAGCCTTCCTGACCCTAATGCAGTATAACTAGAATCAACAACAGACAGGAAAAAATAACCTGAACACACGTCTGGAATTTAAAAAGAAAATAAACTTCTAACTTTATGAAATAAGGAGAATTCATAATCAAAATTAACAAAATTAAATGACCAGAAAAGCACAATGCGTCTAAAGCTATCGAATATCTCAAATGATATTCAAAGGAAAAATTATAACCTCAAATGTACTTTCAAGTAAAAAGATTGAAAGTAAACTAACCTAGATGTCAACATTCTGAAACTGAAAGAACTACTGATAGGCCGGGCGTGGTGGCTCACGCCTGTAATCCTAGCACTCTGGGAGGCCGAGACGGGTGGATCGCTCAAGGTCAGGAGTTTGAGACCAGCCTGAGCAAGAGCGAGACCTCGTCTCTACTAAAACATAGAAAGAAATGATCCGGA
>NW_012149618.1:1410535-1413517 GCF_000956105.1 Propithecus coquereli | reverse complement strand
TAAATTAATTTGAATATGATCAAGTAATTTGAATATGATCTAGCACTTATCCTAGAAATGTAAAAACAATTCAGGTTGCATTTAGGATAATTGAATAGAAGGCCTATCCATTGTACCAGGCTAATGACTAACTCAGCAACGTGATAGACTAGGCTAAATCTAACCTCCTTTCCCTTATGACAGAGACTTGCGTGTGGATTAAATATAACAACAATGACAACAGTTGAAATGCAGAATTGAGCTTGAATAAAAATGAAATCCCTGGCTATCAGAATTATACCCAAAAGTGTGGTGTCTCAGGGCTCTATCAGACTGGAAACTGGATTTAGCTCCAGAGAGTGGGGTTTAGTGTCCCCATGGCATAGGGTCCACTCAAGGTAAGTAGAATTAATATTTCTATAAAGGCTTAGGACTTTAGATGAGCTGCCTCCTTAAGAAAGAGGGAGTAGAAAAACCTCACTGGTCCCAGAGAAAGTACAAACAAATATGCAACAACAGCCAGGCTCTGAGAGAAAAAAAAAACAACAAAAACAAAGTCAACCTTGAAACATTGAAGCCATAATCTTTGCTATCCAAAAATGTCAAGTACAAATTTCAACTACTAGGGTACATGGAAATTCTCAAACCAAAAAACAACATAACCATTTACCCAAGAAAAATGAGACCTCAGTAGTACTGTCCAATATGGTAGCCATTAGCTACATGTGGCTATTTGATTTTAAGTTTAAATTAGTTAAATAAAATTTAAAATTAAGTTCCTCAGTCACAATAACAACATTTCTAGCGCTCGGTAACTACACATGGCTAGTGGCTACCATGTTGGACAGTGCAGATATAGCACTTTTCCATCATCCCTTAATGTTTTGTTGGATAGCAGCACTCCGGGACACCTACTGGAAGCAGACAAAAAACACCTCTGTAGCAATAACACTTCTACAACTCAGGTCAAATGGAACTTCCATACAGAAAGCAATCCCTGCTAAAGGTGAGCTCATTATCAAAAATTATAAACCCAATCATTAAAAAATCTGTGAGGGAGAATCACCAAATAAACACAACAAACAGGTTTCACATGCCAAGAACCTTAGAAATGGTACATTTAAAAAGTTAAAGAAGTGAAATTAGGAATAGTGACATTTAAAAAGGGAAGAAGCTAATATGAATAAAGGCCAAATTGAACTTCTAGAAATAAAGAATATTAAAAGTTAGGCTCACTGGAGGGGTTGGTTAAATAGCAAATTAGAGACTGCTAGAGTGAAAATTAGAGAATGGAAAATAGATCTGATGAAATTAACCAGAATAGGGAATACTGAACATAGATAAGATACAAGGAGACGGAAAATGTGAAAGGTGATTAAAGGGTTTGAAGGATAGAATGAACAGAACAATCCAGAATTCTGTGCCCTAGCTAATCTATTCAGGAGCAAAGAAGAAAGATATTTTCATAAAAGCTGCAATGAGTTTGTCACCAACAGACCATTGCTGAAGGAATTAATAAAGGATATACTTTGAGGAAAAAATAATTTGAAGCAAAGAAGGAAGAAATGGTATATAAGGAGAAATGGTGCATAGAGGAATTGATAAATGTGGGCACGTTTAAATAAGCATTAAGTGTAAATAATGAGTAATTTTGGTGGGCTTAAAATAAGATTCAGCTAAAGTAGTAAACAACTATGACATGAAACCGATTGAGGCATGAATAGATTTAAAGGATTTTAAGTTATAGAATGAGGGTACAGACGCTGATTAAGATTGTGGCAAGTATTCATGTTAAAATAGTATTCATATTAAAATAAAGAAGCTTCCTGACTTGTCTGAGGATTTGATGGCCTTTGCACCAAGGATCCTCCACTGGGGTATATTTTTCTGCCTGGATCGCCTCAGACAGTGTGTCTTGGGACTCAAGGTGATGTACTCAGAGAGAGTAATTGGAAGCGAAAATGATGGGAATGGCCTCAAAGGCACCAATTCTGAGCTTTTTCCATTAGGCTGTTAAGCTCCCAAGTGTCAGGGCCTGTCAGCATATACCCTGAGCTGAAGATTGTGCTGTGCAAGGAGTTAGCTTGGGGCTGATTGAAAATACAGTGATCTGAGCTCAAGAAAAAAATTTTCAGAGTATCTTAGTGCTTAGTCATGGTGGAGGAAAAAGAAGTCTCAACCTTGGCACAGGAATGCACGCAGCAGTCACAGCTCAAATCACCTCCTGCTCACCACCTTGGAGTCTTCCGCTCAGTTAGAAACTCTATGTCCCCACCCCTGACTTACCTTAATGACCTGTCCCCCAGCACCCCCAATGTGGTGTTTGGTGTCCCAACACTGGGTCATGGGTGTCTGTTTCTTTCTAACTCCTTGCTAGAATGTCTCACTATCCTGGGCTGTCTCTCCCAATTCCTGTATGTTCTTTCTCTAAGTAATTTTACCTGTTGAGGGGCTGTGTGGTACCATGGAAAGAATAAGACACGCCTAGTTATATGATCTTAGTTTCTGCACTGAGTTTTAATTTCTGCACCTATAAAATAGAGACTGTTAACATTTAATTCATAAACTATTGTGAGGGTTAAATGAGCCTGTGTACATGTGAAAAGTACCTGTCAAGTCTCTGACAGTAAGTTCTCCATAAACGTTAGTTTCATTTAACAACAAAAAAGCAGCTGCTAGAAGAGTTGACTCAGAGTATAATTGCCAAAAGAGGAAAATAAAATGAGAAAAATAAAACCTTAAAAGGACAAAATAGAAAAAGATGAAACAAATAATGGCATAATATGCCATAATAATGAATAAAAATGTATTAGTGGCCAGGCGAGGTGGCTCACGCCTGTAATCCTAGCACTCTGGGAGGCTGAGGTGGGAGGACAGCTTGAGCTCAGGAGTTCGAGACCAGCCTTAGCAAGAGCAAGACCCCGTCTCTGCTAATTAGAAAAATTAGCCAGGCGTCGTGGCATGCACCTGTAGGCCCAGTTACTCGGGAGGCTGAGGCAGGAG
>NW_012149618.1:1363369-1410355 GCF_000956105.1 Propithecus coquereli | reverse complement strand
TGGCTCTCTGCTGTTTACAAGAGACAGCAAAAAAATAAGGTCACAGAAAAGTTGAAAGGATAAAAAAAGACATACCAGGCAAAGTATTAATCAAAAGAAATTTGTCGATATTATATTAATCTTAGAAAAAGGGTTTCAAGGAAAAACTCTTTACCAGAGAGTTTAGAATGGTAAATTTTATGTAATATGTGTGTGATCACAATTTTAAAAATCTTCATCAGAGATAAATTTACCAAAGATGAAATTAATACACATCTACTAATGCAGCTGTAAAATATATAAAGTAAAAGTTAATAAGAACACAATAAGAAATTGAGAAATACATTATCAGAATGGGTAATTTTAAAACCCCTCTCTTAACGATTGTTAGAAGTATTAGATAAAAAGTGAAGAATGTAGAAAATTTCAGTGTATGCAGTAATTAATGATTGCACATTCTTTTCAAGCACACAAAAATTGACCACATAAAGGAAGCTTCAAAATGAATTAGTGTTATATAAACTATATTCGAGAAATCAATAACAAAAAGATAATAAGAAAACAACCATACATTCGGTTATTAAAAGCCTAGTTGAAATGAACAAATTCTTAAAACAACATTGCTTACCAAAACTGATTGAAGATGGGATAGAAAATCCAAATAGTAGAACAGCAGCATAATCATTAAAGAAATTGGATTAATTCAATGTCTTTACACAAAGGAAACAACCAGGCCCGAATGACTTTGCATGAATTTCAACAAACATTCAAATGAAAGATTAATTGCAGTATTATATAGAATTTCCCAGATTCTAGAAAAAATAATGAGCATTCTCAGTTTCATTTTTGAGACTAGAATAACCTTGGTACCAAAACCTTACAAAGTCAGCAAGAAAAGGATACAGGCATACAATGTAAATTAATCAAATATCAAGGTAATTGGGGTATCCATCATGTCAGGTATTTATCATTTCTTTGTGTTAGGACCTTTCCAACTGCTCTTTTAGTTATTTCTAAGTATACCCTAACTTATTGTTGATTATAGTCACTTTTTTACTATGAAATATTGTTCATTTTATCCAACTATATATCCATTAACCATCCCCACTTTATCCCCTGACTCCCTGCTCCCCTTCCCAGCTTCTGGTAACCATCATTCTGCTATCTCCATGAGATCAATTGTTTTTAATATTTAGCTCCCACATATGAGTGAGAATGGGTAAAATTTGTCTTTCTATGCTTGGCTTATTTTACTTAAGTGAAAGAAGCATAGTTTGTTTAGGTTTTCATTTATGTTCATGAGTGAAAGTGGCTTGTAATTATCCTTTTCTTGCTGACTTTGTAACATGTTCTCCAGTTCCATCCATGTTGTTGCAAATGGCAGAATTTCATTCTTTTTATGGCTATATAATATTCCACCATTGTGTCTATGTACCACAATTTCCTTATCCAGTCATCCATTGATGGACACTTAGGTTGATTCCAAATCTATGAAACCGCTAAATTAAAACATTGAGGAAATGCTTCAGGACGTCGATAATTTAAACACACATGCACACACACAAAACAACAAGAAAAACCAGAAAACCGTAGTAATCTATGAGTAGAAGAAACTCCCTTAACCTAACATAGGGTATTTATAAGAAATGATAGCATCCCATATATTTACTGGTAAAATGTTGAAAGTATTTGTTTAAAGGTTGAAAACAAAACAAGAAGGCTTGCTATCACCACTTTCATTCAACATTTTATGGGCAATCTTAAGCAGCATTGTAAACAAGAAAAAGAAATAAGAGGTATTTGAATTGAAAGGAAACAAAATTATTATTATTTGACAATGACTGTCAATGTAGAAAGTCTGAAAGAATCTCTGGATAAATCATTAGAATTAATAGAGAGCAGGGACAACAGAAGTAAAAATAGATAAATTGGGCTATATCAAAATTAAAAACTTCTGTGTATTAAAGGACACAATCAAAAGAGTGAAAAGGCAACCTATGCAATGGTAGAAAATATGTTCAAATCATATACCTGATAAGGAGTTAATATCCAGAATATATAAATAACTATAACTCAACAAGAAAAACAAATAACTCAATTGAGAAATGAGCAAAGAACTTTTCTCCAAAGATGATATACAGATGGCTAACAAACATATGAAAAGATGATCAAAATCACTAATCATTAGGGAAATACAAATCAAAACCACAGTGAGCTATCACCCATTACACCTATTACAATGGCTACTATTAAAAAAATTACAAAGTAAGTATTGGTGAGGATGTGGAGAAATTGTAACCCTTGTGAGCTTTTTTTCCCCAAGTTTTTGAAATAACATTTATTTTTTTAAAAGTTAATATACACACAGTATAGGGAACTGAAAAACACAAGAAGCAAAGAACAAAGTCATCCACAGTCACAAGCAGTTTATAGTCTGATATGTCCTTCTAGATCCTAACCCTTGTGAACTTTGGTGAAATGTAAAATGGTACAACCTTTATGGAAAATAATATGGGCAGTTCCTCAAAAAATAAAAAATGTAACTATCATATGATCCAACAATTCCACTCTGGGTATATAGCGAAAAAAAAAAAATGAAAGCAGGGTCTCAAGACATTTATACACTCATGTTCATAACAGCACTGTAGCCAAGAGGTGGAAGCAACCCAGAAGTCCATCAGTGGTTGTCAGGGGTTGGGGGAGGGGGCCAAGGGCAGTTGTTTAATGAGTATATAATTTCAGTTCTGCAAGATGAAAATGTTCTGGAGATTGGATGCACAATAATGTGAATATGCTTAACACTACTGAACTGTACATTTAAAAATGATTGAGATGTAAATTTTATGTGTGTTTTACCACAACTAAAAAAAAATAGAGAACAGGGTTGCTGGATACAAAATCTTTTTATAAAATAACTAGAAATAAAAAATGGATGCATAGATCCTTTATGGAGAAGAATTTAAAACTTTATTGAAAGACATTAAAGAAGGTTTAAATACATGGGAAGATGAACACATTCATGGAAAGTAATGTTCAGTGTGTAAAAATGTCAGTTCTCTCCAGAATTATCTGTAGATTTGATCAGTTCCCATTGAAATTCCAACAGGATTTTTTTTGTGGTAAATGACAAACTGATTCTAAAATTTAGGTGGAAGAGTAAAGGGCCAAGAACAATGAAGATACTCCCCAAAGAACATAAGTTTGGGACACTTGCACTACTTGAAAAGAAAAGAGGAAGCCGGACTAATGAAATCGCTGATAATTGTTACAGGGATAGAAATAGAGTATCTAGTGGGAAAGAATGGACTATTTATTAAATGATTCTGAGACAATTGATTATGCATAGAGGATAAAATTGAATTCTTTCCTCATGTTGATCAAAAAGTCAATTCTAAGTAGATTCAAATTTAAATATGAAGGGTAAAAGCTATAAAACTTTAGAAGATAATGGAGAATATTTTTATGACCTCGGGAAGGGAAATATTTCTTAAGATACAAAAAGCACAAAACATAAAGGAAAAGATTGCTAAATTGGGACTACCAGTATTTAAAGATGTTCACCAAAAACATAACAGAGTGAAAAATAAGCCTCAAAATAGGAGTTGTAAGACATAACTTTCCTAGAGTTAAACTATAAAAACTATTAATGCAAAGAACTCTTACAAATCAGTAAGAAAAAGGTAATCCAGTGCAACACTGTGGCAAAGACAGGAACAGGCATTTCACAGAAGAAGCACAAATGGCCCATAAGCTTAAGAGAAGATGCTCAATCTTTTTAATAAGCAAGGAATTGCACATTAAAACCACAATACTATTTATCACCCACCAGCTTGGCAAAGGTTAAAATGTCTGCCAGAATGTGGCGTTTAAGAAACTTTCTCACACAGCTGATGGGAGTGGAAACCCCATCAGTGTAACCACTTTGTAAAAACAAATTGGCAGTGCTTAGTAAAATTCAATGTGCGTAACCCTATGACCCAATAATTCCACTCTTATGAAATTCTAACTCATGGCTACTAAGAGACATGGACAAGAAAGTTATAGCAGCATTGTGAATGATAGGGCAAAAATGGAAACAACCCAAATGTTCATTGGCAGTGAAATGGATATATAAATTATGATGTAATTAAGCAGTGAAACACCATCAAGCCGTGAAAAAATGAGTGAATTGCAATTACAGGCATCAACACAGATGAATTACAACAAAACTTTGAGTGAAAGAAGCCAGCTGCAGAAGACTACAGATATGTAGGTTTATATAGGTTTTAAACCTATCCAAATAATGTATTATTCATACATAATTGCTAACATAATAAAATCAAGGAAATGATTAATACAAAATCCAGGACAGTGAATATCAGGAGAGGAGGAGGCACTGTGGGAATGGGATGTAGCATTAGGGTAAGGGCCCATAACAAGGTTTGGAGTGACTATAATGTTCTATTTCCCAGGCAGAATAGTGGGTAGTTGGGCATTTGTTTTATAACTTTTTAAACTGTACATACAGATTTTATACCCTTCTTGTATATTTTAAAAATATAACCTGTAGTATTTTTAAGAAATGGTAGGAAATGTTTTGAAATTAGTTAAAGTGGATTAAAGTATTGAAAATGCAAAAAGATTGAAAATTATTGCCTAAGAGTATTTAGAGAAGATTTGATTTGCTACATTAAGGCTTCTCCATTACATCAGTTTTAGAGTCCAAGTTGGGGGAAAGTACAGAGACCTCAAAGAGCATCTCTGACAAAGCAGCTTAAATGAAGTGTAGAAGATGCCAGTTCCTACACTTGGACTACTTTTCTTTCTTCATCACTCCTTCACTTCCTTAAATATTTAGTTATTGACTCCTAACTCTGGGCTTTGTCCTGGGGCTGAGTAGACAGAAGAGGTGATGTCCTTTTGGTATTTTTCAAAGTCATGCTCGGAAACTTTGTTAATGTTAGGTTCCTAAACTAACCCCTTATCAAAATTCACTTCAGATCCGTATTGTGAGATCTTTTTAAGAAAATCACTTATTTATATGTTTAGACAACCTAATTGAATGCATAGCTTTAAATTTTTCAGGGTAATATCCTTTTTGGATTGGTTCCAGACTTTAGTTAATCGTTTAATTCTTTTATGTATTTATTCCAGTTTTTTTTCCTTCCCATACAAATCAAGCTTCTCCTTATGTGGTTTAATTATTTGGAATTGACCTCGATGTCAATTTGATAGATCGATTTTACCTTTCTATCTATATTTTTGAGGCTTGAAATTGGATCTAATCCTAAATCTAGACCTTGACTTAAAACAGTATTTTCAAGAACATCACAAACATACTGCTAGAGAATATTAGGTAGCACAAAGACAAACATTTTTTATTTAATAATCATGTAGTTATTTTGATGTTGATTATAAAAAATACACATGAAACCTGCGATTTCATGGCTATTATTGGTTGGAATGGAGCTAAAGTAGTGTGTATGATAATCCATCTCACATAGATTGCATGAATTAATGGTCCTGGGGGTTCTCATATATAGCAAAAAAATCATTAAATTAATACCTGGATTAAAGATATAGTATTTAGTTATAAAGATGAATTAAGATATTCTCTTTGTCCTCTGTCTCTTATAATTCTCAAAAAATAAAGTTTACATGGTTTTATTAAGAAAAAGCAATCTGAGGCTGGGCACGGTGGCTCACGCCTGTAATCCTAGCACTCTGGGAGGCCGAGGTGGGCGGATTGTTTGAGCTCAGGAGTTTGAAACCAGCCTGAGCAAGAGCGAGACCCGTCTCTACTAAAAATAGAAAGAAATTAATCAGACAACTAAAAATATATAGGAAAAACTAGCCAGGCATGGTGGAGCATGCCTGTAGTCCCAGCTACTCGGGAGGCTGAGGCAGAAGGATTGCTTGAGCCCAGGAGTTTGAGGTTGCTGTGAGCTAGGCTGACGCCACGGCACTCACTCTAGCCCAGGCAAAAGAGTGAGACTCTGTCTCAAAAAAAAGAAAAAGAAAAAGCAATCTGGAAAATTCATCTAGGCAAATAATTTGTTCAAATACATATCGTATTGTAGGACAGGTTTTGGAAATACAAAGATAAATAAAATGTAGATCCAACCCTTCAGAAGCACCTGTATAACAGAGATAAGCAAATAAAAATTGCAACATAGCATAGTAAGTGAAAGAGTGGAAATATGTATAAGGTAAATGGGTAGCCTGGAAAGGCAGTTGCTGACTTAGGGAACAATGAGGAAAGTCTTCCCAGAGAAAGGGGTACTTGCAAGCAGGCTTGAGAGTTGAGCAGAAAATTTACAGAAAGATATGGTGGGAAAAAGGTGACCTAGGAATGGCACGTGCCAAGGTACAGAGACCTAAAAGAATGTGGTGTATTGGGTTAATTGTGAGCAGCTCACTGTTTATGCAAAGTAGAAGGAAAGAGAAGCAGGAGCCAGGTGTGAAAGCTCTTGTATGGAAAATGAAGGCATTTATTTAGATCTCATTCTATAAATGATTATCAGCCTTTGAAAGATTTTAAGCAGAAGAGTGACATGATCTCTGGGCAGTGCAGAAGGTGGATTAAAAGGGAAGAATCAGAGTCACATTGCAGCTAGTTATTGGATAGAGGGAAAATGGAAAGAAGTTAGGAGAGAAATTTAGAATTTCTGCTTTGTTTAGCTTTTATGATTTGCAGGAAATTAGGTTACATCTTGACTTTTCCCAGAATTTAATGTGTTGAAGGGGATACTGGTAGGTGATTTGGAGCCAATATGTGAAGTTTATGAAAAAATTGTATTATTCAGCCTTTATTATAAACAAATACTAATTTACTTTGCCTATATGGTCTTAAAGGCAAACAGAGTTTTGTGTATTTTGTGTTAAAATACTACAGCAAGCAGCATATAAAAGTCAAGCAGAGACGTGGTGTTGATGAGGCACATGGCTGCAAATGAGTTTTATTTTCCAATTAAAGTGGCACATATGGTAATAAACTGCAGAGGCAGTAGAATGAAGTATTTAAACTTTTTTGCAGTTAATATCCTGCCAAGAAAATTTCAGACAGCGGTGTTATTTTAAGGGAATTGGGTAGACAATATAATCTGTATATAAAAACCTCCTTTAAATATAGGTTTTAGAAGTGAATGTTCTATTTAACTTCATTGTGGCATATTGTTTACTTTTGTGCATATTTAGTATTAAATCTTAGTAGTCTTTGGATTTGGTGTGTATTACTCTACCTTCCAGAGAAATGCATTGATAAGCCAATTTATTTTTGTGCCTTTAGTGTATCATAATATAGAGTCACGATTCTGGGGCTGACTGCCTATGTATGTGAGTGACTGTGTATCTGTCTACAGATGCTTAATACAAATGTTCTGCCTCACATTTATTTGGGAATAGCCTAACATTTTGAGATGTAGCTTAGTCAGCTAATTTGCTAATGTATGTAAGCCATGTCCTCTTAGCTTTTAGTATTGTAGCCCATCAAAAAGTTGACTCTGATTGAGGAATTAACTTTAACATCTTATGAGAAATGACTCAGAAGCATCAAAAGGGTGAGTTCATGCAAAGAGTACATAGAGATGTCTAGGAAGTTAACATTACTTGATAGTGTGACTTTGTAATAGAAATGATGTAGAAACTGCAGAAATGAAGGAACCACAAATGACTTTGGGACAACTGCAGGTTCCTTTCTGCAAGACCCAATAATATTGACTATTATGAAACTTGATTTTTATTTGAAAAGATATTTTCTACACTCTTGTCACCAAGTTCTTTTGAAAGGTTAATTCCTTATTTCCTTATTTTCTACTTTGACACAGAAATCCCCTGCAAAGAAGCTGAGCCATGCAATTAGTAAGTCTCTGGGGTGTGTACCCACGAGAGAACCCCCACATCCTGTTTTTCCTGAGCAACCAGAGAAACCACTTGACCTTGCACATATAGTGTAAGTATACACCTGGATGTGGATCCTGCTAAAATGGGGGCCTTTGGATCAAAACTGATATCACCAGAAATGAACATTTAACTTTCTGGTATTTAGTTTCCTTTTAGGGAACTTAGACTTCAAGTTTCCTTCTCTTTAAATCACCATAAATATCTGCATGGAAACCTGGCTCCTGATTCCTAAAGCCTAAGTAATATAGTAGTCTCCAGAAACGTGAATCCGTTGAAGAGTAATTATTGTGCTAGTTTTAGCTGGATTGCCTTTTGTTGTTTGTGTGTTCTTGCCTTAAATCAGTGGTAGAGATTATTTCTTCTCTACAGTAGTAGTCCCCATAGAGACTTTAATTTAGACAACGTGGAAATGAAAAACAACTTAATTTGCTTTTTCTGTATGG
The DNA here is from genome assembly GCF_000956105.1 of Propithecus coquereli. Taxonomy (NCBI): domain Eukaryota; kingdom Metazoa; phylum Chordata; class Mammalia; order Primates; family Indriidae; genus Propithecus; species Propithecus coquereli. The sequence goes on along the minus strand of NW_012149618.1, from coordinate 1,402,052 downwards.
AAAGAAAATCAAGAAATATAAGACTGTATTTTACAAATAAAACTAGAGTGTTTTATATATATATTTAATTGAATATTCATGCTAAATAAAGCAAGGGTGGGTAGAGGGGAACAAAAAATTAGAGAAATAGAAAAAAGAGGAAAGATAAAAAGGAAGAGAAACAATGAAGGATAAGATTCAGTCTCTAAACTGATTTCTTCACTCTGAATGAAATGATGATACTAAGTTTGCTCTGCTGAATAAGTTGGTAGAGTTATGGATCGTTAGTCTTTATCAGGTATTTAGAAGTTTTTCTGTTGGAGTGGACATCCATTTTCTTTTACTTAGCTGTTAGAAGGTAGTTTGACTAGATGAGCTCTTGGGAATCTTTATGTTTTCTTTTTTCTTTCAATTATTTAAAAACCTTCTATATTTATTAAAATAATACGTGCATGTGGATTAAAAATTCAGTCATACAGAATAGAATAGCTTATAAAGAATGCAACATACCTTCCCACATTTCACTGTCCTTTGGGTTTACTAGTAGTTATATCTCTAAATAATATGTTTAGAGTGCTGTTTCTTGACTTAGTGGTTTTAAACATTATTTGATTCCTTTTGTGGTGTAAGGAATCAACCTCATTTATAACTCTACGTACCAACCCATCCCAGTTTTTCAAAATTATATCACCACTTTTTAATTCGTTACCTTTGTAATTTTAAAGAATATTCTTAAAACTCTGTTTCTTGTAACTTCTTTCCACTTCAGCTGGGTAAACTGAGAGAAGTAGTACCTTCTGTTTACTTCTGTCTCTGCTTGCCTCCTAACTTCTGCCATCTACGCCATTACTTTTATATTTCCAAAACTGATAGTATTTCTGTTTTCTTCTATGACCATAACTAAGTCTTCTGAGATTTATTAGGGGTTACATCTAAAAGTTGAAAACCGGGGCCAGGCGCGGTGGCTCACGCCTGTAATCCTAGCACTCTCGGAGGCCGAGGCGGGCGGATTGTTTGAGCTCAGGAGTTCGAAACCAGCCTGAGCAAGAGCGAGACCCCGCCTCTACTAAAATTAGAAAGAAATTAATTGGACAACTAAAAATATATAGAAAAAATTAGCCGGGCATGGTGGCGCATGCCTGTAGTCCCAGCTACTCGGGAGGCTGAGGCAGGAGGATCACTTGAGCCCAGGAGTTTGAGGTTGCTGTGAGCTAGGCTGACGCCACAGCACTCTAGCCCGGGCAACACAGTGAGACTCTGTCTCAAAAAAATAAATAAATAAAAGTTGAAAACCAAATAACAGCATTTACAGTTAATATCATTCATTACACAAATAGTGTGCTGTGATTCTGTGTATCCTTTTGTGTAGTTCAGTGTCACGATCCCTGTGCAGTTATTCTCTCATCAGAGCTCACTGGGCTCTTCTTTCTTATGTACCATTGATTGCTCAAAATCATGCCTGTTGGTTTTCTAACCGGGTTGACTTTCTTGTACAGTTTTGGTTGTTATTGTTGTTTTCCTTCAGTTTCCCATTGCTTTCTTCTTGTTGGGTGAAAACATACTCCCTCAGCTCCCACTGTGTTCTCTAGGGCTATTTATCTATTGCTTATAATCCATTATTTGTTATTAAATTTGTTAATCTTTTCTCTTTTTGGTTAGTGTTTTTTATGTTGTACAAAAAAAAGGCCATGCCTGCCTCAACATTATAGTGGTTTTCTCCTTTTTTTTCCCCTTTAGGTTTCGAAGATGTCCCTTTCATATATGTTTTTAGTTATCTGGAATGGATTTTTGTGTATGGTGTGATATAGCCTATCCAATTCTCTCTCTCTCTCTCTTCCTCCCTCTCTCCGCATCCTGATTTGAATAATAACTTGTCTGAGGACCATTTACTGGGTCCCTACTGACCTACAATGCCAACATTGTCAAAAATGAAGTTTCCAAGTTTGCACAGGCTGGTTCCTGGCTTCTTTCTTCTGTACAAGAGGTACAGTTGTTGGGTCAAAAGTTATGTGAATCTTGACCAGAAGAAGTATGTTGGGAAATCCAACAGTTTAGTGTAGACTTTGGTTAATCTCTTTATTTTCATCTTTACTAAAGCTGGATATAGTTTGGCTTGGAAAAAAAAATAAATCTCTTCATTTTCATTCAGGGGCCCTACCCCTACCTTTACTTGATGTTTCTGAGTTCAGAGACTTTTTGATCAGTTTGACTAGAGAGTAACCTCTGATTTCCTACTGGGCCTAGAGAAGAGTGATCATCTTGCTGTGTGGTGTTAAGGAGTGGGGCCGGAAGAGGTAGAAATTTGATGGGAATTTGCTACTTCTTATACAGACTTTCAACCAGTCCTCTTATTTTTAATGTAACCTCTCCCCCATCTTTCAGAGGTACCAGATGTCTCTAATTCCTGAGCATTCCTGGTGTTCTGTGGCTCCATTCTGCCCTCTTAGGGTGAACTTGACCTCAGGTTTCTTCTCTATTTATTAAAAAAGCCCTTCCCATATATAGTTTCTGTTAGAAATTTAAATGGAAATGCCATCTGGGATTGAGAACTAAGAACTAGCACCTAAATTTTTTCTTTATTGGTTCTTATTTTATTATATTTACCTTGTATCTTTTTAAAAAATAAAAACAATTATAGATTAGATAAAGTTGTGGTCCCGTATGTTCCTCTTCTTGATCTAATTACCCTTTCTCTCTCCCACAGGGTGGCCACTAATATTTATTTGGTATTTATCACTCTGTACATGTTTTTATACTTTTACTAGATGTTTATGCACCCATACAATCAAATTTGTTAAAACTATATAAAAATGATCATGCCAAAAAAAAAAAAGATCATGCCCTACATATCCTTCTGCAAGTTTACTACTTTATTAAATAATGTTTTTGAGATTTATCCAAAATCTTAAATGGTATTCCATTGAAAGATACATCACAAGTAGTATATATATTACAATTCTTATATTGATAGACATTAAGATTATTTCCAGTTTTTAGCTACAACCTGCAACACTGATGTGATCGTGCTCATATGGAGAAATTCTCTAAGGTAGGAGGGTAACTATGGCATTCTAGGAAATGAATATTTCATAATGAGGACAGAGCACATAATAATGTAGTTGCAAATTAACCCGCAAATCTCAGTGGTTCAACTTGTAAATGTTTATTTGTCACTCATACAGTCTGTGGACTGGATGACTCTGGAGCAGCGGACTCTGGGTAGTGATTCAGTGGTCCAGGCCACTTCAGTCTTCTGGCTTCACCACCTTAACCGGCGGCCTGGGTGATTGCTGCAGTGGGGGAGGACGGTGTAGGGAGAGCTCAGAGCCATTCTTCTGTGCTGTGGTTCACAAGTGACGCATGTCACTTCCCCACAGCCCCACCTAATTTCAAGCATAAATAGCCTTCTGTGTACCTAGGAAGGAGAGGCGAACTAGATACTGGTCAGCTCTAGTAACGTGTTCTGTAAGTGTCTTCAACTCTATTAGATATTACCTAGAATTCAAATTTTATAGTTTAAATATTTATTAATCTGAATTATTCCCAGGCCAAGAATATAGTCAGCAGGCCACTTGAAAAAAAGCCGTGGTAACTTCCTTTTTAAATTCTGATGAGATTTTGAGCAATTAATCCTATTTGGCTAGATAACTTTTAAAGTCCCTTTCAACTTTGAGTTTCTATATCTTACAGATTTTTTCTGTATTCACTACGTGTTAAATTGTTCCCAAACTCAGCTGATATTAAGGTCACTCAGAGAGCTTTAAAATTTAGTACATATTACCAAGTCACTTCCATTCTAAGTCAACTTAATCATTATTCTGGGGGTAGTCTGGGAATCTACCTTTTGAAAAAGTTCCCTAGTGCATTGGATCAATTTATGGAACCACTGCATTAGAACATAAATGGTTTTATCTATATGAACAACAAGCTAAGAATTCAGTATTAAGCATTAAAAAATATACACAGAGTACAAATAAAAGATAAACATGTAAGTAGCAATTCTTAACTCCTGCTAAGATTCTTAATTATCCATTCATTCAGCAAATATTTATTGAGGACTTTCTAGCTACTGCGCAAGGTGCAACAGTATTCATTTAGTACTTTGCTTATTTGCAAATAGGTTTGAGTAAGAATGAGGAAGTCAGTTTTATATAGTTGCAGCAGGCTGTTCTGAATTTAGTTCATGAGACTCTTTTAATTAAAGATTGATCCTGTTCATAGAATTTTCTGAGAGGCTCACCAATATTTCCTGTTGTGTGTAGCCTGCAAAATAAAAAAATTAATAGAATCAAATTCTGACTACTTATAAAATGTGTGGATTCTAGGGTTTGCCAGTGTCAGTATTTATGGATCCCAAAGCACTGGGGATCATACTTTTCTTCAGAAAAACACAGAGGTGTTGTCTTCCTCTTCAAAAAGAGTGGATATTCTGAATCATTATTTATCTTCAGCTTTTTCAGATATCAGGAAACAACCCTCCATTTTTATGTAAATATGATATTTTTCTACTTCCAACAATAATGACATCCTAATCTTCATGAGTTTTAACTGTCTGGACACCTATAAGGAATGCACAGTTCTCCTAAATGCTCTGAAATTGGATATCTTCATTTCAGGAGCACCCTGCAGAGTGAGGGAAACTTTATTAAAATGTTCCACTGTAATCACTTGGACAGTGCAGCTTGAAATTAGAAGAGGTATAAGTTGCCTATTTAGTGGCATCATCAGTCACTTCAAAATTAAGTTTTATTTTGTACCGGATAACTGGGGCCAAATAAATGCCTTCTAAAGAGGTCTGAAATAGTTTTACTTGAAAGCATACCTTCAGATAGCTTAAATATTCCTCAGTCGTGGGCCTATGATACTGTTCTGGTCTAAATACTGGGGAAGGTTAGGGATTTCTTTAAAGTTGCTGAGAATTTCTAGATTGGTGTGATAGTTTCTGACCAGTTTCAAGATTGTACCATTTTGTCCAAAAGAACTATCCTACTCTTTCGAAGCTCTGATAAATAATAAAAATCATATATTCAGCCTTTATATGTATAGTTCTCTAATAAGATGTCTTAACCTTATGATTTGTCTTTATCTTATTGGCAGGTTAAGCAAGGCTTTTGTGAAGAACTACGTTGCCAGTGAAACCAGAGGATGACTGGGAATTAGCCTAAGGAGGGTTGGGGAGGACCCTCTGGCAGAGGGCAACAGGGCCGGAGTCCCCTGATCAAGGGCTGGCCACCTACGCCAGCAGGGGCCACCGCAGGATGTGGGACTTTATCTTTAATTGAAGAGTTTAAAAATATCACTACGTGCTAGACAGAAATAGGGAGTGGGACAAGAGTGAAGGAGAAAAGCCCAGCTATAGGGTTACTTCTTAGGCCAGGTGAGAAACGCTGGTGGTTTGGACTGTCATAGTGGTAATGGAGACAGAAAGAAGTTTGTAAACACATAAAATATCTTATGTTTTACCATTATTGTAATGCCCAGAAATAAAATTAAGACTCAGTAGAAATTTGAGGCAGGAATTCAGTATGAAATAAATTAAGTATGAGATAAAGTCCTGTGTATTTTAATGTTTCGCTGTTGGCACAGAGTAGAGATTTGTTCAGATCCTCACAAATTTGAGATTCAAGTGTTGTTGATATTTGTTGAGACCCACAGTGTTGCAGGCCCTTGGCTCATCTCTTCTGTATACATTATTTCATTTAACCCTCACAGATAAATACCATTAGCCTATTTAATAGATCAGGACACAATATTGGTGAGGTTGAATGCCGTGCCCAAGATCACACAGCTACAAAGTGGTGGCTTTCGGACTGGAGTCTAGGCTCCTGTCTCCACTCAGCCTTCTTTCCTTTGCACCTGTCTCCTAACATGCTGGCACACTAAGAAATCGTTATTATAGAAACATGCAATAATTGAAGTGTTATTTGAACCCCGATAGTTTTAGAATCAAGACAGAGCATTAAATAACTATAACTTGGTTGGTTGAATAAGGAGGGCAGTGGGATATGATAGAAGGAAAACTGGATTATTTAATGAAAATCAGGAGACTGCAGTTTGCTTTTCTATAAAATGGTGGTAATAAAACTATCTAAATTATCTCAGGATATTGTTTAAAGATAAAGTATATGAAAGTGCTTCTAAGAGGTTAGGATGCTGTAAATAACTTTAAACTTTTAAAGTCTTTTCCTTCAAATAAAATAAAACATATCACAAAAATGTAAACTCCACAAAGGCTGGAGTCTTTGTCTTCTTCTCCACTGAATTCCCAGTGCCTAAAATAGTGCATGGTGGGCACTTAAAATATATTGAATGTATGAATGATACTAAAGATGACTTATATAAACAGGTATCTACCTCCTCCCCCTTTTGTGAATGATTTTGTGTTTTGATTTGTTTTTATTTTTTTCTTTCCAAAAGTAATGCCTCTCGTGTACCTACAGTTTCCTAAAGCTTCCACTAGATGTCAGGCATATTTCCTTGTGTTGCTTTTCAGGGGGCGAAGGGGTGTTGGGAATATTCAGTAAACAAGGTTTTTCAAATAAACCTCCAGACTTGTATTCAAAACAAAACTAATTTGGTTATCAACACTCTAACAACTTTTCATACTTCTGAGTCTCTAAGAGAAATTAGTTGCTTCTTTTGGTCAAAACATTTTTATATAACCTCTAGCTTTTGATGTCTCTGATAGGCTTTCTGCTATCCTAATTCAAGCAATTTGCTGTTGCTTAGGACCTAATTATCTAACCACAGAGTCCTTAAACCTAATCTCTTTAATTAGTGGTTAGTCACCATTACTTTTCAGTTTGTGGTTATTTATTTCTTAGAGAAAGCAAAACTTCCCAGTCTTGGCTTAGCGTATATATTCCTGTGAATTCCAGCAAGAAAGAGCACAACAGTCTTCCACCACACACACCTGGAATTCATCTGTTCTCTTAGCAGGGGCTGGCAAACCACAGCCTTCATGCTAAGGCCAGCCTGCCACCTATTTTGGTATGGCCCACGATCTAAGAAGACTTTTATATTTTTAAATGACTGAAGAGAAATAAAAAATAATATTTTGCAAAGTGAAAATTATATGAAATACAAATGTCAGTGTCCATAAATAAAGTTTTATTGGGACATGACCACAATTACATATTGTTTATGGCTGCTTTCTGTCTACAGTGGCAGAATTGAGTCATTGATGACTGACACTATATGACCCTCAAAGCCCAAATTATTTACTCTCTGGCCTTTTATAGAAAAAGTTTGCTGCCCTCTGCTTTTAAAGAAGAGTGGATAAAAACTGCAAATTTTGGATACTTTGTGCTTCTTGATATTCTTTTTTCTGAATGCTCATCATCATTTTTGGTTTGATGGCCCAGATTGTTTTTCCACCCAATGGTTAAAGGTTAATTGGTAACTTCTTCTGTTGAAGCACTCAGATAAAGTTTGTTACCTAGAAACCAGACTGCCTCTTATTGACAGAAACTCCTTCCTTTGTTTCTTGCTGCCTTTGCATACATAAATATATAGCATGTTTGAACAGTTAAGCCAACCAGTTTTCTCTATACTTTGCATCAAAACAGAATTAACCTAGACAATTAAAAATACTGTTATTTAAGCTATACTATATTATAAAATTATAACTAAAGTAATACTTTATTGTGGCTCTAATTTGTTCTGTTTTAACTGCCATTCTGTTTAATACTTAGACTCTATGTATGCATTACTTTGTTCTAAAACATATCTGTTCTCTTTGTTATTTTTTTCCTATACCAACCTCATAGATATTCTTTTTGAACTTTGGGCAACTATGCTTTAAGCATCAGTGCTTTTAGCATTTGTGAACTTTTTAGTCTAACACAATAAATCTGCTTGTTTTGTACTTTATTCATAATGACTTTAATGATCAGTAGAATTCACCAGACCAGGCGTAATGTCAGACCATGTGTAACCCTATGAAAGAACAAGTCTGCCTTCTTGTTTATGATGTTTAATTATTAAAGCTCACTTTTGTGACACTTCTTTTTAAAATAATGGATGAATCCAGAGGTGGAAATGGCTTTTGTGACAAGGGCATTTCTGGTGAATTGCCTAGCTGTTCGCATCTTTTTTTATAAGCCAAATTTGTTGTTTTTTTTTTTCAGAGAGAGTTATTAATTGGTTTTATTGTATTCCCAAATTGTCAGATGTTAATGGAGTTTACAATATTGATATGTTGGTCTGGGTTGAAACCACTATTTCCACAGTATTTATTGAATGTGTATTGTGAGTAGGGCTCTGTTCAGTGGATAGAGTCTTATTTGAGAAAACTGACAAGGATACTTTCCCTCTTAGACTACTAGGTTAATCTGATGTTCTAGTCACTTGAAAGGAGTATTGGATTCATTCTGGGTATCTTGGTCTCCTGAGACTGAACCTATTTGGAAGATTATAATCTTGTGCTGTTTCTGACAGGTTGAGCATTCCAAATCTGAAAATCTGAAATCTAAAATGCTCCAAAATCTGAAACTTTTCAAGCACCGACGTGATGCTCAAAGGAAATGCTCATTGGAGCATTTCAGATTTTGGATTTGGGGATTTGGGATATTCAGCAGGGGTAACTATAATGCAGATATTCCAAAATCCAAAATCTGAAACACTTCTGGTCCCAAGAATTTCAGATGAGGGAAACTCAAACTGTACTTTGATTCTTAGATGATAGCTCATCTGATACTAATTCTATCTTGCATTTTGCTGTAATGATTTTGAAAAACCTGCTCCTAGTAACATAATCTGCTCACGAGTGGGCTACTAGGCACCTAAAATTACAGGTTTACACAATTTGACCTTTTGGAAAAAGAAACTTTTTATTCTATTTATATAACCTAGAATGTGAAGGCTCTTATGGCTTTTAGGTCATAGCTCATCTGATACTAGCTCTGCATTTTGCTTGGATCAGTTTGAAAATCTAGCAGCTGAGGAGTACAGGATTCCCTGAGAGCCTCAGAGCTTCAGTAGGTCCTGGTTTCACTGTTGTCTGTTTCATTCCATTTCTGTCTGAAGGTCCCAGAAATCATTCTTTTCTGAGCTTAGGGTTGCTGGCTATCCCTGGAAGTATACTTCTCCGAAAAGGAAAGAAAGAGCAAAGGGGGTCATGGATTATCTAAGATAGTCCTAGAAATAGGATAAGGATTTTGCCTGAACCTGGGGGGGGGGGGGCTGTGTGTGTGTTTGTGTTGGGGCAAGAAAACTTGCATACACTCATGAACCCACACATCTAAGTATTTGTGTACCTGTGTGCATATGTGTGATAAAGAGGCATGGTCATGTGAACAGCAAATATGATGATTGATTATGGTGCAGTAAGGAAAAATAGCATTATTTAACAAACAAAACTCAGAACCGTCAAGCTTTAATCCTAGGAGGGTAATTATTCACAAGTGGTTGTGACTGTGTTCTGCTGAGTTTCACTCTCCCTTGAGATTTTCTCACCCTGTTTATCATTATACTACCAGAGAGCACTCTGCTTTTAAACTCTGAATCTCACATGGCCCCAAATCATCATCCCTTGGTTTTCTTTTCTCTTTTTATTGTGGTAAAAAAATTTTAAAAAACCATAAAATTTACCATCTTAACCATTTTTAAGTGTACAGTTCGGTAGTATTAATTATATTCACATTGTTAAACCAAATTCCAGAACTTTTTCATCTTGCAAATCTGAAACTCTGTACCCATTAAACAACAAAGCCCTTTTCCCTCCCCTCCCACTCTGCTACTCCTTGGTAACCACCATTCTAGTTTCTGTTTCTATGAATCTGACTACTTTACATATTTCATGTAAGTGGAATTGGTATTTGTCTTTTTGTGACTGGCTTATTTCACTTAGAATAATGTCCTCAAGATTCATCTTTGTTGTAGCATGAGACAGGATTTCCTTCCTTTTTAAGGCTGAAAAATATTCCATTGTATGTATATACTACATTTTGTTTATCCATTTGTCCACCTATGGACACTTGGGTTGCTTTCACCTCTTGGCTATTGTGAATAGTGCTGCTGTGAACAGAGGTGTGCAAATACCTCTTTGAGACCCTGCTTTTAATTATTTCATATATATATACGCAATAGTAGGATTGCTACATCATATGGTAGTTCTATTTTTAATTTTTTAAGGAGCCTCTATACTGTTTTTCATAGAGATTGCACCATTTTATGATCCCACCAACAGTGCACAAGGGTTCTAATTTTCTACATCCTTGCCAGCACTTGTTATTTTGTGTTTTGTTTTTATAGTAGCCATTGTACTGGGTATGAAATAATATCTCGTTGTGGTTTTGATTTGCTTTTTCTTTTTTTTGATGGTTTTATTGAGGTCGAATTTATGTACCGTGAAATTCACCCACTGTGACTGTTAGGATTTTCAGTAAATTTATATAGTTTTGCAACCATTGCTATCATCCAGTATTAGAATATTTCTATCATCCAGAATATTCTATTCATTTATAGTCAATCCCAGCTTTAACCTCCAACCCTAAAGCAACCACCAATCTGCTTTCTGTTTCTATACTTTTGCTTTTCCTGGAAATTCATATAAACAGACTCATACAATATGTAGTCTTTTGTTTCCAGCTTCTTTCATTTAGCATGATGTTTTTGAGGTTTAACCATGTGGTAGCAAGTATAAGTAGGTCATTTCTTTTTAATTTTGAAAATATTTCATTGTATCATATTTGTTTATCCATTCACTCGTTCATGGACACTTGGCTCATTTTCAGTTTTTGCCTATTTCAAATAATGCTGCTGTGAACATTCACGTCTTTATGCAGACGTATGTTTTCATTTCTCTTCAGTAGATACCTAGGAGTAGAATTGCTGAGTCATACAGGGTTAAGTGTAGTTTAACTTCTTAAGAAACTGCCAAACTGTTTTTGAAAATGGTGATATGTTGTTACAGTCCCACCAGCTATACATAAGAGTTCCTGTTTTTCCACATTCTCACCAACACTTGGTATATTGTCGTTCTTTTGGATTATAGCCATCCTAGTTAGTGAGTAGTGGTATCTTACTGTGGTTTTAATTTGCATTTCCCTAATAACTTATGATATAGAGCACCTTTTTGTGCACTTCTTTGCCATTCATATGTCTTCTTTGGTATAATTGTCTTTCTAGATCTTTTGCCCTTTTTTTTCTTTTTTTTTTTTTTTTATTCGAGACAGTGTCTTGCTCTGTTGCCCAGGCTGGAGTGCAGCTGGCATCATCATAGCTCACAGCAACCTTTAACTACTGGACTCAAGTGATCCTCCTGCCTCAACCTCCCGAATAGCTGGGACTACAGGTGCACACCACAGTGCCCAACTGACTTTTCTATTTTTGGTAGAGATGGAGTTTCACTCCTGCTCAGGCTGGTCTCGAACTCCTGGCCTCAAGCATTCCTCTGGTCTCAGCCTCCCAGGCCTCCTCCTGCTAGGATTACAGGTGTGAGCCAGCCTCTTGTCTTCTTATTACTGAGTTTTAAGAGTTCTTTATATATTCTGGATACAAGTTATATATCAGATACATGATTTGCAAATAATTTGTCTCAGCTTATGTCTTATCTTTTCATTTTCTTTCTTTCTTTCTTTTTTCTAAGAGAAAGGTCTCTCTCTGTCACCCAAGCTGGAGTATGGTGGCTCAATCATAACTAACTGTAACCTTGAACTCCTGGCCTCAAGTGATCCTCCTGCCTTGACCTCCCAAAGTGCTGGCATTACAATCGTGAGCCACTGCACCTGGCCTTATCTTTTCATTTTCTTAATGATCTTTTGAAAAGCAAAAGTTTTTAATTTTTAGGAAGTCTAGTTTATCAATTTATTCTTTTATGGATTGTGTTTTTGGTGTCATATCTAAGAAACCTTTGCCTAACCCAAGATCACAAAGGTTTTCTCCCAGAAGTTTTATAGTTTTAATCCTTACATTTCAGTCTACAATCCAATTTTTTTTTTTTTTTTTTGAGACAGAGTCTCACTGTGTTGCCCGAGCTAGAGTGCCGTGGCATCATCCTAACTCACAGCAACCTCAAACTCCTGGGCTCAAGTGATCCTCTTGCCTCAGCCTCCCGAGTAGCTGGGACTACAGGCATGTGCCACCATGCCCGGCTAATTTTTTCTATATATTTTTAGTTGTCCAATTAATTTCTTTCTAATTTTAGTAGAGACGGGGTCTCGCTCTTGCTCAGGCTGGTTTCAAACTCCTGAGCTCAAACAATCTGCCCGCCTCGGCCTCCCAGAGAGCTAGGATTACAGGCGTGAGCCACTGCGCCCAGCCTACAATCCATTTTTGTGTTAACTTTGAGTAAATTTTTATGTATGGTTTGAGTTGGGAATCCAAGTTCCTTCTTTTGTATGTGGATATCCGCATTTGTTGAAACGACTATCCTTTGCCCTGTTGAATTGCCTTGCCATCTTTGTCAAAATCGTTTGACTATAAACATAAGGGTTTATTTCCAGACTTAAGTTCTATTCTATTGACCTATAACATGCCTCTCCTTATGTCAGCAGCACGTGACCTGGATTACTACAACTTAATAGAAGTTTAGAAATTGGATACTTTAAGTTCTCTTCTTTTTCAAAATTATTTTGTTTATTCTAGGTCCTTTGCATTTTCATATAAATTTTAGGATACACCTGTTAATTTTAACAAAAACTCTGCTGGGATTTTAACAGGGATTCTGTTAAATCTATTGATCAGTTCTCTTCCTCCTCATATCCTACCTGCCTTCTCCCTTATTTTTTGTTTGTATGTTTGTTTGTTCTCTGTTTTATTGCCTTCTGTGTTTGTATTTGAATAGCTAATCCTGTCTAGGACATAGTCATCTTATATGTTTAACAAATCCTTAGCAGTGATCACAACCATGGATATATTCTCTTTGACTCAGTCCACTTTTATATACTACTTTAATGATAATATTAATGAAAAATCCTTACAAGGTTTTTCCAAGATGTTTCTTTAGTTTGAACTTACCATACAAGTCAACTCTTTATAAAAGTGTCTAGATGTATGTAAAGAAAATTCAGGTCAGCATCATCTCTCCCCCCAAAAAAAAAAAGAAAAGAAAATTCAGACCTAGTAAATTGGTTTAGCATTGTAATATATCTGTCTTATAATATAATCCAGTTCATGTCATGTTTTTGGTACTTACTCCTTCAGTGACTTCTCATTATATTTAAAATAAAAGTCAAAGTCTGTATAATGATCTGTACAAGGCCCCATAAGTTCTGGCTCCGGCAACCTCTGTGACTTTATTTCCTACCACTTTTTCATTGGTCCCTGTGCTCTTTTGTGACACTGGTTTTGTTCATTACCAATACCAATTATGTTCCCATCCGAGGGCCTTTGCATCTGCTTTCATTTGCCTGAAATATTCCTCATGCTGATGTTCACGTGACTTATCCCTTAAATATTAGCTTCAAGTCTCACCTTAAATGTTAGCTTCTCAGAAAGATTTCTGTAACTCCTTTATCTGAAATAGCACCATCAGTGCTACCTTGTATCCTCTTACCTTGCTTCAGTTTCTTCATGGCACTTCCCTTTATGTCACATTATTTTATTCATTTTCATATCTGTTTATAATCTCTTCCCTACTAGATTATAAGCCCTTTGAAGACAAGGATTTTATCTTGTTTCCTGCTCTATCTCCAGATATAGAATGAGACTGGCAAATAGTGGACCTTAAATAAATGCTTATAGAATGAATGAATGCATGTATACGTTTATGTGCTTATGACTTACTAATAGCACTGATATTGAAATGATATCAGTATGTCAGGAGACAGCCTTTATTTCCTATATTTTTACAATGCTAGAACCACTAATATAAAAATTGGGCAAGAGGTTGAGGCAGAAGGATCATTTGAGCCCAGGAGTTCGAGGCTGCAGCTATGATCATGCCATTGCACTCCATCCTGGTCAACAGACCCCGTTTCAAAAAAAAGGTAGGGGGGAGGGTTGGAAACAATGGTTCTCCATAAAATAATTATTATGATTATTTTTTAAATTCTTGAAAATAATCATTCTTAATATTGGAGAAATCTGTTTTCTTTGAGCTTTATTTCTTCCCTATCTAAACCTAGAATATACCTGTTAAGTAATTTACATAATTTCATGCAGACATTGAGTCTCAGAATTATATTTCATTGAGTGGGATTTCTTCATAATATTTGTATACTGGCTGTAATTTAGAATAATCTGAATATTTCTTAGCACCTTTACAAGTCTTTATATTGCCCACTTTTGACTGGTACCTGAGTTTAGATTCTACTATATTAGCCCTTTTCATTCTTCTTAAAACTCTAATCTATTTACATACTTCTAACAAATTAATCTTCTTGACTCACTGCTTTTGTCATATTACTTCCCTATTTAAAAATATACAAAACCCCACTGCCTGTAGAATTACAGAGGCACTCCTCATACTGGAATTCAAGGCCCCTGTGTAATCGGGACCCACCTTACTTTTTGAATCCTATCTTCTGCTACTAATTTATGCAGTGCAAAGCCTCTGCTTTGGCCAGAACTGCCTCCTTTCTACCTTTTAAAAGTTTATATCCCTTCCCACTGAGCTGGCTCCTGATAGCCCAGCCCAGCTATCCCTTTTCCTGAATCCCTGCTTGCTTCTTTCAGGTTTTTACATGTTTTATATATCTATGATTCCAGCTTAAATTCTGCTCTATCCAGGAAACCATCCTTAAATCCTAGAAGTAACTAACTCGTATGAATCTCTTTTTTCCATTCCTAAATTCCTCGTGTTGTTTCATTCCTAATTACCCTTTTTTGTTTTATCAGTCATTTGAGCACCCAATAAAATACTGTCTCCTTCTTTAAGGATTTCTGGAGTATGTATTAAACCTAGACTTCTTGAATATTATAAGCACCTCCGTTGTACCATCAACTTCTTAAGGGCTGTGATTGTATATCCTCAGTGCCTGGCAAATTCCTGTATTTGTGGGACTGAACTTTATACAGCCTCAATTGTAAATTCTAGTTGAATTAGGTTAAATTTGGCAACTTTCTTGTAGTCTCTCTGCAAGGTCATATGGTAGGACCTTGCTTCTTTGTTTGATATTCCTTTGCTTATCTTACTGAAGCTTTGGAAAGCAACCAAAGAGAAGTTACTCATATTGTAAAAATCTGTATTTTTTTATGAGCTCTGGGAGAGTTCTTCTGGTCAAGATAAGATCAGAATAAGGCATCTTCCCCTTTGGTGTAAAGTGGCCCTTCTCTTTTGTCTTACTTACTTTTGCCCTTTGGACAGTGTTAATGGAATAATCTTAAGCATAAAACTGGATACATTGGCTCCAAGCATGAATTTAAGGAAATATTCTGATAAACTATATTAAATAATCTGCCTCTTTGGATTTTCACTTGTTTAGTAGAATTCTTTTTGGAATTTAAGGGAACTTCTTATTTCTCTGTAGTCATTTCTTCCAAGCTATTACCCTCCTCATGTTTAATTCTGTATAAATTCAGCTATTATTTTTCACTGATTTCCTGTATCCAGTTTATCACAAGAAAAGCATTCTTTTTAAGAGCTTTTCCATAGAGTTTATTGAGATGAATATTTAATGTCTTCATTTTGAGAAATCACCTTAAATTGCCATTAATGTTACCTGTGTGAGCTCAGCCCTTTTGAAACTTAAAAATCTAAAACTGGTATAATATGGAAGTATAAAAAAGGTATCCCCAAAATTGAATGAACATGAATAGGGCATAAAACCAATTTGTGTTAACATATAATATTCATTTTACACATATATGAACAAATACAAATAAATGGTATAATGCTACACAGAAGAATACATTTTAAGCATTTCTCCATGTTTTCATATAGATTTAGAACATTAACATATACTATTCATCTGATTCTATGGGCATTTTAATTTATAAGCTGATCATCTTAAATTTCTTCTCACATTTGCCAAGTTGTCAAGTAGGAAACACAATCGTTTTATTCCTGACCTTTTGAGAAAATCAGCAGTTAGAGCATAATTAATAATTATAAGGAACAAGGGCTTATAAGAGAAATTCCTAACCACAGGCCCACCTTCACAAGAGTTTGAAACCAGAATTTATACCATTGTTTTGGGCCCAAAATCCCAACTTAAAAATTAAACTTAAAGTTGTTATTTTTGGGTAGTTCTCCCAGAAACCTGTCATAAGCAATCATAGTTCTCTTTGGAGGAAGGCACTTAAAAACCTTAGCTTTGAATAATCTCCACAGATAAAGATCCAAAGAACTTGAACTCACCCAAAAAAGGAAAAAATAAATGGGCATGAGTAAGAATTAATAGAAATAATATATTAAAGTCCCACAAAGAGTTTAATTATCAAATACAGAATATAAAATAAGTCCTTTTTTGAAAAAAAGGAGTATATTAAAAATATAAAGAAACAAAAGACTTTAAAAATTACCAGAAAATTTGAAGAAGAATCACAATTTCTAGGAATTGAAAAATAATTTAGAAACCTCAATCGGATAAGGTAAATTTTAGATTAAACTTTGATAAGGAGTGCATTAGTGAACTGAAAGATAAATCCAAACAGATTATTCAGAATATAGCACACAGAGACAAAAAGATCTTGTAATATATAGATAATTAGAACTCCAGAAGGACAAAACAAAAAAACTAGAAGTGAGGCAAAAAGATAACGAATGTGAGTTGTACCAGGTTGATAGCAGATGTCAACAAATCCCAATTAAGATTTTATTAATGAAAGAAAATCCCCCAGCCTGAGCAAGAGCAAGACCCTGTCTCTACTGAAAATAGAAAGAAATTAGCTGGACAACTAAAAATATATAGAAAAAAATTAGCCGGGCATGGTGGTGCATACCTGTAGTCCTAGCTACTTGGGAGGCTGAGGCAGGAGGGTCACTTGAGCCCAGGAGTTTGAGGTTGCTGTGAGCTAGGCTGATGCCATGGCACTCTAGCCCAGGCAACAGAGTGAGACTCTGTCTAAAAAAAAAAAAGAAAGAAAGAAAATCCATACCCAGGCACATTATAGTAAAGCTAGAGGACAGCAGAGAAGATTATTAAAAACGGAAAAAAGACAGATTATTTGCAAAGAATTTACAATTTCACAGAAAGTTGTCTTTTCAAGAGCAACATTAGAAACCAGAGGACAGTGGAATACTATGTTCAAAGAACTCAGGAAAATAACTATAATCTTACAATTGTATACCCAGTGAAAATATATCTTCCAAGAAAAATAAGACAAAAAACATTTGCAGATAAATAAAAATAGAGTTTACTACTAAAGGATGCTCACTAAAGGCATTTCTAAAGGGTATACTTCAAGGAGAAGGAAAACGATGCTGGACATTTGACAAAATTCAACCCTCATTCATGATGTCCTTAAAAACTCTCAGAAGACTAAGAATTGAGAGGTCGGGTGTAGTGGCTCATGCCTGTAATCCTAGTACTCTGGGAGGCTGAGGCAGGAGGATTACTTGAAGTCAAGAGTTTGAGAGTAGCCTGAGCAAGAGTGAGACCCTTCTCTACAAAAAATAGAAAAAGTTAGCCAGGCATGGTGACATGTCCCTGTAGTCCAAGCTACTTGGGAGGCTGAGGCAGGAGGATCACTTGAACCCAGGAGTTTGAGGTTGCAGTGAGCTGTGATGATGCCACTGCACTCTAGCTGGGGTGACAGAGTGAGATTCTGTCTCAAAACACAAACAAACTAGGAATTGAGAATAATTTCTTCAACCCGAAAATGCACATCTATGAAAAATCTATAGGTACTATCATACTTAATGGTGAAAGACTGAACACTAATATTGAGAAGGAGGCAAGAATGTCACTCTCAGTATTTCTATTCAGCATTTTACTGGCAAGCCTAGCTAATGCAGTAAGACAGGAAAAATAAAGGCATACAGATTGGAATGGAAACATTAAAATTGTCTTTATTCACAGATGAGGTGATTGTGAACATAGAAAATGCTAAAAAATACCTACCAAAAAAAACTACTAGAACAAATGAAGTTACCAATATTGTAAGACATAGGTCAATATACAAAAAAATTAATGGCATTTCTACATATTAGCAAAAATGAAATGTTAAAAATCAATACCATTTATAATAGCATGAAAACATAACATAGTAATAAATATAATGAAACATATGCAAGACCTATAAACTAAAAACTACAAAATATTGCTGAAAGAAATTTTAAAAGACTTAAATATGTGAAGACATATACTGTGTTTATAAATTGGAAGGCCAGTGGTGAACCTAGCATTCTGGACCCATCCAGAATGGGACATATTTAACAGTCCTCTCTTCTGTATGTCAAAATTATTTTTAGGTGTGCTGTAGAACATACCTGTAGTCTCAGCTACACAGGAGGCTGAGGCGGGCGGATTGCTTGAGCTTGGGAATTTGAGATCAACCAGGATGACAAAGCAAGACCCCTTCTCTTAAAAAAACTTTAAAAATATTTTTAGTAACTACAATGAAAGGAAATAATTAATTACTGATTTCTGCTTTTGCCTTTATTATTTCCTTCCTAATTTGGGGGAGATTTTCTCTGTTTATATTCATCAGATATTTATTGAGCTCTCAATATTTTCCAGATACCACTGAAAGAAAAACAGACAAAAATTCTTTGCTCTCATGGAGCTTGTTTTCTAGTGGTAGGAAACACACAAAAATCATAATAAATAAATTATATAGCATATTATTAATAAAAGGATAAGTGCTATTAGAGAAAAATAAAACAGGAAAAGAGAGATGGAAAGTACTGGAAGTAGAGCGGGTTACAATTTTTAATGGGATTATCATTTTAGGCCTTAATGAAAGGTGACGTTTGAGTATAGGCTTGAAGGAGGCCATGGAGTGACCGACCTTTTTGGGTGTCTGGGGGAAGAGTGTTCCTTGCAGAAGGAACAGGTTGTGCAAAGGCCATGCAACCAAAGCATACCTGACATGTTTAAGGAGCATCAAGAAAGCTGGTATAGGGAGTGTTAAATTAACATGGGGGAGATGAAATCAAAGATCTTATAGGGCTTATGGTGTAGGGTCTTATAGATCGTTGTAAGAACTAAGTGAAATGAGGACACATTTAGACAGTTTTATCTCATCTGACTTCCATTTTAAAAGGATGCTGCTTCTGGCCACTGTGGAGAATAGACTAAAGGAGGGTCTGGATGGAAGGAAGGAGTCTAGTTAGGCAGCTTTTGAAAAAGGTAAGAGATGAACTTAGGTGGACTAGGTGGATAACAGAAGAGGGAAGAATTGATCAGATAAAGGATCACTGAATATATTTGGGCCAATGGTATTTGCTGACAGATTGATGTGGAATATGAGAGAAAGAGAGGTCAGACAACCGAAAGGATAGAGATGAGGATTACTGTAGGTAGAACAAGTTTGCATAGGATAAGAGCTCCATTTTGGACATGTTGAGTTATTTTTGAGTTATGTGTGGTTTAGCAATATAAGTTTGGGAATTGGCAACTTATAGATTGTGTTTAGATAGAGAAGAGAAGCCATGTAAGGACCAAACCTTGTTACTATTTAATAGTTTCTTATTTCTTTAGATGATTATTCAGTTAATTGATTTTTAAAAATTCTTTTTTTCTAATATGCATGGATCCAGATTGTAAAGTTAAGGCACTTTTTAAAATTTCTAAATACATGAGCCTTTTTTTTATATTCTTTGATGCTCTCTGATATTATTGAATTTTGGTCAGAGGTAGTATTCTGTATGATAATTTTTTTAAAGAGTTTTCTTTTAGAGGCAAGTATCTAAACAATTTTTATAAAAAATTGTGCTTAAGAATCTTCTCAAATGGTTAAGTGCAGAGTTCCCCCTATGCCCATTACATCAAGCTTATGTGTGTAGAAAAGATGTTGTTTTTGGTTTTTTTAATATTTTTTATTGACACATATTTATATATTTTGGGGGGGTTACATGTGATATTTTGGTACATTCATAGAATGTGTAATGATCCAGACAGGGTACTTATGGTACCTATCGCCTTGAATATTTATCATTTGTATGTGCTGGGAACATTTCAAGTTCTCTTTTCTAGCTATTTTGAAATATACAACACATGATTAACTGTAGTCGTCCTATTCTGCTACGGAAGATTAGAACTCATTCCTTCTATCTAACTGTGTGTTTGTACCCATTAACCAACCTGTCTTCATCCACCGTCTCCCATCCACTCACCCTTCTCCAGCCACTGGTAACCATCATTCTACTCTTCTACCTCCATGAGATCAATTTTTTTAGCTCCCGCGTATGCGTGACAACATGCAATATTTGTCTTTCTGTGCCTGGCTTATTTCACTTAATATAATGACCTCCAGTTCCATCCATGTTGCTGCAAATGATAGGATTTCATTCTTTTTTATGGTCAGGTAGTATTCTATTGTGTATACATACCACTTTTTCTTTCCATTGACAGCATTAGATACAGAGGAGTGGTTTCTAAAACAATTTGTACAGAAATAAAGATGATGTCCTGTGGAAAATTGTTTGCTGACTCAGAGAACCTTTAGTCATGATGAAGACACTGATGTCAAAGATGCATTTAAAGACTTTGGATGAAATTGAATCATGAAACTGAAATAAAGCTGTATTTCTAAATTTTTGTGATTTTAAGTGTTATCAATAGCAGCAGAAGGCAATGAACACTATTTGGGTGATGGACACACTAAAAGCCCTGACTCAAGCATTATAAAAGGTATCCATGTAACAAAAACATTTGCACCCCCTTAATATTTTGAAATTTAAAAAAACAATAGCAATAGAAGGAAGGAGAGAAATAGGATGCAGTAAGAGAAGTACAAGTGGCAACAAGCTTTTGATTTTTTTTAAATAGAGGACACAAATAAAATAAAAGATAATCTTTCCCAGGGAACGATCTCTATAAACTTGACCTTGTAAACCTTTAGGGTTCTAAATCAAGCCAAATGTCTCATTGATGTGGGTACACTGGAATAAGTTACAAATGCAAAAGTACTGGTGGATCCAAAATTTACCATCTTCAAAATGAAAAACACCCTCGACCCCTTCTAACGTATTAAGTTCACTCTCAGCTTTCTGCCTATGGTAGCATTCTTCAGCTTCCTATGAATGCATCCATTTATCGTTTTCCCCAACCTTTACATGGGGACAGGAGAGAAATAGCGACAGGGAAGACCTGGAGTGGAGATACTGTAAGAGTGCCATTGTCAGCTATACTTCCACTTTGGACACTCCAACTGACAACAAAAATGAAGGGGTGAGGTGTGAAAGTGAGCTCACAGCAGTGACAGGGATGCCAGTTCAGACAGCTACTTAGAAAAGCTTCATCATCTGTTGGTCAATTTTTACACAGTATTTAGGCTTAGAAACTTCCCCAAAGCCAATAATTTCAGATGTTAATTATGGATTTCTGTGTTACTGGATAGAATAATGGATAATTTATGAATATCTCTGAACCTTTGAACATAAAGCAAACTAGCCCACTTTGAAATAAGTTAGTAATAAGTTTGAAATTGGGAAGTATGTGTTTTCCAAATTTGTTCTTCTTCTGGAAGATGGTTTTGGCTATTCCATGTCTCTTGCATTTATATGAATTTATTACTCATATCAGCTCATCAAGTTCTTCAAAAAAAGTAGCAGTAATTTTGATACGAATGGCATCGAATCAATAGATAGATTTGGGAAGTATTGTATCTTAACAATATTAAGTCTTCCAATCCATGAACATGAGATGTCTTTTCATTAATCTTCTTTAATTTCTTTCAATGATGTTTTATAGTTTTCAGTATACAAGTCTTATACTTTATACAAGTTTATTTATAGTTATTTTATTCTTTTTGATACCATTGTAAATGAACTTGTTTTCTTAATTTCATGTTCAGATCACTGCTAATATATAGAAATACAGCTGATTTTTGTATATTGATCTTGTGTCCTGTAGCTTTGCTGAACTTGTTTATTAGCGCTAATAGTTTTTTTGTGTGGATTCTTTAGGGTCTTCTATATGTGAGATCATGTCATCTGCAAATATAGGTTTACTTCTTCCTTTACAATCTGAATAATCTTTTATTTCTTTTTCTTATCTAATTGTTGTGGTGCATCCTCACTCTTACATGATAATTTGACTGGATTTTAGAATCCAGCCCTTCATTCTTTGAAGATATCATTCCTCTATTATCTTGTAATCAGTTTGATGACAGTCTGATTCTCCTTCCTTTTGCTAGTAACTTTTAGGATTTTTTTTTTACTTTAGTAATCTGAAGTTTTACTATAATCTGCATATAAGCTTTTTATTTTAAGTTTCTGTTAAATTTTTATTTTATTTTTAAATTTTATTTTAGAGACAAAGTCTCATTCTGTCACCCAGGCTAGAGTACAGTGGCATCATCATAGCTCACTGCAACCTCAAACTCC
Source organism: Propithecus coquereli (assembly GCF_000956105.1). Classification (NCBI taxonomy): domain Eukaryota; kingdom Metazoa; phylum Chordata; class Mammalia; order Primates; family Indriidae; genus Propithecus; species Propithecus coquereli. The sequence continues at coordinate 1,379,695 of NW_012149618.1, read as the reverse complement.
TGGGCTCAAGCAATCCTCCTGCCTCAGCCTCCCAAATAGCTGGGACTACAGGCATGTGCCACCATGCCCAGCTAATTTTTCTATTTTTTTGTAGAGACAGGGTCTCGCTATGTTGTTCACGCTGGTCTCAACTTCAAGCAATTCTCCTGCCTCCACCTCCCAAAGTGCTAGAATTACAGGCGTGAGCTGCCATGCCCAGCTTTAATTTGTTTTAATACTCCAGATTTTTAGTCTCTGAAGTCTCATATCTTTCATCAGTTCTGAAAAATTCTCAGCCATTACCTGTTCAGATATTATTGCCACTCCCTCATTCTCTTTAGTCTGTCTGGAACTCTGAGATACACACTAAAACTTCTGGATCTAGCTTTCATGTTGCTTAACTTTTTTTTTTTTAATGTCCCACCAATCTTAACTGTATCGAGTTTCTTTGTCTCAATAATTACGATTTTCATTTTTAAAGTCTCTAATTGGTTATTTTTGAAAACACTTTATGGATGCTGTTTCTTTCTTTAGGTGTCTGAGAATATTAAATATACTCATTTTAAAGACCTTTTTAGATGCTCTGTTTGTGGGGGGGACATGGGTGTAGGAGGGCAGAACTTAAGGTCTCCTAGCCTCTTCAAAGGTGGCCTACAGTCTTTGTGTATGTCTCATGGCCCCTGAGAAGCAGCCTTTGCTGACCACTATAGCTTCTTTATTTTCTTCCTCGGAGGATGTATCTTCATTTCTTTAGAAGAAGAAACTCTTAAAGAGATTTTACTTTTTTGTTTTTATTCTAGCTATGCATGTATCAATTTATTTTTCTATCTTTAAATCATTTTTCTTGGTACAGAAGGATGAGCTCTCAGCATGTGCTCAGTCTGCTACCTTGAACCAGAAGTCCCTGGACTACTTCTGCAGCTGATTTAGTTATAAATAACAGTTCACTGTTATAGCACTGTCTCCCAAGGTCTCTGTGTGGCCTTTTCAGCAGAAACTTTGATACACATTTTAATGAAATGGTGTGTGGTTCTTTATTCCCCTGGCAAATTCCCTAATAGGGCATTTAAAATTACTTTTACATTCTTTTGGCCCTGAAATTAAATACCAGGAGTGATTTAACAGCATAATTGGCCTGATGTGTTCGGTACCTATGAGAAGCCCTGCTGCTTCCAGGTGTTCGGGTGTGCTCCTGCTTAGTCATCGTTACTCCTCTTGAGAGTTTTTGCCATCTCAAATGGCCTGTCGGTCTGCTAGCTTTCTGTGAATTCCCTGTCTGGACATCTTTTCCATTTAAAATTCAGTTCAGATGAGCCCTTCACCAATTGGCACTATTGGGCTTCAACTCCTACATTGTTTGAAGTAGTAAGAATCATAAAAGCTCAGCTATGAAAGGGACTGATTCATTTTTGAATGAATATTTATTGAGCACCCACTATGTTCCAGTTGTGTTTTTAGGTATGCAATATGAATACAGTGAATATAGAGGTGAAACAAACCTCATGGTTCCTGCTTTCTCAAAGCTTATAAGCTCTTGAGTGAAACCAATCAACAAATAAACATCGATGATATGTACTTGCAAATTGTCAGAAGTACTATGAAAGAACGGGATACTATGGAAGAATGTAACAGGGACTTCTAATTTAAATGTTATAGCCAAGAAAGGAGTTTTCAAACCTTTTTAAAAAGCAATGGAACATTTTATTCATATAAAATCTCATGTGGAATAGGAGTGGAGCTACTCTTTTGGAATGAGGTTGGGGCCTAATGCCCTTGTTTGCCCCCCTTGCTCTCCACAGTGGTTACTGAAGCACCTTGTGGCATCCTCAGATCCCCCGAGAGCAATAGGTGAAAATCACTGCTGTAGAACCAGCCCTGGCATTTCACAGACCAATTAGCTGAGGCACAAAGGGCTTCATTGTCCATAGTCAGGCAGGTCACGTCCACTTAGTATCAGAGTTGGAGCAAGAACCCAGTTCTTCCAAACTTGTGTTCTTTCCATGCTTTATTACCCCCTTTTCCCCTTTCTATGTGTTTTTATTAAAAATTATGGTATTTCAATCTCAGACATTCTGTAGGTTTTTTTCCTGTAATTAATTTTACCCATTATTGTTCATACTACCCTTCACATTCTGTGCTATGTCCCTCCTGTGTATCCTTAAAGTTTGTAGCATGTTATTTTGTTTTTATTATATTTCTGACATATGAATCAACTCTTTCATTTTCTGCCAAGTATTCTAACACATGCATCAATTTTATTTTTAGGCCTTATTTTTTATATCAAAGTGTTTATATTAACCCTCACACTAGTTAGCTAGGGTTAAAATTTGTTGGCTTGGCTTTTCTTGCCTCTTCATTTATCTAAGTAATAATATTTAATAGAATTCTTTCCCAGTTACTTAGGTTTTTAATCTGTGTTTCATTTTGACTTCCTCTGTTTTTAGTGTAAATAGTTGTGTAGCTTTTATCATTTTGTTTTTGTTTCACTGTGGCAGAAAATTGCAAGACCTTTGTTTGAACAGAGTAGCCTGTTTGCCCGGAACACTTAGTATAACGAAGTGGTGAAAATTAAAATGGACCAGGAGGCTGAGGCTGTACTGTCCAGGGAGTGATTGCGCAGGGAAAGATTTTTGTCCTAATCTGGGAGACTAGTGGAGAATTGATGATTTGGGGCAGAATGATGACATGATGAGAGCTGTGCTTAGGAAAGTATTTTTAGCTGTGAGATATTAGGTAAGTAACAACAGAAGGGTTCTCTGGACACCCATGGACCACTGGAAACCTTATAATATTAAATAACACTAGCCAAATGACGGCTGAAATGTGATGGTAGCGGTGGGGATGGAAACTGGAAACAGAGATTTAAGAGCTGTTAACTAGATGAAATAAATAAGAGGCCACAGAATGACTCTGAGTAGCTGGGACATTCTCAGTGTCTTGTCTTGCTAGAGGTGTCCCTCAAAGCCTGCTCAGCAGCTCACACTATACACAGCCCTTTTGTTTCAGCTGCCCTCTGATGAGCTGCCTTTATGAATTAAGGAGCTCTTTGCATGAAAGTGGTAGATAGACACCATTGTCCTATTTTTTCACCCTGCTTGCATTCCCATTAACTCCTCTTCAGCAAAACAAAAAAATCAAGCCTTACTAGTTCTCCCTACCTCCCAATAGCTATCTACCTAGATTGCTTGGCAGACACAGTACTGCAGGCTACTCTTTCATCAAGTAGTTCGCAATTAAGAGAGGCCCTTGGAGACAGGTGGGAATGCTCCTTAATGTCCTCATCAGAATGGAATTGCTGGCTGGGTTAATTGGGTTGCTGATTTGCAGCAAGACATGGTGGATTCTATTGCAAGTGAGTGTGTTTCATTTTTAAGCTTCCAAGGAGTGGTACCTACTCTACGTGCTGCATCTTTCTGTTATTGGCTGCATTGGACTGCTTTGTGGACTTGCTGTGGAGTGCAGACGTGTTTGTCTTCTAGTGAGTTGTCCTTTTACACCTGCCCTTGCCCAAAATGCTCTGTGGGGTAAACTACCTTGTAGAGAAGATCCTTTGTCATGTGATTGTTCTGTTTCCTTAGAGACAACAGCGGTGTAGTGCATTAAATGCCAGATCCCTAGAGAAAGAAGACACATTTGCTACAGAGTGTAAAGGTCTGATAGCTTTTCTTTGCCATTACGTTTTTGCTGCTTGAGCTGCCGGGTCAGTGATGATTGTGTTTATTTTTGGCAAGCTGCTAGAACCCCTGGAACTTCCCAGGGAGTTACTATAAAAGGGGCAGCCCACTATTGTCTTTTCCTGTCTAGTAAAAATACATGAGAGTCAGCCTGTCTTCTATAGCAATGTATTTGTTTCCATTTTTGAAAACAGATTTCAGTTAATGACAGTGTGAGCAGGTCAGGAATTGGCCTTGCATCGTGCATTTCATTGACTTCACTGTGAGCAGTAACTTGAAGCATTTAAGTTGTCATCTTTTCCCATCTTTCTAAAATACAGGAGTTAACATCTATATAAAGTAAGGACAACTTCCTCTCTAAATTTAATGAACAGAACAAGGAAGGAGGGATTCATTGTAGAAAGATTTTTAAAATAAAATAGTACATTTCTGTTGATTTGGTTATCTAGTTTGTAAAACCATTGACTGCTTTTTCAACATAATTATATTAAACTAAGTATTACTATGAGGTAGTTAATTTGCTAATTATTGTCTTGTTTTACAATTCTGTCCCTTTGTAGAGCTAGAGAGAGATACCTGGATTCCTCTGCATGTTTCTAGATACAGTCTGACACTGTCTAGTGGCAAAAGTATAAGAACGAGTTTGTGGTAAACCTTTCCTTCCTGAGAAATATTTCATTAAACAAGTCTTATAGCACAAATGGCTATGCTGAACTGCTAGAAATATAAATTGAGGCATGTGTGTCTGTTGATAGGGTTTTTTAAAAATACATTAACAAGTTGGTTAATTAATTATAAATAATCAATACAGTAAAATGTACTTCCTAGAAGTCAGAGAAACCTCATTGTAAATACGTAACATGATATTTAGGCTACATTTACAATACCATATGGTTGGTTATTTTTTTCAACCTCATGAGTTTCCAAAAGGTGTTTTTGCTTGTTTGTTTGTTTAACTTCTTTGCTTTGGCAGATAACCACAGAACCTAGTGAAGTAACAGGAGATGGTTGGTCCAATTACATAGAAATAAATAAAGAGCAAAACATCATGCTGCTCAAGGAGGATAAAAATGATCCACACTTGTCATAACCATTGCCTAGAGGTAGGGTGCTCTCTAGAGAATGATAGAATCATAGCATTGAAACTGCTTTTAGAACCTGCCTTCCTTAATATTTCACCAGCACTACTGTGTGCCAGCATTATAGATCAGTGTAAATCTCATATGTCCTCTTCATCATAATGGGAAATAAGATAAACTGGTTGTCCGTATAGGCAGTATATTGTTTCCATTTGGGGATCCATGAATAGGTTTATAGACTACTAAATTTTGGAGGGTAGTGACTAAGAAGAGAGAAAGAAATACCACCTTCATCCTAAAGCATTGTGCATCAGAGATACTGATGTGCCTGCATCCTGGACACTGCTTTTGGACGCTTTTCTTTTGAAAAAAGTTAATCTTTAAGTATGTGAACATTTTTTTGTTGATTTGCTCTGCAAACTTCCTTTTTTTTTTTTTTTAGGAACAATGCTCTCTTGTTCGGAGACCTGGTCTTCTCCCAACGCTAACCATGTTGTTGTAAGAGGACTATCAGTCAAAATATTGGGCCTGTTGTCCACCACAGTGGGTAGATGATTCAAGGCAGGTCAGAGTCTTTGGTAGGAATTTTCAAATTGGAATGAGGCAAGAGTTTTGTTCCTCTCCAATGGTAAAGTTACAAGATGTTAGACAACTGTTTCTTTTTTTTTTTCTTGTATCTAAAAAGTTATTAATCATTGTTTTAGCTTTTAAATACCAGTCTCAGAAAATCTTTATAGAAATATGGAGCACATCCTAATACAAATTTTTTCTACTTTACATTTTATAGTAAATTTTTCTGACTAAAATTTTGTCAGTATTATTTTTTTTTATTTCAGCATATTATGGGGGTACAGATGTTTAGGTTACGTATGTTGCCCTTGCCCCCCTTCTCCCCCCAAGTCTGAGCTTCAAGCATGTCCATCCCCCGGATGGTGCGCATCGCACTCATTGTGTATGCATATACCCGTCCCCTCCTCCCCCTGCCCCCTTGCCCAACATCTAATAAATGTTATTCTTATATGTGCACTTAAGTGTTGATTGGTTAATACCAATTTGATGGTGAGTACATGTGGTGCTTGTTTTTCCATTCTTGGGATACTTCACTTACAACAATACGTTCCAGCTCTATCCAGGAGAATACAAGAGGTGCTATATCACCATTGTTTCTTAAAGCTGAATAGTACTCCATGGTATACATATACCACATTTTATTAATCCACTCATGTATTAATGGACACTTGGGTTGTTTCCACAACTTAGCAATTGTGAATTGTGCTGCTATAAACATTCGGGTGCAGGTGTCTTTCTTACAGAGTATCATTTGTTCTTTTGGGTAGATGCCCAGTAATGGGATTGCTGGATCAAATGGTAATTCTACTTGTATCTCTTTAAGGTATCTCCATATTGCTTTCCACAGAGGTTGTACTAGTTTGCAGTCCCACCAGCAGTGTATGAGTGTTCCTGTCTCTCCACATCCACGCCAACATTTATTGTTTTGGGACTTTTTGATAAAGGCCAGTCTCACTGGAGATAAGTGATATCTCATTGTGATTTTGATTTGCATTTCCCTGATGATTAGAGATGTTGAGCATTTTTTCATATTTTTTTTGGCCATTATTCTGTCTTCTTTTGAGAAGTTTCTGTTCATGTCCTTTGCCCACTTTTTGATAGTGAGTTTTATTTGGTTGTTGCTGTGATTCCCTCTGGGGTCTTCTTCATAAATTCTTTGCCTAGGCCAATGTCTGGAAGAGTATTTCCAAAATTTTCCTCTAGAATTGTAATAGTTTCACTCCTTAGGTTTAAGTCTGTTAGCCAGCATGAGTTGATTTTTGTGAGAGGTGAAAGCTGTGGATCCTGATTCAGTCTTCTACATGTGGCTATCCAGTTTCCCAGCACCATTTATTGAATAAGGATTCTTTTCCCCAGTGTATGTTTTTGTCTGCTTTGTCAAAGATTAGATGGCTATATGAGGATGGTTTTATATCTGGGCTCTCAGTTCTGTTCCACTGGTCAATGGCTCTGTTTTTGTGCCAGTACCAAGCTGATTTGATTACTACAGCCTTGTACAAGTTTGAAGTCTGGTAAATTGATACCTCCCATTTTGTTTTTATTGCCTAGAATTGTTTTTGCTATACGGGGTCTTCTCTGGTTCCTTACAGAGAATAAAATTAATTTTTCTACATCTGTGAAAAATGATGTTGGTATTTTAATAGGGATTGCATTGAATCTGTAGATCACTTTGGGTAGTATAGACATTTTAACAATGTTGATTCTACCGACCCATGAGCATGGTATGGTTTTCCACGTGTTTACGTCCTCTGCTATTTCCTTCCTCAATGTTTCATAGTTCTCCCTGTAGAGGTCTTTTACCTCCTTAGTTAAATATATTCCTAGGTACTTTATTTTCTTTGTTGCTATTGTGAAGGGAATTGAGTCTTTGATTTGGTTCTCGATATGACTGCTGTTGTCGTATATGAATGCCTCTGATTTGTGAATGTTTATTTTGTATCTTGAGACTTTACTGAATTCATTTATCAACTCCAGGAGCCTCTTGGTTGAATCCTTGAGGTTTTCTAGATATAATATCATATCATCAGCAAATAGTGAGAGTTTGATCTGTTCTGATCCCATTTGTATACCTTTAATTCCACTCTCTTGCCTGATTGCTGTGTGGCTAGACTAATGAAAAACAGAAAAGAAAAACCTCTAATAAGCTCCATCAGGAACAAAAAAGGAGAAGTTACAGCCGATGCCGTGGAGGATTCAAGATATAATTTATGAATATTACAAAAACCTTTATACACACAAACTGGAAAATGTGGAGGAAATGGACAAATTCTTAGAAACATACAGCCTCCCTAGGATCAACCAGGAAGAAATAGAATTCTTGAACAGACCAATATCAAGTACTGAAATTGAAACAACAATAAAAAACATTCCTAAAAAGAAAAGTCCCGGACCAGATGGTTTCACACCCGAATTTTACCATACCTACAAAGAAGAACTGGTGCCTATCCTGCAGAAATTATTCCACAACATCGAGAAGGATGGAATCCTCCCCAGCACATTTTATGAAGCCAACATAACCCTGATACCAAAACTAGGAAAGGATGCAACAAAAAAGGAAAACTACAGACCCAATATCCCTTATGAATATAGATGCAAAAGTTCTCAAAATTGTAGCCAGCCAAATCCAGGTGCTTATTAAGAAAATAATCCATCATGACCAAGTGGACTTCATCCCAGAGATACAGGGATGGTTCAACATACGCAAATCTATAAACGTAATTCACCACATAAACAGAAGCAAAAACAAAAACTATATGATTCTCTCAGTAGATGCAGAAAAAACATTTGACAAAATTCAACACCCTTGTATGATAAGAACGCTTAACAAAATAGGCATAGATGGGGCTTACCTAAAAATGATACAAGCCATATATGACAAACCCACAGCCAACATCATACTGAATGCGGAAAAATTGAAAGCATTCCCACTTAGAACTGGAACCAGACAAGGTTGCCCACTATCTCCACTTCTATTCAACGTAGAAACTGTTTCTTTTTAAGTGTAAAAAGCTGTGGGTTCTATGTAGAATCTGATCCAAAATGAGATCTCAGCAAAGAGAACAGTGAATGCCCTAATGACATTCCAGTATCCTGGAAGCCAGCTTCACCCTTACTGTTCTAGTTATGAATTTAGTTTTCATTCAGTTATGGTGGTCAGTAAATTCCTTTTTTTTTCTTTCTAAGCTACTTCAAGTTAAATTTGAAACTAGTGGTCTTGAATTAAGGCAGTGTTTCTCAAACTTGAGAACTCATTGTTTTAGGAGAATTCTATTCTGGAAAGTTCATTTGGATGATAGAGATGCCTAAATTAGGAGAATGTGTGTGGATTTGATCTATTCGGTGGCTTTAGAACGAGAAAAAAGTGGATTCCAATACTGGTTCCTACCATATGAACTTGAACACATTGATTATCCTCTTTGACCTTTATTTCTTTATTTGTAAAATAGAAATACCATCATGAGTAGTGGTTTGAATTCAGATAATGTATCTGAAGGACCTGGCTCAGTGCTAATGCATTGCTCATGCTCCTGCAGTATCTTTCCCCACCCCCTCTCTGCAGTGTTCTAACAGTAAAGAAATATATGCAAAATAGACAAGTCCTGTAACTATTAACTTCATAGGATTTTTCATATTCTTTTGTTGTACTGGTCTTTGTTTATATTAAATAAAATAAACTAAGTTATAGTCTTTATTATAAGTGATCTTACATGTTTCTGGTTGTACATGATTATCTTCAAGTAGGATTTGATCTAAAAATTATAATATGTTAAGCTAAAGCTTAAGTATCATTGCCATGACTGATGATTATGTTGACTGATTGAATTATAAACTTCTTATGGATAGGGACAGTCTTCACTTGTTTTTTTCTCAAAGCCCCAAACAGTGTTAGGCATGAATTGGCCATAGATTTTTATTTGTTTGTATGCTCGGGCCTATGTTTATTTAAATGGAGCTAGTAATCTGAGGGGCTTTCTGGAGATGCTGAAATTTCAGGAGATCTTTCTGACCAAAGAAATGAGAAACTGTAACCTTAGCAAGTCTAAGCAAGCAATGTCCTTGAAGAAGGACAGGATCAGTACCTGGATGAAGAGCTGAAAAGTAGGGGCTTAGAAGAAGCAAAAGAACAACTTCCTGGAGAGATATGGAAGCTTGTGTAGTTTGATAGATAAAAGAATGAGGTAGTCTATAGCATGGGTTTTGCATTTGTTTTAAAGTATGATATCTGCTCCATGACTTAAACGAAGAGAAAAATATGATCCAAGCAAGTAGAGAAGATAATGTCAGAAGTAACACAGGTATCTAGAATTGGAGGCACAAGAGCTGGCTACAAAAAAATTTAATAAGAGATTAAATATATTTCACTAAATAGTTACCTCTTATGTAAAGCATTTTTGTGGGGAATACACAAAAAGAAATCAAGCAGATGAAAGCATTAGGGCATAATAAAATCTTTTTCCCTTTCATAGCAACAGTAATAACCAGACCAAAAAATCTGCTAACAATCCCCAAGTTCATGGCTGACTGGTAGCTCACTAGGTAAAGGGAATTGCAGGGCACTAACCTTAACCTCTACAACTAAAAATCTGGGAGAAAGAACAACCTAATGAGCAAATAATTTTACAAGTATAGGGCCAGGGTAAGTATCTGGCTATCTGAATGACTTTCTACAGAAGAGGTTCTGTCAAAGTGCCTAGGGAAAATGGACAGTTCTGACAGGTGCCCAAGATCTTTGTCCTCTGGGTGTCAATCAGCTTTGTTCATTTGCTCCATTTTTAAAACCTCACAATTTTAAGTAGATATTTTGCTTAAACAGCATCGATATTACACTTTCACATCGTTGGTTAGAGTCCTATCCAGACAATGTTTACCTCTGGATCTTAGTCAACTCAAAAGGCCAAAACAAGTCAAACATAATGTTTGTCCTGAGCCCATTGTTAAACTTTTTTTTTCCTTTTTAAGTCACCAATCTGGCTCATATAATAGATAATTTGCTCATTAAATGTATATGTTTTATTGGGTTGAGAGGGAACTAGAAGATCTTTGAAATTAAAATAAGATTTTAAAAAATCATCCTAACAAATTAGAGATAGGTTTTTGAAGGAAACAATTTATTCTGGCTTATCTAGTTTTCCTTGGGGTAGCCTGGCAGTGATTATAAATGGGAGCTCTAGAACCCTATGGTCTAAGTTCAGATAGGCATTTAGGATACAGAGTTCTAATGATGTGATAGGAGAAAGAATAAATCACCCAAATGCTATACTCTGTGACTATTACTGTTTTACATTCCTACAGAAACAATATTATAAGAACTATGATCTCACATCATGGCATTGGTTTTAATTTGTAGACTAAATCGCCTTAAGTGTTTTCCTGAAAGTGCAGCAATCAAAGATAGTAGAGACACTAGACTGTAATTAGTGAGAGCACAGACTTAAGAGCCACACTGCCTTGGTTCAAATCCTAGTTCTCCCACGATTGGTTTTGTGACCTTGATTACTTCTCTCCATGCCTCAGTTTCTTCATCTGTAAAATAAAGATAATATTGTCTACCTCACTGGGTTGCTGTGAGATTTAAATGAATGAATCCATGAACATGGAGGCTGACACATATTAATTAAGCATTCAGTATTGCTATTGTTATTAAATTATATAAGTATTACTCTCCACTCTGCTGGTTCTATTACTAAGTTACAGATGGATGAATAGAAGGAGAAAAGGACACAGACCAAGTAGCAGATGTTAATAGAGTTAAGCAGAAAAGAATACACCACTGTTTCCAATAAAGGGGAAAAAAGCCTGCCATAACTGTAAACACTACAAACAAAAACATCTACCAAATATAACAGCTAATGTCATTATTCCATCCTTGGAGAATAGTCTCACCACAGCTAAATATAGTAGAAAGATTACTTCTTACACACTCTACACTCCTATATTCCACAACATGTTGCTGACTCATGATCAACAGATATTTGCTGAGTGCTCCGTGCTTCATACTATGCCTGGTACTTGAAATACAGTGATAAAAATCACACAGATTTCTTATAGTACAGTAGAGGGTATAGTCCAGACTGATCTACAGTGTTTCCTTTACTCTCTTTTTTTGAGACATGATAGTGGTAGGGATATGGGGAAGTTATGGAACTTTGGACTTACTTAAACCGTTTCACAGATCATCTACTAAAAGTTTCAAGTTCTACGCTATAGTTTCTCCTCTCTCTCTCTCTCTCTCTGTTTCCTTCTCAGTTTGCTTTCTTAATGATAACAAAAATAATATAGGCTCACTTTAGATATTTGAGTCAGTGTTATTTTAGGTTATTTTTTTCTGTTTTGTCCCTACTTTATAATTTTTTTATACTAAACATCTTTTTCTCTGAGAATCAGGAAAAATTAAACTGAAAAAATTGGGGAAGTGCAGGAAAGTATAAACAAGCAGGAACAATTACCCCTAATTCTACTTATCTTAACATTTTAGCATATTTCATTCAGATGTTTTATGCTTATTGTATTATTTAGTGGAGACTATACTGTGTGTATGTGTAATTTTATTTTATAGAGTTATGTAAAAATAAAATAATGTATGTAAAACTCTAAACAGTGTGATATATATATCAAACATTCAAAAATTGTTAGCCATCGTAGTTATCTTGCCCTTTTTAAAAAAATTTCACTGTCTCTGAACACGCCCTTCTTTTTTACCTCCTACATGCTAAGCATTTTTCAAAGTAATTAAAAAGTCTTCGTAAGCATTTTTTTTTTTTTTTTTTGAGACAGTCTTGCTCTGTTGCCTGGGCTAGAGTGCCATGGCGTCACCCTAGCTCACAGCAACCTCAAACTCCTGGGCTCAAGTGATCCTACTGCCTTAGCCTCCTGAGTAGCTGGGACTACAGGTGTGAGCCACCACGCCCGGCTAATTTTTTCTATTTTTAGTTGCCCAGCTAATTTTTTCTAATTTTAGTAGAGATGGGGTCTCACTCTTGTTCAGGCCAGTCGCAAACTCCTAAGATCAAGTGATCCTCCTGCCTCAGCCTCCCAGAGTGCTAGGATTACAGGTGTGAGCCACTGTGCCTGGCTGTAAGCATTATTTTTTAATGACAGCATACCATCCTATAATTAGGGATATACCATGGTTTGCTTTTCTTTTCCCCATATTTGAATGCTTAGGTTACTTCCAAAATTGTCCTGTCATAAATAATATTTCCCTGAATATTTGTTAATATAAATCTTTACATTTGTAATTATTCCTTGGAACAGATTCCTAGAAGAAGAATTACTGAGTCAAAGTGTTTGAATATTTTTTAAGATATTTGATGGACATATTGCCAAATTGCTTTCTAGAAATTTGGCTTGACTTTTTACTTTCACTCTTGAGTAGTAATAAATTAAGGACCTGTGTCAGTAAACCCTCTTCAGGCTTAAGAATTGCCTTTAAAAAAAAAAAAATCATTATTAAGTGGTCTGTTTTAAAATAAATTTCTTTTGAATTATTTGTATTTTCTCTTTTTGAAGATGTATTTCACTTTGCCCATTTATCTAGTCAAAATCCTAATATTTTTCTTAAAAATGTGTGTGTATTATGTATTAAGGCATTTAATTCTTGCCGTGTTACATTTATTTAGGTAGTTCCTCACATTCGTTTTTTTCTTTGCTGATATTTTTAACAATTCAAATTAATTAGTCCTTTCCTTCCTAATTTTACCATTGCTTTTGAGCTTAGAAAATCCTATCAGTTCATAGACCTATATATTTTCTACTAATTTATATAATTAAACATTTATATTTAACTCTTTAACACCCTGGAAATATATTTTTCTTTATGAGTTGAGGTGATCTCAATATTTTCCCGTGGCATGTAGCAGTTTTTCTTACTTCTATTAAGTATTAATTACATTGTAATTATTTTTTCTGAATTTTTATTCTTTGTAAGACTTAAGTTTTCATCTTTTTAATTTTTATCCCCAGAAGCTAGCACAGTGCCTACCACTTGATGGAGACACAAAAAATAATTTGATAAATGAAAGAAGTATACAGTTTATGTCCTGAAAAATTTTTAAAGGCGTGAGTTGTTCATCGTCTGTTCTTAGAGATAATTTTAAAACCCTTAATAGAGATTTTGTAGAAATTTTAATTTCAAATTAGTCTATCTTTCAGAGTATCCACAGAATGAATTGACATGATCTGATCACAAGGGAAATGATTTCTACCAGTAAGCTAAATTTTTGCCTTGTAGTCGTATGTCTACCCAACTAGAACTTCTGTACCCATTTTCTAAGCTGCCCTCTTACTGGATATTTCCACAAACCTATCCTTCTCCATCTAAAAACAGTAAATATAAATGCACCTTTATGATGATTAGAATACTCAGATAAACAGCTATTATTTAAATGATGACACTCAGATACTTTGAAACTCAACATTTCACCTGGCTTCCATTCTCCTATTTCCAGCTGCTTTCTAGACATCCACTTACCTGTACATATCCATGGCACTTTAAACTCAGCAATTTCAAAACTGAAATCCTATTCACTCTTATCTACCTGCTCATTCTGTCCCCCATCAATCCAACATAAAATTCCTGTTTCCTAGTCTGGTGTTTCCTAGTTTGGATATTGACATCACTATCCAACGAGTAGCCAAAGTAAAAATCTCAGTTATTCTTTACTCCCCAACCTGTGGACTTAATCAGTCACCATATCTTTCCTTTTGTCTCTACCCCACCTTTACTACCACTGTCCACCCTCATAATCACTGATTTGGACAATTGCCATAACCTCTTACCTGGCTTCCCAGCTTCCATTCCCTCCTCCTCCCAAATCTATCCTCCATAAATGATTTTTAAATAGGAGTTCTTTAGAAAGAATCTCCTTTCCCCATAAATTCAGATTCACTAAACTGAGGATAGGCCTTGGGTATCTTATTTAACAGAAAGCTTCCCTGATGATTTCTACGCATACGCCTGATAAAAATCAATATTCTACAAGCTTCTAGAGTTATCTTTTTAAAAATCCAACTATAGTCACATCATTTTTTGGCTTAAAAACATTCAGTGCTTCCCCACTGCCTACAGTGTAAAGTACAAATTTCTTAGCTTGTGATAGAACAAGCTTCATTCACATCCTGGCCCTAATCTACCTTTCCAGATGCATTTTCAACTACTCTCCTTCAGGTGCCTTTGAGTCTAACCAAATAAGTTAGACCCAACATGTCGTGTGCTTTTGGATATCTGTGCTTTTTTTCATACCATTTCTATCTAGGGTGCCCTTAACTTTTTCCCTTCATCTGGAAAACTCTTCTCCTCAGTGTTATTTCACCTCTGAGGCTTTCCCTGACTGTTCTCCCCTATCATTCCTCCAGGCAGGAGTAACTGCTCTTCATCTGTGACTCCTCAACACTGTCTGTACAGTCATCCCTCAGTATCCATAGGGGATTGGTTCCAAGACCTCCATGGATACCAAAATCCAAGGATGCTCAAGTTCCTTATATAAAACGACATAGTATTTGCATATAACCTTTGCACATCCTCCCACATACTTTAAATCATCTCTAGATTACTTAATATAATGCCTGTATATCACTTCATTTGTGTGGCTTCAGCATAGTACTTGGCACATGGCATTTCAAGTTTTGCTTTTTGGAACTTTGTGGAAACTTTCTTTTTCCCAAATATATTATATCTGAAGTTGATTGAACCCACAGATATGGAGAGCTGACTGTACTTGTATTGCTGAGCTCATTACATGGCATTGTGATGATTTGTTTGCATATTTCTTTCCATCTACATATAGTTAGGTCATTGAGATAAGGATAATCTTTTATGAATGAGTGCCTCTTTCCCTTTGATTAAGAAGTAACAGATTGTCTCCAAGTCTTTTTAAAACCACCTCTTCTGACTAGCAAATTACCTTCTACCTATGTTATCTATCTGCTTCTATCTCTTCACTGAAAAACAAATTGGCATGTCTTTTTTTTTTTTTTTTTTTTAATTTTTTTTTTTTTGAGACAGAGTCTCGCTCTGTTGCTCGGGCTACAGTGCCGTGGCGTCAGCCTAGCTCACAGCAACCTCAAACTCCTGAGCTCAAGCGATCCTCCTGCCTCAGCCTCCTGAGTAGCTGGGACTGCAGGGACGTGCCACCATGCACAGCTATATTTTTCTATATATTTTTGGTTGTCCAGCTAATTTCTTTCTATTTTCAGTAGAGGCAGGGTCTCACTCTTGCTCAGGCTGGTTTCGAACTCCTGAGCCCAAACAATCCTTCCACCTCGGCCTCCCAGAGTGCTAGGATTACAGGTGTGAGCCACCACGCCCGGCCAGCATGTCTTATTAACAAAGAGGGAACCTCCCAAATTTCTGGGCCAAGTGATTATTGGTGGCCATTTGGTATCATGGAACTCATTAGTGTTTAAAGATACCTTGCTGAGATCTTCACCAAAGGAAGATGATGAACATCTGTTGACATTTTCAATGTATTCAACTGGTCTTAAATGTTAAAGATTAATAAAACTGATCTGATGAGTTATGCCAGTTCTATCTTTTTAAGTTTCTATAACTTGTATCATTAATATCTACATTACACCTGGAAGTATTCTTTTTAGCTGTGTCTTATAAAAACCATGAAGTGGTTTTTTTGAGCCAGAAGTCATTTTTGGAGGGTTACACCTAAGAATGCATCTGAGCTATTGGCTTGTACAGTGAATTGTGGCTCTAGTGGAGATCCTATGGTAAAGACCTTTAAGTTTGCAAATGCCTCTTTCATCCAGAATTGCAAACATCCACCTATCCTCCCAGCAAAACATGGTAGGAGTTCAGAAAGGGTATGATATTTAGGGGCAGTTATGATGAGTTTTCAGTTTACAGTGTAATCATTACCGTCTGGTTTTGAATATTAAAGAAGAGACTTTGATGGGTATGTGCTATGATAGTTGAACATGATATCTGCCGAGAGATGGAGATGATTATAAAAACTTTTGTGGCATCAGGCCGGGCGCGGTGGCTCACGCCTATAATCCTAGCTCTCTGGGAGGCC
>NW_012149618.1:1357414-1362931 GCF_000956105.1 Propithecus coquereli | reverse complement strand
GTTGCTAATAATAATATTTAATAATACATTAAAGAAACAAAGCCCATTCTATTTCCAGGACCAGAAAGCTGTTATGATAGATTTGGTTCATTCATAGGAATTGTCTCCTTGTTCCAGTTGGACAATTAATTTAAAAGAACCGAGGCAAAAATATAAATTTAGGACTGAAAGTAAGCTAATCTCTATAGTCACTTCCATCATTAGTCAACCTAAAACAATTGATTAATTGATTATAACTGAGCAAAGCCACTAGCATTAATAGGCTTGAAAGTTTGGGAACATAATTGGATATCTATCTGAAAGACAGTAGTGAGATAAATAACTTGGAATTGAATTCTAGCCTAGAAAGGCACATTTCAATTCTGAATGTCTTACTTAGGGACTTGTCACACAAAGGGAGAAATGTAGAACAATAAGCGTAACTATGGCTTAAAAATCAAGAGACCTAAATCTGTTGCCTGCAAATTACTTTCCATCTTGGATCATCTCCATTAGATGGAAAAGCATTAAAAAAAAAAAAAATCCTAACTGGAAATGAAATTGGTTATATTTTGAAAAATGCATTATTAGGCAATTTCATGTTGTGGGAACATCATGGAATGTGCTTACACAAACCTGGATGGCATAGCCTACTACACACTTAGGCTAAATGGTATAGCCTATTTGCTCCTGGGCTACACATCTGTACAGCATGTGACTGTACTGAATTGGAGGCAGTCATAACAAAATGGTATTTGTGTATCTAACCATATCTAAAAGTGCAAAAGATACAGTAAAAATATAGTATTATAATCTATTACATCATGCAATCCATCATTGACCTAAATGTCATTATGCAATGCATGACTGTACTTCTTTCAGTTTAAAAGAGGAAGTGAGAGATTTCCCAGGAGGAGTATTTAGCAATGGTCATGTGGCTTCCAATGCAAGACAGAAACTTTTCTGGTGTGGAGGAAGAGGGACTGAAGAATGGCTGGAAGGCAAGATAATAGGCTCCTTTTGATAGTTCGGATTCTTTTATTCATGGGACTTTAAAGGGGAGAAATAGACCCTGAGTCCAGAAAACGAGCAGCTAAAGACAAGTTACCAAAAGTGCTTACCTTCAAATTTAAATTTGGATTAGGTTATAAAAGACAGCATTCTAATTAGGGTGTAGGTATAAAATTTGGATTCATTGTTAAGATTTGAATAAAGAATTGATAAAAGCTTGTTTGTTTTAGAGTCTTAACTTTGAATTTGGTATTTAACGGTTTAATTATTTTAGTAAAAAATTTGCATAGTAAGTCTGAGTGAAGCCTATGAGCTCTAACCAAATCTTGGGAAAAGTATGCTCCTTGATGTTATGACCTTTGTAATATACAACAAATGCCAAACACCTAGTAATCCTGTACCTAAAATGTAGAGAAATTAGCTGTCTCAGAATTCAGATTCTTACATACTAAAACTACAAAGCAAAAGCCACCAAAGTTACGTCCTATAGTAGTGAATTTATAGTTGCTTCTCCTGGTACCCCACAGCACTATGGGCCTGTGGCTTTGTGAGAGAGAACCCCTTCTTGTTGAATTTACTTAGGCTTGAAATATCGATTTCTACCCCTGCTCCCTGAGGTTCACACTGTGCTTATCAGGAATGATAGTTAGTTCCTTTGCCCTTATCGCTTTTTCACTTGTTTCCCTTAGTCGTGTTGGTAATTATTAATCTAAGGTAAATGTCTTTTCTTTCAGTCCTCCTCGCCCTCTGACTAACATGAATGACACCATGGTTAGCCACATGTCCTCTGGAGTGCCCACTCCCACCAAGAGGTATGTATGTCTGGTGCCTCAGAGTTGGGTCAGGGCCTCTGCTACTGATTTGCAACCAGCCCCACTCAGAAATGAGGCCTACGAAGCAGATCATTCCACAGGACAAAAAGAACTGGCTTGCTTTTTCTTCCCTTGGCTGTCTTTTAATATTATTATCTACTTTTTAATCTTCTTTTTTTTCTCCCACTGACTCATAAATACAGCAATTGCAGTTTGGCTTTGAGTGGTCTCTCGGGTGGAAACTTCATTTGTGACAAGCAGTGAACATAGTGTCAGAGCAGATTAGGCATGTTTGAGATCTTTTTTTTTTTTTTTTTTTTACCATAAACGATATTTTGATAATCATGAGTTTCAACAGTTTTTCATTTCAGTTCTTTGAGTGTCAAAGGTCATTTCTGCTTTCTGATTAGACTATGTAAATTGAATTAATCCCTTATAAAATATTCTCCTAAATCATTCTTTATATGAGTCATAAACATTTAAGTTGAAGGGCCTTTTGAGTCCCACTCTCTAAGTATAGGGAGTTTGCTTTAGGGTCCTTCAAGGAATGAGAACTGTACTTCTTTCTCCTCTTTATTTAATTTACTCTTCTCCAAAATTCTCTTAGGCAAGACTTAAAAAGAATGATATAAAAAGGCTTACTTTCTATTTGGTTTAAGCTGTTCCATGACCAGAGCAATGCAGAAACTTCCTCAAGGGCACAACCATTAAAGAATTCTTTCTAACAGTCATCACTCAAAAAGAAGAAAACCACAAAAGACATTCCAACCCACCCCCCAAGTCCTTCCTGGGGGGGAAAAAACACTTCGCTTTGTGCCATATGTCCCGGTTGCTTTGGATTAATTCAGCTATAGAAATATCATCTGCTTAATGATACTTTGACTTAGTATATAGTACATAAGACCAACAATGTTCATTCTCATTGGGTAAAACTCCTAGAACAATGTTTCTCAAACTTTACAATGAGAAGACTCCCCTGGGTCACTTGTTAAAAACACAAATTTCTTGGGACAACATCAGACCCAGTGAATCGGAGTCTCCAAGGATAGGATCTTGAGAAGCCACATTTTTAACAAGTATTTCAGGTGATTCTTACCAGGGAGCAAGTTTGCAAAATAGCCTTAGAAGGAAGCTAAGGAGTAAACTGAAGGGCTACCCTGGAAAAGAGGGTTTAGATGTGACTTAATAAATCAGGGTGACCTGATGGTACAGCATTATCCACGTGGAGACTCAGGAGCTAACCAGGTAAGAGCACTTGCCTACAGCCTTCTCAGAACACTTCTAGCAGGGAAACAGCCAGCTGCTGCTTTGGGCACAGTTGAGTGGTACAGTGCATTAGAGCACAGACTTTTTTTTTCCTTTCCCTGGTATCCAGCACTTAAGGATAGAACTGGTGGATGGGAAGCTGCTGGCACTGAAGACATGATGCCAAGGAGTGTAGACTTTCGAGCCAGACTATCTGAATTTGAATCCTGGCTCTCACCAGACCTTCAACATGTTCTTATCTTCAATTGTTTATCTATAAAATGGGGGCAAAAATAATATCTACCTTGTGGGATTTATATGAGGATTTAATATTTTTATTATTTAGTAAGTAAACTGGAATGAAAGAACAAGTGAGGAAGAGACAGAATGATTTACAAATAATACTCTCTCAAGGAGAAACAGAAAATTTGTGGAAGAATACAAAGCAATTAAACCTCTCCCACCTACCAGATATTATAATAATACCCTTGCTGTCCTTAATCTTTAGTTTTTTGTCTCAGACCCAGACTCCAAATCAGGGATGTTTCCATTTCAAAACCAGGCAGATAAGGTAGATTAGTGAAAGAATTCCATGCTTAGGTTTTATGTTAATTTTAAGAACGCTATCAAGTAGGGTTTTACTTTATCTGAGTTCTTCTCATCATTTACTCTGATGAGAATTGTTTTGTCACTCTGAGTCACCTGAGTACATGAGAGTCCTAAGTGCCAGTGATGGGGCACCATATGTAATACGTGCTACATTGAGTGACCACAGCTGAATGTAGCTGCTGGCAGCTGTTAGAGGGAGTACGACTTTCTGGACAATGTTTTATTGCTTAAGAAAACTAAAAGAAGGGACTCAGGAGCGTTAATAATCACAGCCACCTCTGGAGAGGACTACTCCTTAGGCTTGCTGTATTAAGCTCCAGGCTTAATTATAAGTGGCCATCTGTAATTGTCAGTCACAAAATGGTATCTGCCAGTTTTGAAAGCTGCTTCAGATAATCTGGTATAGCCTAGATTAAGATTTTGTTTTAAATTCAGCATTTCAGCTGGCACCTCTTTCTGGATGGAATTAGTCAATCCTAGAGGTGGTTATCATAGGCTATCTAAGGACTGACCACGTTGAGCGCTGTAATGGATCAAGAAGAGCAGTGACTTAAGTAGGGGCTATGAGGGAGCAAGATGCCCCTACCCTACCAATGCAGTCCTTAGGATGTTAGATTTCATTTCTATTCAGGATGAGATTGTGACATATCATGTGGACATTAATTACGTAATTCATAGACTTGGCTTTTCATGGCCCCAGTAACCAAATAGTAAGTTTCCAGACAGCATTCTATTTATGTCCTCAGGGTCACCTCAGTTTTTCTTCCCTCCTCTGAATGTGGTCAGACTGTGTCTCCAGAGTCTGCTGCCTGTGAGCCAGGAGCCTTAACCCACTGAGGCAGGGATCATCAAGGAAAAGAGCCACTTGCCAGAAATAAGAGGCTTCCTTTAGAACTCATTGTGAGACATAAATCACTGAATCACATAAGAACATGCACAGTAACAAAAGTGCAGGAAAAATTGAAGAGATCCAGTTTCTACCTTTTCGGGCGATGCATATAAAAACAGTATAACCTCAGTGGTCAAAAGTAATGCTGTATTAGTCCACATGAAAGATGATCTCAATGTAAGGGTTCCTTTTTACAGAAGAAGACCTTATAAAATGGCAAAGATGATGGATATCAAGTGAGATCCTTCTGAGGTTCTACTCTAGGGATTTGCCCTCCATAATATTCTTTTTTTTTTTTTTTGAGACAATCTTGCTCTGTCACCCCAGCTAGAGTGCAGTGGCGTCATCATAGCTCACTGCAACCTCAAACTCCTGGGCTCAAGCGATCCTCCTGAATAGCTGGAACTACAAGTGCGTGCCATGACACCTGGCTAATTTTTTCTGTTTTTAGTAGAGACGGGATTTCGCTCTTGCTGAGGCTGGTCTCGAACTCCTGACCTCAAGCGATCCTCCTGCCTCAGACTGCCAGAGTGCTAGGATTACAGGCAGGCATGAGCCACCACGCTGGCTCATAATATTCTTTAATATCCCCATATTGATCTATAACTGAAAAGAAATTTTTTTTTCTTTTCCTTAGACTAGTTTCTTGAAATTTGCTTTCTTTTAAAATCATCAGAATAGTACATTTAAAAACAAACGAGAAAACTTACAAAGCTTTAAAACACAGGCTTAAAATCCTCCCCTGGCTAACTTTCTTGTAGGCCTTCATCTGTCCCTCTTTTCCCTCAATGCTCAGAATGTGAATGTGCTACTATGCACTGTATTGTTGTATTATTCTAAGTTGCCTTCTATTCAGATCAATATGGAAAATGATGCTAATGCTTTTGTATTTTTATTTTTTAAATGTCTTCTAAAGCCTTAGCTTTCATTATTTGTGGATACATAACCCTTTACGTTCTGTGGGAATTTCAC
>NW_012149618.1:1355577-1356984 GCF_000956105.1 Propithecus coquereli | reverse complement strand
AAAAAAAAAAATTTCAAGTATTAAAATCTAACTTTAAAAGGCACAAACCCATAAAGCAAAGGCAAAGGCAAAAAGGGAAAGGCAGGAGTGTACAGAGATCACAAAAGTGCTTGGAATGCCCCAGGCTGCCCTCTCTCTCTGAGCTGCTTCTCTGAGGGTACTGTCTTCACTCCCTCCTGATGCAGAACAGCTACTTCCAGTGCTGCTGATGGCTTCAGGCACATCCACAGCCTTTCCACTCCAGGGGTTGTGCTTTTCTTCCCTTACATTAGACAAATCCAGGGAAGGATTCTTGTCTTCCTAGCTTGTGTTATTGCTTATCCTTGTGTATGTGGGCCATGCCCATGAGACCTATGGTGTCAGAGCACAGGGAGGAACCTCCCCAAGAAGGACATACTGTCAAGAAAAGGAGAGAAGCCCTGCATGCTGGTGTGTGCCTGTAGTCCCAGCTACTCCAGAGGCTAAAGCGGGAGGATCACTTTAGGCCAGCCTGGGCAACATAGCAAGACCCTGTCTCTAAGAAAGAAAATAAGAAGAAGAAAGAGATCCTGGGAAAGCAAAATAACAGGTCATTGGCAGACTGCTGTTTTGCTACCCAGCTCACAGATGTGTACACATGCATGCACACACACCTTCTCATACACATTTTCACTTCCAGAATTTTCCTTCTTCACAAAAGGCAGCTCTCCATGTAAAACTGCACATGTGCCCACCACTTCCCAGGAGTCTTATCCACTTGCTGTGGAAACTGGGGATGATCTGGGTTAAGTCTAGGTATGTCCTTTTGTGATTCATTAACCCATTAAACCGTGGACCAAATGATACATTTTAAGCACTCACACACCCAGTATATAAAGGTAAAGATTTGCAAATAGGATAATTGCAATTTTTAAAAGCTGGGAAAAGGAAAGTAACAGATAACAGGACATATTAAGCCACATTTGCCTGTTTTCTCCTGAAATACCACTAAAGTGACAGTCAAGAGATTAAAAAAAACAACAAAGACAAAGAAATGGAAGAGGAGACAATAGCAACAAAATTTTGGAAGCAACAAAGCAAATGAATGAGTGGTAGCTGTTTTAACCAATGGAGAAAACTAAAACCTAGGCTGACAGTGAGAGAAGCCCAGAAGAAAACCAACCCCAGGAATTAGAAGGCTCTGGAAATGGGGATTCAGAATGATTGGCTGACAGTCCCTGGAGAAGGGACAGGTGCTCAGAAGACACAGCTATAGGCTGCTTTTTTGTGTAGTTCCTCAAAAAAAACTGTATGTGTAGGTATTAATATATCACACCTCCATTTGCATAGATTTGTTTCAAGAGACCTTTTCCCTCTGCCACCTCATTTTTATTTCTCTTAAGGGTTAAATAATACTTTCTATCCTGTTTTGTTCCATTTTTGGTGATG
>NW_012149618.1:1336555-1355203 GCF_000956105.1 Propithecus coquereli | reverse complement strand
GAACTCCTGAGCTCAAACAATCCGCCCGCCTCGGCCTCCCAGAGTGCTAGGATTACAGGCGTGAGCCACCGCGCCCAGCCCAGTTAGAGCTTTTTTACTTTCACTTGTACTTTGCAAGAAAGAAAAGTGGTTTTAAAGGCCAGAAGATGCCACAGTATAAAATTGTTTCTGAAGTATAGAAACATGACCAAGTTAAGAGATGAATTAACCAGATCTTCTGGATAACTTGCTGTAGCTTCTCCATCAGCACTTGCTGCTTCACCTTGCACTTTTTTGTATTGAGACAGCTTCTTTTCTTAAACCTCATGAGTCAACCTCTTTTCTTTTCTTCTGCAGCTTCCTCACCTCTGTCAGCCTTCATATAATTGAAGAGAGTTAGGGCCTTGCTCTGTATCAGGCTTTGGCTTAAGGGAATGTTGTGGCTGGTTTGATCTTCTATCAGACCAGTAAAACTTTCTCCCTATCAGCCATAGGCTGCTTTGCTTTCTTATCATCCTTGTGTTCACTGGAGTAGCACTTTTAATTTCCTTCAACAGCTTTTCCTTTGCATTCACAACTTGGCTAATTGTTCGGCCAAAGTGGCCTATAGCTTTTGGCTTATGTCAGCTTTAGACATGCCTTCCTCGCTAAGCTTAATCATTTCCAGCTTTCAGTTTAAACTGAGAGCTGTGCAACTCTTCCTTTCACTTGAACACTTATTGGCCATAGTAGGGTTATTAACTGGCCTAATTTCAATATTATTGAAATCAGGAAATAGGGAGGCCCAAGGAGATAAAGAGAGAAAGTGGGTAGAGCAGTCAGAACATACACATTCTTTGATTGAATTTGCTGTCTTATATAGGCTTATATGTTCATGGTGCCCCAAAACAATTACAATAGTAACATCAAAGATCACTGATCACAGATCACCGTAACATATACAAATAATGAAAAGTTTGAAATATCGTGAGAATTACCAAATGTGACACAGAAACATGAAGTAAGCACATGGTGTTGGAAAAATGGTGCCTATATTATAGATTTGCTCCACTCAGGGTTGCCATAAACCTTCAATTTGTTAAAAAAAAAAAAAAATGTGAAGTATGATAAAGTGAAGTACAATAAACGAGGTGTGCCTGTATTAAAATGGCTTTTTGCCTAGGTGCCAACATAAAGAGTTTATTTTGTTATCTACAGAATATAGTAGAATGACAAAAATCACAATCTGCTCATTTTTTAGATTGAGAACAACAGAGATGTTAGGGATCTTGAGAAAGGAGGTAAAATGAAACTGGTCAAGCCAGAAACTATCCACATGTGGACTCAGTGCACTGATACTCTTCCTCCCTGTGGAATGAGAAAAATCAAGTTTGTTTGCAAAGCAAGAATTAATGAGGGTTTAAGAAACAACTAGCATGTATTAATTCTTTATAAGAATCTCAAGTCAACACAAAAATTTTTTTCTCCAATTTTTTTTGAAAGACAGAAAAGCAGAGTAAGTGAAAATTAACACATGATCTTAGGGTGTCCTCGATGCTGGCAGATTTGCAAAACCTATCTGATAGCCTGGGCAGACTGCCAGTTTTCAGCTGCTTCTAGGCTGGGATTAGATTCTGTTTCCATTCAAGCATTTAAGGTAAACCTTTCACCAATTCTAACTCAGATTAGTACAAACAAAGTTTGAGTATTTCCAAGTCCATACTTAGAAACCTTAGTTTGAAAAATTGAAGCTGACAGAAGCATAGTAACCAATAAGTTATTTCTTCCTCTCACTGGACGGAGGTCCTGAACGTGACCCAGGGTCACATCCATTATGCACTGTCAGCGGAGCAGAGTGGAAAGAACAGGTTTGGGGAGAAAAACAGTGAGTTCAGTGTTGTCATGTTCAGATGGAGATGGCTGGGATACTAGGAATGAAGATGGGCTTTGTAGGTTTTGGATGTAGAGGGCTGAGGAAGAGGGTGGATAATTTTCCAGATTTCTTTGTAGCTTGAATTAAAGTACTTTTGGTCAAAACACAGGAGGAAGATTTGGGCAGGAAGATAGCAAGGTTATGTTGACTTGGGGGTGCCTGTGGGACACCAGGGAACCAGACCATAGCACGAGTTTTTGTAATTCATATTCTTCCAGCTACCTCAGATTCATACCAGCAAAGGGCATGCAAATACTTAGTCCCAACAAATGACCAATAGAACATACACTTGTACACACTCACACTTACTTTTTCCACCCCCACCCGTGGCATACTCTTCCTCTCACTACATGTATGTCTCTGTTTCTCTCTGATACACACATGAACACACACATACTTACTCTTTTTTACACATTTTTACATGTGCTCTGGAGGCTTTTAACTTAAATGCCTCTTGACCCTATCTCCTTTTTAGAAGCTGACTCAGCGTAGTTGCTGCTCTCAAGTGATGGTGGTGTACCACAGCCTTGCTTCAGATGATGATTTCTGTAGCAATGGTGAAATCCCCATGGTGATCCAGCCTGGGCCTACTATGTTTAACCACAGATTTTTTTTTTACTCCTTTTAATATCAAACTATTAAAATATTTCAGCTTACTTCAGCTAGTAAAGCAAATATTTAAAGCAAATCAGTGCTGTGGTACAGTTCTTAACTTTTTCATGGATCTTATTAGGAAATCTCCAGTCTCCTCCCCACTTCACCCCCAGTGCAATCTTTTCTTTGCAACCAGAGGAATTTTTTCTGAAGTGCAAATCTGATTATGTTATCCTGATTAAAACTTTCCAATGGCTCTTTTCTACAGCACTTTCTAATAGCATGGAAATGTTTGTGCTAACCAGTACAGAGCCACTAGTCACATGTGGCCATTGAGCACTTGAAATGTGACTAATGTGACAGAGAAAATGAATGTTTTATTTAATTGGAATTTAAGTAGCCCTGTGTAACTAGTGGCAGCATAATTCTACAGGATGAAGTTCCCATTCCTCAGTGTGGTTCACAAGACTGTTTCTGAGCTGACCCTTGCCAGCCCCTCCAGCCCCGCTTCATCCCACTCTCTCCGCTCGGCATCCATGCTTAAAAGCCCCCCAAGCAGGGGGCTGCGGTGCCACTTCTGCCTGTGGTGCCTCCCCATCCTTTCCCCTGGACCTCCTCTCTTTGTCATCTGATTCTTCCTTCTTGACTTATCCTCGACTCCTCCAGGAAGCCTTCCCTAGCACCCTAAAATAATACTAAGTGTTCTTCCTCTGTGAGCTGGAGTGTCTTGTACACACCGTTGTATTGTGGTTACCTGTTTGTTCTATGCCTTTCTAGATGATAAGCTCCTTGACTGTGAGGACTCCCCAGGCTTTATCCAGAAACTAATTGATTCCTTCTCTCCAGATCTGCTGCTGCTACCCCTTAATCAGTGCTTCATTTCCTAGGAAAGGGATTTTCTGTTTCAGTTATTAATATTTCAAATAAATAACATCTTATAACATTGCCTGCTTATTCCATTCAGAGCAGAGAAATAAGAAAGCTATTATTTTTCTATTATATATATGTTATATATACGTGTAATATTGCATTGCATTTCACGTGACTGTCTTGTAGAAAACCAAACTGATGACTAGTCTTTTATGTACTAGACCTGATTGATAGGGGGCCCTTACCTCACTGAGCTTATTTACTCAAGAGAAAGCGTACATGATACATGGAGGGGAGAGGTGGGGGGAGAAAGCAGAAGAACTACGTAAGTTTTCATTATGATTTCTATTTGGCAAAGATTTTTGATGCATTTAGTATTGGGAAAGAGGTCATTTGGCAAATTTAGATAACTTCATCACCTCACCATCTCATCAAGATGAGTTTCCTCTGGGCCTATTCATGCAGGGAAGGTGAATGGTGGTGAATGGCTCTTACAGAGCCCCATGTCACTCCAGCTACTTAATCCTGTCCTTACTCTCTACAGAGAAGCTGTAGCGAACCTGGCACATCAGTGGGCTTATTTGTCTCTCTCACAGGCTCTCACTGGACAGCATGATTTTTTCTCATTAGCTTGTAATGCAGTGAGGACACAGACTGCGCTCTGGAACAGAGTTGATTGCATCAGGCTGTAGCCCATAGGGCAGAGAGCTGTCATGAGGATGTCTCCCCCGACTCCTTTCCCTCTGTGTAGGTTATAGTCCTTTGAGGAGGGATAATCCAGACAGATCTCTCCACACTAATGCCTTGACATTGTGGCTTTCTTAGTGACAGAAGAGAAAAGGAACTTACTTGCTCTGAGAATTATTTATGGTGTGCTACAGGATCACATGTTAAAGAAGAGTGACATTTCTTGCCCTGTGGATCTGAGAGTCTCAGGCATTTAGAAACCAGTTAATATGTTTTACTGCACATTAATGAATGTGTTTCTACATATTACATTGATATAACAGGACATAATGTGGCACACTGTGATCCAAAGCCATTGTCTTCTACAAGAACTCTACTTTAAAATGCCGCTTTCAGTGCTAATCCCTATCCTGTATTTGCTCACAAAGGGTTTTCTTGCTAAAGTGACTGATTATTCTGGGTGTTTAGATTTTAACTAGAATCTTTCTGTACATATTTCTGCTCCCTTGGTGGGTCCCATCACAAATTTCTCCCGCTGTGACAAGACTATTGACACCTCTCCAATCAGGACTTTCCAAAGTCAGAGAATTGTCTTATATTTTACTGTTGGAATCAGCTGGCTTTGCATATTTATTGTAATGGTCACTGAAAGGCTCTCTGAGCTTCTCACATAGCATTTCTATTAGATCTTCTGTGTAGTATCTTCCTTCAGGTGTCTTGGTTTATTTGAAGTTTTGGAGACCAGTCTATGAGAAAGATGACAGTGGTCTTATCCCTCCTAGCCTTACATTTTAGCAGATGAAAAAGAAAAACAAGTAGATTGAAGTTTAGATTGAAACAGACTGGACTGAAAGGGATTCCAAGTGACTGAAGTAACCCTAAATTCCAGTGCGGAGCTGATGTTTGGTCCCTTCCTTCCTGGGTTTCCTGACTCTTGTGTTGGGCCTTCTTCCCTTTGCTCCCACTTTAGTGATCCCACATCTGATCTCCTACCCAATCAGTCTGTACTACAAATTATTAGAAAAATGATCTGATATAAGAAAAAACTTTTTAAAAGAAATTAGACAATAAGTAGTGTAGGATTGATCCCTGGGGGAAGGAAAGCAAAGGAGGAGAGCCCTATGATTATTCAGGCTTCCTTCCTGGAGGCATTTGCCAAGCTCTAGCATAGAATACAGGCAGGGCAAGGCAGTCTTGCTGAGATAAGAACACAGAAGTTGGAGTTTGGGGAGGCTGGAATTTCCCAGGCATAATACCAGAGAGGAGGAAGTTGTGCAGAGGACGAGCTCCATAAATCTGCATAGAGGTCCCCTTGAGTCCTTGGCTGAAAACTGAGCTGTATTTGCATAGAACAAGACTTGACAAGACCAGGTAAAGAACAACTTCCTGGGAAAGAACAACTTGTGGGGAATGGAACACAGAAAAACTACCTGAGTTCACACAGATGTTTGAGT
Source organism: Propithecus coquereli (assembly GCF_000956105.1). Taxonomy (NCBI): domain Eukaryota; kingdom Metazoa; phylum Chordata; class Mammalia; order Primates; family Indriidae; genus Propithecus; species Propithecus coquereli. Next base: position 1,349,707 of record NW_012149618.1, on the reverse strand, counting down.
TCTAACCAATCAGAGTAAAAAGACATCATTGAATACTTGGGACATTCAGTAAAGGCCCCAGAAAGGCCACATCTTAGGAGCAGGGCCAAAATAGCCCTCTATAAAGGTTACTCTAAATATGTACTAATGAAGCTTAAACACAAGCCTCAAAAGGATCAAGCTGGTCCACAAGTAAATTAACTGACTACTGGATTCTTTAATGGAAGACAACAAAATCCAGACATTTAACAACATAAATTCACCATTTCTATCATGCAGTAAAAAGTTAGAAGACATAGGAAAAAGCAGGAATGCAGGACCTGAAACCAGGAGAAAAATTAGTCAATAGAACCAGGGCCAGAAATGACAGACATGATGCAATTAGCAGACATAGACTTTAGAATGCCATGACAATATCAAGAATGTAAAGGCAGATACGAACATAACAAGGAGAGAAATGGAAGAAATAAAAAAGAACCAAATGTAAATATAAATAGGAATTTTCTGCATACATGTTCTACTTCAATAAAAATTTTAAAATAAAAAAAAAATGGAGCTCCTGTAGTTGAAAAGGATAATACCTAAAAGGAAAAGTCAATGGATGGATTTAATAGTAGATCAGAAATTACAGAACAAAAGTTCACTAAACTTAAAGATGTAGCAATACAAACTATCCAGAGTGAAGCACGAAGAGAAAAATGGCTGAAAAGTGAAGAGCCTTGTTGACCTGTATTTCAATGTCAAGCAGTCTAACAGAAAGGGGAGAGAGAAAAATATTTAAGGAAAAATGTTTTCCAAATTTTCAAATAAATTTTTACGACTTTGACAAAAACTGTAAACGTACAGATATAAGAAGCTCTCTGTGTAAGCAGGATAAACACAGAGAAAACCATACCAAGGCACGTCAGAATCAAATTGCTGAAAACCAGTGATAAAGAGGACATACTAAAAACAGCTAGAGAAAAAAAGACATGTTACACATGAGGAAGCAAAGATAAGAATTATCGATGACTTCTCATTAACAACAATACAAGCCATGTTCTCACTTATAAGTGGAAGCCAAATCGTGTACACATGGCCACAGTGTGTGGAATGATGGAGAGTGGAGACTTGGCAGGTGCAGGGGTCAGAGGAGTTGGATGATGAGAAGTTATGTAATGGGTACAATGTATGTTATTCAGGTGATGGATACCCTAAAAGCCCTCATTTCACCACTAAGCAATCTATGCATATAACAGAATTACACTTATACCCCATTAATTTATACCAAAAAAACAAAAAACAATGCAAGCCAGAAGAAAATGGAATGATACCTTGAGAGCACTGAAAGAACTTATTTTTTTCCAATCTAAAATGTATATTTCCTAGCTCAAAAGCAGTGACAGTCTAGAAACAGTGAGCACCTTAGTACCCTAATTATGGTCCCTAAATATTCTTTCCCAGTAAAGGGAACTAGGGATCCTGAGAAGAATGGTTGATTCCAAGTCTTGGGCAGGATACAAGACAAAACTGGGGCATCTTATTGTGCCAGAAAGGAAGAAAGCTAATAAGGTCTAATGGATAATATCAAAAGAACACAGGAGGCTCCCACTGGCCAATGGTAGGATAATTTGAGCATCCAAAAGATGATTGGAATGAATTGAAGCACATCAGATATATAAAAATCCGTGAATTCATAATGATACTTAAAAATTCTTTGATAACCATTGGATGTTACTAGTGCATTAACTCATTGTTCTGAATGTTGTTAAATAATGGGAAATATCAACCATTTGTTTTACCTTTCCTTAATGAGTAGTATTTCAAGATAAACAAATAGAGGAAGTTAATAAGTGCATAAAATTAGAAAAGTCAGCATTTTGTTACCCCTAATGAAACAATGAATCTGGGCAAGAATCATCAGTAAATGGTAAACCCATTAGGTGAAAAATTGATGAAGAACTTTATAATGGATAGATGTTGACCAATAACATCTGAATCTACTGGTCAATATTTACATTCCATTCCATTATGTACTTCCTTTTTGATTTACAAGTATACTATATTCCCTATAATCAAAACCAAAATACAGATGGTCTCCAACTTACAATGTTTCAATTTAGGATTTTTCAACTTATAATGGTGCAAAAGCAATACACATGTGATAGAAACTGTACTTCAAGTACCCATACCACCATTCTGTTTTTCACTTTCAGTGTAGTATTCAACAAATTGCATGAGCTATTCAACACCTTATTATAAAATTAGATGATTTTGCCCAACTATAGGCAAATGTAAGTGTTTTGAGTACATTTAAGGTAGGCTAGGCTAAACTAGGATGTTTGGTAGTATATTAAATGCATTTTCAACTTACAATATTTTCATCGTAAGATGAGTTTATCAGGATGTAACTCCATCACAAGCTGAGGGGCATCTGTAAAAGCAAAAACTGTAGGCAAGCATCTAGATCTAACTACAGGGGATAGAGAAACAAGTTAAATGACACCACAGGAAACAAGTCAAATCCAGAATGTTGGGTAGTCTACAAGATAACCTAGTTTCTTTACAAATAAATGACATAAAACAAACAGGGAAAAGAGAGAATGGTTATAGGTTAAAACAGGAACATATCAATCAAATACAAACATAAAAGAACATATCAACCAAATGCAAAATGGAGACCTTGTTTAGATCTTGATTTTAACTATAAAAGAACATTTTTTAAGACTTGACATTTTCAAATGGGCTGGGATATTAAAACATTTTTGTCATTTTTTTTGGTGTGATAATGGCATTGAGATAATGTGAAATGTTTTCACTATCTGAGAGAGGTACAGGCTCCAGTACTCCCAAGTGAAATCACTGCGTGGGATCTGCTTTAGCTACCCTTCCCTGCATAGAAAGTCACGGGAAGGAAGAATAAATTAAACAAAAGTGACAAAATGTTGATATTCATTCAAGTTTCATGAGGGGTAGTCATTAGATTACTCTCTTTTGTGCAGATTTTAACATTTCTGTAGTAAAAACTTAAAAAAGACCACATGTTTAAGGACCTTCCAAATATCTATAAGAGAAAGCCTCACTCAGAATGAATAGTGTTGTACAATTCTAACGAGTTTGGTTCAAGTACCAATTATTTGGGAGAAAATAGTCTGATGCTAAAGACTATTTTATTTCCTTATAGAAATAAAAATATTTAACTTGATAACATAATACTGAAAATTCTCAATATAGAGAAAAGCTATAAAGGCATAACATTAGGGGGTTGTAGTGTATTTAATAGATTCACTGTGCCTCAGTTGTCCTGCCAGAGGCCACTGCCTTACAAGCACATCCATCACAGAGCCCCAAACCTGGACAAAAGTGGTAAGTAAAGCTCCTGGTGACTCCTCGGGAAGTCCTTCTCAAGGACTGTGATGTCAGTCGGCCAGAGCCATTTCTAAAGGACTGCTTTTGTTCAAGGATTTGCAAGACGGATACCTGATGGTCTAATATCATATTCCATTATGCATTTTGGTTTTTTATTGTTTTCTTTATCATGATTTATTATTTTTTAAGTTTTTCTTTGACATTTGCTCATTTTAATCCATGTTCATTTCTTCTTCTGTGTTTGTGTCACCCTTGCTGTCTTTGCCTCCATTGTTCCTAGGTTACAGTATAGCCAGGATATACCCAGTCACTTGGCCGATGAGCATGCGCTGATAGCCTCCTATGTGGCCCGTCTGCAGCACTGTGCACGGTCAGTGGTGGTGCAGCAGCAGCAGGCGGGTAGCCTGGGGGTGATCAGAGGGAGGGAGAGCTGTGTTGCCTGGGGTTGCCAGCTGGAAAAATCTCTGCATGTGGGGTTTTTCTTGAGCAGCTACCAGCTATGTTTGGCAGAGTTGAAATAATTGGTAAAGCATTAGCTTCTACAAGAAAGGGAGCCTTGCCAAGCCCAGGCACTTACCTAAACAGAGTCAGAAATTCTCCCTTAAACCAGGGTTCACTTCCTTAAGCTTACACCTAAAGAGTATAGAAACCTCTGAGAAAGATCTGCAGTTCCAAAGATATAATATTCACAGAGTTATTTGATGCAGCCTCTTCCTGTTCATTCTTACCTAAATAATGAAATCTTTCTATTGACATTCAAAGGTTGATCAACCCACATATAGCTCACTTTTTCTAATCTGGGGGCTTTGATACCATCACCCAGCAGAAATCTATCATTGTTGGTTATTTAAATACCAGTGATTCCCAGCAGTGGTACTGGATCATTGTCATCTGAGGGGCTTTTGTCCCAAACTATATATACCTCCTCCTATTATAATAATTATATATTATAATGGCTCCACATACCCCTTACCCTGAAAACTACCATGGTAGTGACTCACTGTTAATATGGGAATGTGACTGATTCTTCAGTGGGTCGTTATGGAAAAACATTTGATAACTGTTAACTATGGTAAAGTTAATTCTTTTTTTTAAAGAGTTAGTACCGAACAAAGTGCTATTCCATTTAGGCAGACGCTAAGCCTCCTGCCCGCTCTATGCCCACACCCATCACCATTCTTCAGGGAGTATGACAGGTAAAGTTTAAATAACTAACACCATCCCTCCCCCTAACAGCAAAAAGGAGTCATAATGCCAAACAACTTGTAAAACCCTGCTTTGAGATTCTTATTCTTAGAGAGAAAAACATAATTTATAACCTACACACAGAGGCTAGAGCCTTAAATTTTTATCTTAGTTTTATCCATAGCATGCCGTGGTTCCTTGGGGAAGTCATCTGACCTCACTCCTACTCCCCATGGTAATAGAAGAATAAATTAATAATCAGTGGGGAAATATACATATGAAAAGGACTGTTTTTAATATTATGCATTGTACCACCTCCCATAGTTTTCCCAGTATGACTAAATAACATTATTCTGGGGCATTTAACCTATCCCTAAAGCCTTAGGGAAATTGTAGGTTCTCTAACATCCCAAGTATGTTTAATAGGCTTACCCTATAGGAGGGAAGGAAGGGGCAGATAATTGTGCAATGTAGCAAGAGTGTCTCATTATCCAACAGATGATTTTTGTACACTCTGTCCCAGCCTCTTAGTCTCTAGGAATAGAGTTGTTTCACCCCAGGCAGGACAAATTATGTTTGCCCTTACTGATTAAAAGTTTCCATGATAAAAATAGCAGTGGAGGCCGGGCGCGGTGGCTCATGCCTGTAATCCTAGCTCTCTGGGAGGCCGAGGCGGGCGGATTGTTTGAGCTCAGGAGTTCGAAACCAGCCTGAGCAAGAGCGAGACCCCGTCTCTACTAAAATTAGAAAGAAATTAATTGGACAACTAAAAATATATAGAAAAAATTAGCCGGGCATGGTGGCGCATGCCTGTAGTCCCAGTTACTCGGGAGGCTGAGGCAGGAGGATCGCTTGAGCCCAGGAGTTTGAGGTTGCTGTGAGCTAGGATGATGCCACGGCACTCTAGCCGGGGCAACACAGTGAGACTCTGAAAAAAAAAAAAAAAAATAACAGTAGAATGTTTGACATTACCTGGTAATTTAGCCCAAGAAGATTTATGGTAGGTTTAGCTCAGGTCCTCAAGTCTTACCTAGGCTCCCAGAGCACAAATGGGTGACCAGTAGGAGAATAGGATGAGTGGCCCTGGGAGAATATGATGAGTGGGTAAGTAAGTACTGCATCTCTGCGTGATTTATAGTCTAAGGAACTGAGCCTCACACTTCCTCGAAGAAGTCAGAAACTTCCTGGTTAACTATTCTGAAAGTGAACGTCAACTCAAACAGAAGAATAAGGAGCCTTTCTAATTGCCCCCAGATAATTTTCGTTGACCTCAAAACCTCTCATCAACACACGGTTCTAGTTTCTGGCTAGAAAGCATAGCCAATTAAAGCAGCCATGTCATCCACACTCATGTATAGACAAATAGGATTAACCTTCCTAAGGAGATGGAATGTGATAGAGAAAAAGGAGCTCTTTTGTACAAAGGAAACTCTTGTATCCCTTACCAAATAAGAGAGGTCAGCCACTTTAGGCCCGACTTCATAGGCTACCAGTCCCTCCATACTATTATCCACTTGTATTGTTAAATATTCATTTTTGTTGTTTTTTTATTTAAAAGACAAAGTTAGGTCTCTTATTTCAGACAGATACCTTTAAGGCACAAATATTATAGTTCATCTCTGACCTTAGGACCTTGACCCATTAGTATTAAAGCCAACTGATGGTAGCATGTTCTTATTACAAGATCATCTTTTGAGAGGACGATTATACATGCTGGAGACTGACATTTGCACACCTGAAGTTATAGAGTTGACAAATGTCATAGTCAGAAGACTTATAGCACATTTTAAAAAGTTCATCCTTGAACTTTGACTATGTTAAGCCTAAAGAATTAGCCACAGAGATAGGGGGAAAAAATCTCGAAACAATACAGCCAGTTCTATATATGAAAATATCAGACAGCTCTTTATTCATTTAGCCTCACCCTTCCCATATTCCCCTCATTAATTATAACAAGGTTTGATGAGTATTGAACTCATGTCTTTACATTTTTACATATTTCTTGTCATACTGCTAAATTCTGATCAAGGGGTTTTGGAAACTCCAAGAATGTAGGGCCAAAGTAGAGGCAAGCCACAACAGCCACTTCTGATCAGTCAGTCATCATCATCATCACAATTACCTTAAAGCATCTGCCAGTCTTAAACAAAGAGAATCATATAGCCATAGTCCCTATTAATCAAGGACTGCCTTAATATAGATAAATGGCACTTGACATAACAAATTAGTGAGTTATTTCAGAATCAGCGAAAGGTTCCATATTAGCATCCAGTGTACACAGAGCAAGCCTGCTACTCAAGAACTCTTTTTTCATCTAAGTGCCACATTAGCTGATGTCCCATCTGGGGGGGTCTTTAAATTTTTAGAGTGCCGGTACTCTTGTTAAAGAGTAATAGATTAAACTAATTCACTCTGAGATGGGGCTATAGTTGTAGAATGAGCATAGTAAAAAATGAGAAAGAGGCATTAAGAGGGAATCTTTGATCCCATGGAATCTTCTCCACCTGTATAATGTGTTCAGCCTGCCCTGGCCAGGGTTCCCCACTTCTCCTCAGCCAGGGTCAAGTATACTTTTTCTCAGCCCTCTGTTTTTCATGATACTTTAGTTTTCTCTTGGCCTTTTTGAATTCAAGATCTAAGTCTAAAAAGTCTAGGTCTAGGTCTAAAACATTTTCAAAACATTTGGTTAGAAATCCCTGTCCCAGACTTTGTGGGTGCCCTGTCTTTTCTTAGTCCCTCCATTAAAAAAGAAATGCCCCCTTTGATTGTGGGGCAGCAGTGGGGATGTGCTGCTGAAGAGGAATGACACGTGTGGCCTCATCATTTCTCCAAATCCCCTTTTATCTCAGAAGACCATTAGTACCTATGACCCAAGCCTCCATTTCTTTTGTTATCATTCTTTTTTACAAGCTTTTCTTCATCCATTCTTTCTAAGAATGGAGCATGAATAGGGGATGTTTAATAGATACCTGTTGAATTTTTATTTCCTTGGCAGTGTTCTTGATAGTCCTAGCCGACTGGATGAGGAACACCGGCTTATAGCTCGCTATGCTGCCCGGCTGGCTGCAGAAGCAGGAAACATGGTAAGTAAAGAGAGGATCCTAGCAGAGTAGCAGAAATTAGCATTACTTTAATATACAAATGGTAGGGGGATAGTAAACATGAAATTCAGGAGAGTGGGTACCTCAGGTACAAGAGGAAGAGGGGAGTATGTTTAGGGAGGAGATTGAGGGGGCCTTTTATTTTGTGTTCTCTGTTTAAAAAATGAATCAAGAAAAATCAAAGAGAATTTAGTTCTTCAAAAAGATCAAAAAAATTAATAAACTCCTAATAATACTGATCAAGTAAAAAAGGAGAAAATACAAATTACTAATATCAGGAATGAAAGAAGGGATATCACTATAGATCCTATAGGCGTTAAAAGTGTGAGACGGGAATATTATGAACAACTTTTTCCCAATAAATTTGACAACCTTGATAACTTCAATTTAGACAAATTCCTTGAAAGACACAAATTAATAAAACCGACATAAGAAGAAATGAAAAATCAAATAGTTCTATATCTGTTGAAGAAACTGAATTCAGGCTGGGCACAGTGGCTTACTTAGGCCTGTAATCCTAGCACTCTGGGAGGCCAAGGCAGGAGGATTGCTTGAGATCAGGAGTTCGAGACCAGACTGAGCAAGAGCAAGACCCCGTCTCTTCTAAATATAGAAAAAATTAGCCTGGCATGGTGCCACGTGCCTATAGTCCCAGCCACTGGGGAGGCTGAGGCAGGAGGATCGCTTGAGCCCAGGAGTTTGAAGTTGCAGTGAGCTATGATGACACCACTGCACTCTAGCCAGGCAACAGAGTAAGACTGTGTCTCAACAAAAAAAAATAAAATACTATACCAAAAAGAACTAAAAGAAAAAATAAAGACCCGTTTTAACAAGAACTGAGAAAGGTCACAGTAAGATTTATACTAAACAAATAATACTAATAGGTGATATTTGTTGACTATTCACTCTATGCCAGTCATTATTCTAAGTGCTTTGCATAGATTAGCTAACTTACTATTCAAAACAATCTTGTGAGGCAATTAAGTCTCAAAGAGACAAAGGCACTACTCAGGGTTACATAGTTTGTAAGTGGTCAAGCTGAGACTGGAATAGTATTCTGTCTCCTAACTACTGAGATTTAACTACTGAAGGTTGTAGTTCAGGAGGAAAGGAATTAAACCTAGAAACAAAGAGTGAGATGGAAGGAGGAATGATCTGAAGCCAAAACAAGGGACTGTGCCTGCATTAACCACATAAAGAGAATGGAATGTGTGCCCAGTTGGGTATTTCAGCATATGTAATGGCCCTGAGGTTGGAGGTCACATGACCTGAAGATGGCACTGTGGCCAGAACACAATAGAGCCCAACACTGGATTAAAGAGAGGCCCTCCAGCTCGTGCAGGGCCATGTTTTACAAACCCAGAATATCAACTTTAGAAATGTGTATTATTTTATGTTTACTTCTTCATAGAGTTACGAAAGCTGCAAATGGGGATTATCACTTTGTTTCTCCCCCCAAAAAAGTAATTTATCCCCTTGGGTTTGTTTAAATTTCAAAATCCTTTTCTTGAGAATCTAACGTCAGCTCACATATCTGACTCTAACATTACAACTCTAAAGGTTAGTGAAGTGGAACAGACTGGAAAAAGTCTGAGAAAAAGAAAAGTGCTATTTGATTAGTTAAACTTTACACATGTCCTCAGTCACAACTGTTCAAGTTATTTTAGAAATTGAAATGTATAAATAAATTTGTTGAGATAGGCCATGCTGTGATTGAATTTTTAAAATTAAGTATATGTAATACCTTATATGGTCTCATTGACTTTATATAGTACTTTTTCAATATTCTAAATGAAAGCTTCAAAGTCATTTGACCCTGAAAAGGAGATTCCAGTACTTCTGTACTGCAAACAAGATAAGTCTCCTTATACCTGATAGTTTCTGATGCCAGTTCTCTTATTCTTATGAAAATGATCATTGATAGAATGGTCTTGAGTATGAATACTGATATGGTCCTTTTATCTACAGTTTATTTTGCAAAATGTAGTTGTCTTTTAAATATTGGGTCTCAAAGGATTCTTCTTGACTAAGATTCGTGTTAAACAGAAGACTACTAATCCCCTAATCTCACACTGATACAAGTGTTTTGCATAAAGTGGGTGTAGTGCTCACAAGAATTTATTTATAGCCTTCCAGATAAGCTTGATTTTTTTCAAAAGCCTTCTTCCACACCATCACATCACTTGAGCAGCCAGCAGCGCACCCTGTAGAGTGCCACAGCTTCTCCCTAGATGGGAGCAGGGCCACAGAAGCCTCTTCAGGCTGACCTTTGAAGAAAGACATTTTAGGTTGCTTACATGAGCCAGGAGAGCTAATTTGTTTTCCTGAAGTGCCAAAGTTGCTTTAAAGAAAAAACAAAAATGTGTGGTAAATCACAGTAGTAATAGCAAATTCTTAAAGCTTCATCACAAACATCACCAGCATTGGATGGGATCAGATGTTTGGTTTACCTTTAAGGTGGGTTTTTTTTTTTTTTCTTTATGAAAACACTTAAAACTCATTATGGAAAACTTGGAAAAAAGGTGAAAGAAAGGAGAAACCATCACCCATTGTCATATTACCTCACACTTGCACGTTTCTGAGAAGCCTTCTTTGAGAGAGTGGGGCCCCAGCCTTTACAGCCCTGTCATCTTCTGGATCATGTTCCAGCTTATACTTCTGGCATGCACCATTCCAGAGGTATCCTCATAGCTTCCTAAGATTAAAGATTAGCAGTATCCTGTGGTGTTTTGCACACATTCAGTGACTCCAACCCCCCCTCCCCCAGAATAGTCATTGTTAAACCTGGCCACATATTATAATCATGTATGAAGCATTTTATAAAAAACATACAGATCCTTGGCTTTGCCTCAGACCTGCTGAATCAGAATCTCTGGAGTCAGGGCCCATCGATCTTTATTGAAAAAAAGAAAGAAAAGAAAACTCCCAGACTTAAGATTTACAGTTAGCTCGGGAACCACAGCCTTAACCAACATTATTGCATTTTTGAGAAAGAGTAATAATCCATAGCCCTCCAGTTAGCCCAGGTGAATTGGATGACGGGCAGACTGCCCCTGGGATAGGAAGAAGGCCTAGTTGATACCAGGCACGTCTCTTTGGGACGTGTCCTGCTGAGTTCATACGGATGGGAGCCTCCAGTCTCTTTTCGGGAGGCTCCCCAAATGCATACTGCTGGGTTACAGTTTGCTGACTGTGTCAGCTTTCCTTGGTTTGATATCATTTTCCCAATTTGACTCAAAGGGGCCTTGTTTCTTATCTTGTATTTTTCAGATGTGTCTCCATCTCATTAAAGATGATGGAGCTCTGAGAGCACGCTCATGTAACAAGGGAAGTTAGAGGCATGTTATCCTTCCTAGGGTTAAAGGGACTTCAACACCTTATTCTCACGCAATAGTAAATGGATCTCACTCTTGGGAGTCTTTATTCTCAAATACGAAAGCTTTAACTCTTAAAATAAGGCCCTCCAATCCCTGACATTTTTTGCCCCTCATTGCTCTGGCCTTAATTATCTATCCACTCAACCTAACAGTTGCATTCATTGTTAGGTACTTGATTATTATTTAACTTTTAGGTGATCTCTCATCTTTTGTCTCCTAAACTCATCCAGCTTATACTTCTATGGCATTTAAGAAGTCTTTTCTCTACAGAGGTGACCCTGCCTAATTGCTTTGACCTAATAATAAAATTAGAAGTAATAGCTACCATTTTGAGAGCCATTTGTATTTATAACCTTGTGCTGCATGTTTTAGAAACATTATGTCTGGTTCTCACAGCAACTCTGGAAGATAGGTAGGATTCCTAATGTGACTTTACAAATGAGGAAACTGAGGCACAGAAAGGTTAAATTACCTTGCCCCAGGTCCCCCAGCTAGACTTGAGATTCAAATACAGGGCATGTGACTTTATATATGAGTGTAGTTTCCTTAAATACTTCTCTGAGGTCACTTTACATATTTACAGTCAGTTAGATAGATATACACAACTGGTGTTTGACTTATATATAACCAATGATTTTGATATTTGGTGTTAAGTAAATTGGTCTACCCTAGATGTATAGGGATTGTTCCATAGTGCCCCAGTTTTGTCTGTTTTGACCAGGTAAAGAACTCTGGTTGCTAGAGCACTGCTTCCAGCCTTGGGTGCACGTTGAAATCACCTGAGCAGTTTTAAAAAAATACTGATGTCTGAGCCTACTTCTAGAGATCGATTTAACTGGTCTTGGATAATAGAGCCTGGGCACTGAGATTTTTAAAACTCTCCAGGTGATTGTAATGTGTGGCCAGGTTGATAACCACTGAGAGCAGTGTTTCTGAACTGGGGATAAGCCACAGTCCCCTTAGCTGAGAGCCGTTTTAGAGGGCACAAGGCAATCATTTTAGTTTCTTTGTTACCCCTCAAGTTCCTCTCCATAGTCTGCCCCTGGCTGAGGCACTTGTACTTTTACTCTTTCGTGCCACGTTTTGCCCTTCAGAATGCCCCTCATGAGCTCACGTTGGACTAAAACATACTAACTGTTGTTGAGACTTCAGTTGAGCTTACCAAATAAAAGCTAAATCTCTGAGCTTATTTTAAAAGTTCAAAAATCTAAACCCCGAAGTTCCCTTGATTTCTGAAACCTGGATGGTCTGGAATAGGTTGAGGAAAAAATCTATTTAGGAAAAAGCTGAAAAGGTGCATGTCATCATCTTCCTAGCCAGAATGCAGATTAAATACCATCTCTATCCTAACTTTCTAGGAAACCTTATTTTCATTTTCACGGCTTAGCAATGCCTATTATTGCTGTAGTAATGCCTATGATGCCTGAGTGTCTTTGAAGAAAATATTTCTGGTTCTTTCTTAGGATTTAGGTTTCACTGATTAAAAATAATCCTGGCTTTGAATTTGATATAGGCTTGCAACTTTTCAGTTTTGTAAGTTTTGTTAAGACCTTGATAAATTTTTTATTATTTCAGAGGTGATCAAGAAACTTCTTGAAAGAACAAATTCTACTTAGTGATACGAGACCTACATGAAAGAATTGATTAGATACTCCCAGACTTCCCCATTCTCCACTGCCCTAACATATGATATTGAGTTGCTAATGTCCACATCCGTCACCAGAGAAAATTCATTTATCACATGACATTGCCTCATTAAAGTTGTCAGCATAACTTTACCAAATAGGTTATATAACAGAGATGAAGTCACTGGTATAGAATAATATTCAGAATGTGACATTAGAAAATCACAGTGGCAAAATATTTTTTATGTTGTTGAATAAAAAAGAATTGAGAGAATTAAACCACGGATCTAGAAGCAAGTGAATTATCTCTATGATATCTATGAGTAATGCTACTTTTGCTGCCACTGCCAGATTATAGGGCAACCATGAGTCCATCCCTAGGGCTATTCTGAGCTCCTTGGGAAATGGTCCCAACTGGGTTTTTCCAGTAAACTCTAGTTTAATACAGAGTTGCCTCAGGATGTTCACTAAAAGTTTAGGCTGGCTCTGGATTCCCAGAAAAGGTTCAAAGAATAGGGCTGTTACACATGTAGGTTC
>NW_012149618.1:1323335-1334689 GCF_000956105.1 Propithecus coquereli | reverse complement strand
ACCCAGTTTCCCTTATAATTAAAATCTTACATTAGAATGGGATTCATTGCAATTAATGAACCAATACTGATACATTATTATTAACTAAAGTCCATCCTTAATTCAGATTACCTTAGTTTTTATCTTGTGTCCTTTTTCTCTTCTAGGATGCCATCAAGGATGCCACATTAAATTTAGTTGTCATGTCCTCTTAGGCTTCTCTTGGCTGTGACAGTTTCTCTGACTTGCCTTGTTTCTGATGACCTTGACAGTTTTGAGGAGTACTAGTCAGATATATTGTAGACTGTTCCTTAATTAGGATTCGTCTGACATTTTTCTCTTAATTGGACTAGGGTTATGGGTATGGGGGAGGAAGAGATAAAGTATCCTTTTCATTATGCCATATCAGGGGTACAGACTGTCGACATGATTTGTCACTGTTGTTGTTGGCCTTGATCACCCACCTGAGGCAGTGTTTTTCAGATTTCTCCAACATATTATAAAGTTACTCCTCCCCCTTTCCACACTATACTCTTTGGAAGGAAGTCACAATGCATAGGCCACACGTAAGGCCTAGGGAGTTAGGGAGTTAGGCTGTACCTCCTTGGGGCTGGATTCAAGTAACGTACATTTATTATTTGGAATTATTCTGTATGGGAAATGTGTCTGTTCTTCCCTATTTATTATTCAGTCATTTATTTTTATAAATGTAGAATAATGTTTTCAAAATAAATAATCAGATTTCATACTCTTTTGCTCAGAATCCTATAGTAGCTTCACACCACATTCAGAATGAAATGCAAACTCCTCTCTGTGGCTCAAGACCCGTGTGATCTAGAGCCTGGCCTCATCTCCCCTTGTATCATCCATGCTGTCACCATAGCTTATGCCCCAGACCTGGACATCCCAAGTTGAAGCAGCTGCTGGGCCTTGGCATTTGCCCTTCTTTCTGCCCAGCAGGCTCTACCCTCAAATTCTCACCTGCTTTGCTTCCTCACTTCAGTGAGTCTCTGAGAGCCCTTTCATAACCTCATTTAAAAAGTCTTCTGACCTGATTCATTCTATTTTGTTACCCTATATTTCTTCATTGCATTTATCCCTACTGATGTCTGTATTTATTTTGTTTTTTTTTTTCTTTTATCTTTTTTTCAATGTAATGGAAGCTCCATGAGGGTAGACACTGTGTCTTATTCACCGGTGCATCCCTGGCTGCCACAACAGTGCCTGGCACATAGCAGGAGCTCAGGAAATATTTGTTGAATAAATGAATGCACAAACTATCTATTTTTGAAAGAAATCATCTTCAGGTCTCTTCTAGCCAGAGTATCCTATGTCTTTATGAACTAATAATTCCCTTTCTGTCTTTTTCCCTTCAGTGTCCTGGAGGCATTTTAGGAAAGGAGACCTGGCTTTTTTTTTTTTTTCCTGAAGGAGCACTATGGTGTTTAAGATAGTAAATAAATAAAATCCTAAGTTTCTCTGTTATTTATATATACTTTATGATGTTCAAAGTTTGAGTGAAATAAGCCATAATTAGATCTCACCATTGGTAAGTTCTCTGTTATTATGTCCAGGTGGAGGGAGCTCAGCTCTGCTCTGGCACCAGTGACTCCAGGTGGAACTGCCTTAGGATGGAATTGCCCTCCACCCCCACTTCTTCGTAGTTGAGCTGCAGTGCTTCTTGGAGCCAGAGAATCTTGCCTGGTTAGGAATCTCTGTTGATAATAGAGACTTTTGATTTCTGTATTAACCTCCTCCATGGAAGATGCCTCAGCTTTGCAGTCAGACACTCAAAACTGGAAAGATTCTTTAGACACTTCCAGTGAAATACCACAGGGTTTCTGTTTGTTTGCCATCAGTATGAAGCAGGTTCCTTTCAGAGTTCATGTCATCATCTGTAATTTTCCCTGGTCCAACTCTAATAAGGAGCCATTACTTTTAACTCTAGTTCTCAGGAATTGCAAACTTATCATTCACAGCCAGGTTCAGTCTCGAGCAAGCCATTTTTCTGCGGCTCAGCTCAGGCTCTGTCAGACTCCTAATGCAATATAGAAATATATACAACATGGCTGCCCATCCATGCTTCTCTGGAGAAAGAAAAATCACCTTGTTTTTTCTTTTAAAAAAGAAAAACATTTGGCAATTTGGTAAAAAGCCTCCTATCTGGATTTTCTATGTTATTTTGCCCCTGCTTATTTAGAAAATGCCACATGAAAAGAATTACCAAATCTTCAAGCTCTAGACAGGAAGTAAAGTGTCTGCTTCATGGTAGATCATGTTTCTGGCACAAGCAAGAAGGTACAGAGTGAAGCAGAGCGGTGTCACAGCCCTTGGGGAGAGTTTTGAGAAGATACAGAGTGAAGCAGAGCCGTGTCACAGCCCTCGGGGAAAGCTCCAAAAAGGTACAGAGTGAAGCAGAGCTGTGTCATAGCCCTTGGGGAGAGCTCTGAGAAGGTACAGAGTGAAGCAGAGCCATGTCATAGCCCTCGGGGAGAGCTCTGAGAAGGTACAGAGTGAAGTACAGCCGTGTCATAGCCCTCAGGCAGAGCTGCTCTTCTGGTTAGTCAGTAAAAGGGAAACATCACTTGGTCATCCTTTTTCTTATTTTGTGTTAATTGGCTACCATATTCTTAAAGGAGTTAACAAGGGTCAGGTACATCAGTGGATATGTGAATCACAACCACATAATTTCTCCAAAAAAGATACACAAATGGCCAATAAGCACATGAAAGTATGTTCAACATATTAGTCATTAGGGAAATACAAATTGAATCCACAGTGAGATACTACTTCACACCCACTAGGATGACTATGATCAAAAAGACAATAAAAGTGTTGGCAAGTATGTGGAAAAAGTGAAACCTTCATGAATTGCTGTCAGGAGTGTAAAATGACACAGCCACTTTGGAAAATAGTTTGGCAATTTCCCAAAAGGCATTTACCATATGACCTAGCACTTTCATTCCTAGGTCTATACCGAAGAAAAATAAAAACATCTCAACATAAATGTTCATAGCAGCATTATTGAAAATAGCCAAAAAGTGGAAACAAACCAATTACTCGTCACCCGTTGAATGGATAAATAAAATGTGGTATATCTGAATAATGGAATATTATTCAGGCAAGAAAAATAATGAAGTACTGTTACTTGCTACATGAATGAACCTTGAAAACATTTTGCTAGGTGAAAGAAGCCAAACAAAAAAGGCCATATATTATTCCATTTATATGAAATATCCAGAATAGGTAAATCCATAGAGACAGAAAGTAGAATAGTGGATGTCAGGGTAGGAGAGTGACTACTAATGGGAATAGAGTTTCTTTTTGGGGTGATAAATATATTTGGGAATTAGATAGTGGTGATGAATGATTTCACAACCTCATAAATACCCAAAAAACACTGAATGGTACACTTTAAAAGGGTGGATTTTATGGTATATAAATTATATCTCAATTTTTAAAAAACTCACTATTAGGAACTTCACACCCATTAGGATGGTTAAAACCAATAATACAATAACAGGCGAAGATGTAGATAAATTGGAACCCTCATTCATTAGTGTGATTGTAAAATGGTACAGCCACTTTGGAAAACAGTTTTACAGTTTCTCAAATGTTAAATGTAGACTTACCATTTAACTTAGCAATTCTGCTCCTAGGTATTTACCCAAGAGAAATGAAAACATGTATGAACACAAATACTTGTAAATGAAAGTTCACAGAAGCTTCATTTGTAATAACCAAAGCTGGAAACCGTGGAATACTACTCAGCAATAAAAAGGAAGGAACTACTGGTTCATGGAGCAACATAGATGAACCTCAAAAACCTTATGCTGGTCTTGAACTCCTGGCCTCAAGCAATCCTCCTAAGTGGAAACTAGAAACCAAAGACTACATGTTGTATGATTCCATTTATATGAAGTTTCCAGAAAAGGCAAAACTATAGACAGAAAGCAAATCAGTAGCTGCTTGAGGTTGGGGGTGGGAGTGGCAGTTGACAACAAACCAGCATGAGGGAATTTTTTGCGGTGATGGAAAAATGTTCTAAAATTGGACTGTGGTGACTGGTTGCACAACTGTTTAAATTTACTAAGACTTGTTGAATTGTACACTTAAAATGGGTGGATTTATGGTATGTAAATTATACCTCAAAATCTGTTTTTAAAAAATCAGTCAGTCTAGGACTCTGGATATATTTGAATCAGGATAAAAAACTACTTTCTCCCCACTTTAGACTCGTCCTCCCACTGACTTAAGTTTTAACTTTGATGCCAACAAACAACAAAGACAGCTTATTGCAGAACTGGAAAACAAAAACAGGTAAGAAGCAGGGCCAAACCTGTTATTAATGTGCAGGATTATCATGTGAGTATCTGATTCTCTTCCTTGCCAACTAGATGGCTTTTGACCACAAAGGAAGATCCTGCCTCAGTGAATGTAGGCTAGCCCAAGTCCACTAAAGGCCCTGGACGCTGATTTGTATATATCTGCATGCCGTTGATACTGGTAGTCCAAAACCCTGCTCGCATGCCTTGAAGTAGATTCTTTGTCCCAGGCTTCCTGCCACCCACCAGTATGTTCCCCTGTCGCAATTGCTTTCTCCACTCTCCTTCCTGGCAGCACTTTGCTCTATCTAGCCATCTTGTCCTGACCCATTATGCTATGTGTGACTGTCTGGTCCCTCATAACAAAGCCATTTAGAAACATGGAGACCAGACAGCACACCATTATACCTGAAAGGTAGAAGCCAGGGCAAGGGACCCAACCTAAAGTAACAAGCGTACGCTGTCTGTCAGGGGGTCGGGGCCAGGGAAGGCAGGGGATGGGGGACGTCTTAAGGGGAAGTCAGTGCAGGGCCTGCATTAGGAGATTGCAAGTTCTCTTTTCCTTCCCCCAGAGAGAAATAGTAAATCAGGCATGCTGGTTGTCATTTTCCTTTTATGGAGATTTTTCAACTTCTTGAGAAGAGCGTTTTTATAGCCTTTTCTACCACAAAGGATTGTTTCATTCAGGGAATGTCAGGTACAGCAGTATTGAGGTATCCATTTCACATCTTGGTCATCTGGAAGAAATCAGAACAAGATTGGTAGAGGAGGCACTGCTAGAGGAAAAACCTCTAACAGGGACAAAGAGGGAGCTCTGAAGCCCTGTGCAGCCATCTTTCACTCATCCCTCCTCTAGAGAGATCCTGCAGGAGATTCAGCGTCTCCGCCTGGAACACGAGCAGGCTTCCCAGCCCACTCCTGAGAAGGCCCAGCAGAACCCCACGCTACTGGCAGAGCTGCGACTGCTGAGGTAAGTAGGGATAGTGCACCACTGTCCCCAAACTGTAATCTACGACAGTGGGAATTTCTATCTCAGGAAAACAAACAAGTGGGGTAGAATATGTTTATCAGTATGCCTAGTCTTGTTAGAACAAAAATGGCCAAGAGTTCCACCCATTATGTTTTTGCTTCACGTGTTTGGGTTCCATTATTAATCACTCTGAGAAAGTCAGTCATCCTCACAGAACTAGGTAAATACCAGTGTCAGCTCCAGGACAAGCATAGCAGTGTTTATACTTCGGTGATTGCTTTAAGAAGACCGTTGTACTGCAGTCTCTCTTCTTATCTTGCTAATTAATCTGACTTCAGAGACTCTTGGCAGAAATAATGCTTTCCCTTTTCCTATGAATGTATTTCTCCTGGCACTTCACAGTCAGAGCAGGATGCCACTGAAGGAGAAGGATGCTTCCTACGCACATCCTCTGAGACGTGAAACCAAGTGGGCATCCTTGCACTGTGGCTATGGTAGCTTCCCACTTGTATATAAACATAAACTGTCTCAAAGATCAAGAAACTAAGGGCATAGGATCAAAATGGGAGGAGAGAGCACCTTCAGCTCCCAGTTTGATGCTGTTTTGGAGGAGTGGGGATATCTTCCCAGAAGAACATAACGTGAGCGTGATCTGACCTATTATTAGGATCTTATGTCCTGTCAATCTTAGAAAGGTGTGTGTACTCTTCTATAAATAAAGACATTATGGAAACTAAGTTTAGTGACTTGATTCTCACCAGATCTCTAGATTTCCAAATAGTGGGTTCTTTCTGTTCAGGTCATCTGGGATTCTGTATAGCTGAATACCATTTTTTTTTTTTTTTTAGCTCTTCCTTTAGCTTAGGTAATTCAGTTTCTCAACCATGATTTCTTTTCCTAGAGAATGGAGATTATTGTTTTTTCATAGGTGTCCTACTGTTCAGATTTATATCCTCAATAATTAAGTAATTTAAACTGTGCAGATAAAAATCATTAGTGGTATAGAGATTGTGGTCTCCTAAAAATTTATTTTAGTTTCTAAATTTAGCTGGGATGAAATTTTGGTTGCTCTGTGATTCACGGCTGCACATTTGTGATATTAGTACAGTTCATGTCATGCTAGGAAGGATGGGAAAATGAATGCTGCTAACTTGGGCAGAGTATAAGTCTAGAGTATCAGCACAAGATATACCTGTTGTCTGTCCCCACCTCAGCTCAGGCACAATTGACTATTTTTATATCTAGAAAAGCAAAAAAAAAAAAAACACACACACACAAACCCTGTCATCCTCAGTCTGTTAGTCTATTGCTGGAACTGAGATTGCTAAAAGTGCTCAGTTAAGCTGGAAGGATCTAAAAAATATATTAATAAATTTAGTAGGCACAGGGTGGAGTCCAGGGATATCACATAAGGCAGCAAGAAGCAGGAATTTAATCTAAGACCAAGGAGGGTCTACAGTTTGAGAAATCAAAGTATTTAATCTCAAAAGCAGCTTCTATATCACTGAAGAAGGGGGACTATTTGATAAGTGCACTGGAACAACTGGACAAACATATTGGCTTTCTACCTCACTGTATATATATAAAAACACCAGATAGATTAAACATGAATACAAAACTTTAAAACTTCTAGAAGAAAATGTAGAAGAATTTCTTTAGAATTTTGGAATAGAAAATAATTTCTCAGAATTACTAATCATGAAAGAAGTTGGGAAGTTCATTTACATTAAGAACTTTTATCAAAAGACACATAAAAGGCAGGATTCATTTATAGGTATCTGATATCCTTCTGGTTTTGATCAATATATATGAATCCACTATAATCAAGAATAAGTTAAGGTATACTTTAAAATAAAAGAGTGGAATTGGAATGTTCCTAACACAAAGAAGTGATAAATGCCTGAAGTGATGGATATCCCAATTACCCTGACTTGAGTAGTTTACATTGTATGCCTGTATCAAAACATCACCTATACCCTATAAAGTAATACAACTATTATGTACCCATAATAATTAAAAATAAAAAATATATATGTACGTATATGAGTCAAAAACTGCCAATACCCAGCTAGTACAATAAAACAAGATAGAGAATTTCATCCATAGGATTAATGATTATCACTATTGACTAACAGTGTTGTCTTTTCCCCCTTTATCATTTTTAATGGTATGTTTATTACAATAATATGTGTGACAAATGTATAAAGATATGAAGCATAATGATAAAATGAATACCTATAAACCCACATCCGATTGAGAACTCGTATATTGCTAAAACCATGTCATCTGTATAATGCCCCTACCTTACCCCACTTCCTGCCTCTACCTTCCCCATAAAGTGAATCTCTCTCCAGAATTTGGTTTATCATTCCCTTGTTTTTACAGTATTATCACATTGTAATCCTATATAATAAAGTATTTAATTTTGCTTTTTGTTTTTGAGCTTAATAGATATATACAGTGTTCTGGGGCTTCTTCCCCCTCAATATTACTATCTAGGATCCTTCCACATTGTTGCATGTAGCTGTAGTTCATTCATTTTCATCTTGTATTATAATTGTCTGGTCATACACAGCACAGAAAAAGAATCCTGCATGCAAGCTTAGGAGTTCAGGGAAGGAAGGCATCCTAGAAAATTGAACGAGTCTGGGCCGAGTATGGTGGCTCACACCTGTGATCCTAGCGCTTTGGAGGCCAGGGAGGATTCCTTGAGGCCAGGATTTCAAGATCAGCCTGGGCAATGTAGTGTAACGCCATCTCTACAAAAAATTTAAAAATTAGCCAGGCGTGGTGGCATATGCCTATAGTCCTAACTACTTGGGTGGGTGAGACAGGAGGATCCCCTGAGCCCAGGACTTCAAGGTTACAGTGAACTGTGATCAAGCCACTGCACTCCAGCCTGGGTGACAGAGTGAGACCCTGTCTCAGAAAAGGAAATTAAGTCAGTTCTTCCTTATCGAGTATATAACTGCTCTGGAAATTTAGAGAGTATGAAGACTAGATGACAGTGAGTCTATCCTAAAAACTTATAATCTAATTTTGGAAACAAAACATAAAATAATTTGGTAGTCAGTTAAGTAATAGTATACAATGTCAATAAGACAATGGATAAGAAAATTCTGTGTAGGGAAAGATATAATGGGGTGGGGAACCTGCGGCCTTGGGGCCACATGTGGCCTTCTGGATCCTTGAGTGCGGCCTTTCGACTGAATCCAAACTTTACAGAACAAATCCTTTTCATTGGAAATCTTTGGAGAGTTTCAAATCATGATTTTGTTAAGTTCAGTAGATGTTAATTGAGCACATACTGGATATTTTCTTAATCGTCCAATACATGCAAAGATGAGTAAAGCTCATCCCTTGACCTCAAGGATTTTGCATCGTGGTAGGAATGGCTGCTACACAAGGTAAAGTAAATTAAGTGCCACAGAGAAGCACTATATTGCTATAGGAATTAATTAAGCTGGCCCTGCTGAAGTAATCAGGAGAAGTTTCCTGGAAAGAGTGATGTTTCGGACAGACACTGAGGAATGAATAAGATTTGGAAGATTTGGGATTCCCTGTGAGTCAAAATGATGGGGCCTGTTTAGGGAAAAGTGACCATCAGCTGGAGGTCCCGGCACAGAAGGGAATAGGAGGTGAGGCACTAAGGATAGAAATGTAGGTGGACTCCAGGGCAGTGCTCTCTGATAGAAATATAATGTGAGCCACATATGTAATTAACGATTTTCTAACAGCCACATTGAAACACTAAAAAGAAATAGGTGTTATTAATTTTAATACTATATTTTAGTTCATCTGATATTTCCAAAATATTCATTTCAACATGTAATCAGTATTAGAAAATGATTAAGATATCTTGCCTTCTTTTTTCCACACTAAGTCTTTGAATTCCAGTGTGTATATTACACCTACAGCACATCACAATTCAGACCAGCCACGTTTCAGGTGCTCCATAGTCACGTGTGGCTAGTGGCTGTTGTGTGGGACAGCACAGGTCTAGATTGTGTAGGGCAAGGGTCAGTAATGCTAGAAATTCTGGTGAGATCATCACACAGGGTGATGAAATGGACACCACTTTGCTTTGAGCAGCATTTTAAATAAAGTTCATAGAACACTCTTACATCTGTTATCTTATTTGGTCCTCAAAATATTGCTGCTATTTGTTATTAGTCCCATTTTAGAGGAAAGTTGAGGGTAAGTGACTTGTGCAAGGTTATGTATTTAGTAAATGCTAGGGCCAGCAGTAAACCTCAAGCCTCCTGATGTATATTGCACTGCTTTTCCTCACCATAAAAGCTGAAGTCAGGACTAATCATGCTAGGAGACTGTTCCATGTGTGAGGTAAGGAACACCTGGATAAAGTGAGAAAAGTGGGAATAGAAAGATAGGCATATAAATTTTCTAAGAATCACCTGCATTGAGTGACTGATTGAATATAGAATATAAAGAGGAAAGTATCAATGAGGACTGAGTATTTCAGCCGTGACACCTGGAAGAAAAAATAGCAGAGATAGGGAAATTGGGAAAGAGAAACATTTGAGGAGAAAAGCCTTAAGTCTGATTTTGGACATATTGAGCTGGAATAGATGACATGAAATCTGTCCTCCGGGAAAAGTCACTTCTAGACACAGGGAGTCATCCCCATCTGTTACCCTTCCTTAACCTGATGTCTAGTGCTGAAAATATTGACTACTGAACTTTTTTTCCCCCTGAGCAGTTTGATATAATTTCTCCACCATCAATTTAAATTGGATTAGTCTTATATAATTTTCTAAATAATACATTTTCCCTGTACGACGTGTATACTTTCCAAGGCACTTTTACCTATTATTCTCACAGTAGTACAGGAAAGCAGGCAAAACAGATATCACCATTTCATACAAGAGGTATCAGAGGTTAAATGCACTTGCTCAGCATCTCATAAACTGCTAAGTAGCAGGTCTAAAACCCATTTCACCTGGCCTCTTAGACCCTTCTCTGAGGGTCCCTTTATCTTCAAAGTTTCATTTCTGATGGGCTTTTCCTCTGGGGCAGGCAAAGGAAGGATGAACTGGAGCAGAGGATGTCGGCACTGCAGGAGAGCCGGCGGGAGCTGATGGTGCAACTGGAAGGGCTGATGAAGCTGCTGAAGGTAAGAGCTTTACAAAAGAGCAAACTCACCCTTCCTGTGCCTTGTCGTTCTATCCAGGTTCTCGAGGAATTGCATGATGCCTACCCACATTGGTGAAGGCAGATCTTCTTTGCTCAATCTGCTAATTCAAATGCCAGTCTCTTTAGAAATACCATCACAAACACACCGAGAAATAATGTTGTACCAGCTATCTGGCTATCCCTTAACCCAGTCAAGTCAATACATAAAAGTAACCATCACACAAACCAAACTAATGAAACCAATTCTAATCAATAACTTTACTATATTAGGAATAAAAGAGCATATTAGCTCTAGGTTTTATATACTGGAGACCTGAATAAATCAAGAATAATTGAGGTCTATTTTTGTTAAAAAGTATATTACAGCCCCTACAGTTCAGAGTAGAAAAAGGCATGCTTGGCATTTAAATATGTGCACCTGAACAATTTTATTGGCACTGAAAAGAAATATTTACCTAGTTATGTGGCAGCAATACCAGAGCACTTGCTCATGCTGTTACTTTTTCAGGTCCTGTCTATCGATACTGAGGACCCACTACATTGGTAGTATGACACAGAGTTAACAGCCAGAATGAAAATCACAAAGTATGAAGTACCTCAAAAGCCAGGCTGAGGGGGTGAGTTTAATACTGTGATAAAAGGGAGCCATTGAAGGTTTTAAACAGAACGCTTTAGGAAAATACACAGGACACATTAGAAAGGGGAAAAACTAAAGGATAATAGGAGACTAATGTAATCCTCTAGGCCCAAGGTGACAAGGGTCTTAACTAGAAGTGGTAGCCCAAGAAAATATCAACTTGGCAAACCAGTCCCTTAATAATGAAGCTAGTGAGTATTAGCAACTTGGATAAATGCATTATTTGTGTTTTAAACCGACTTTTGACTTGCTCAAGCCAATTACTTTTTTTAATCTTTTTTTTTTTTTT
>NW_012149618.1:1320735-1321790 GCF_000956105.1 Propithecus coquereli | reverse complement strand
TACGTGAACAAATGGTTACAAAATCTTTCAAAGACTAACTTCTAAGTTCTAAGGTAAATTTATCACTTAACAGAGGGGTTAAACAGAGATATATTGGCTCCATATTTTCTTTATCAGGTTATTGTGAATGGAGACAGGTAGTCCAGAGTTTTAAGCAGGAACTGTCCCTTGGGCTAATTGCTTTTAGCCACGGGTGGCTGTCTGTTCAGGGCGGGCACTCTTTGATCAGCTCTCATCCCGTAGTTTTTAGCAGACCTGCCTTGCTTTACAAAGCAAATCCAAACCTTTAGGTCTTGAAAATCATGGTGCCTTGTGGGATTCAGCCGCTACTATCTTTCAGAGATGCCCCCCCTGAGGTGAAACAGCTTTCGATATGCAAACTAACACATTCACATATTCCTTCAGGGCAAAGCTCTGCAGAACTCCTGAGATGTTTCCTGTCTCCAATATATTTATATTAATTCATGGAGCAACAAATTCCAAAGATGTTTTCCTACTATTAAAAAAATACATTCATCAACCCATAAAAGTACCCTTTAGAATCCTAACTTTATTAATAGTTTCAAAGGACTGTCCTGCTTTCATTCATGTTCAGTATGCTAGCATTTAATGCTCTCATAAAACAGCTGTAAGTAGTTAGTCAAGTGGACAATCAAGCCACATGGTCTGGGATACTCATAAATTAAAATATATCACACATTAAATTTCCATTTCACAGGGAGTTTTTTCTGCTTCAGTAAAATATTACGTATTTTATCTTTTTATATAAGAAGTGGCACATTGTTTATTAATTCATTCAAAAAAATCTTAGTCCTATTTTTTGGAACAAGGCATGGAAAAAATTAATCATTTGTTTAATAAAAAATACATTGTGGCCGGGTGCGTGGCTCATGCCTGTAATCCTAGCTCTCTGGGAGGCCCAGGCGGGTGGATCGCTCAAGGTCAGGAGTTCGAGACCAGCCTGAGCAAGAGCAAGACCCCGTCTCTACCAAAAATAGAAAGAAATTAATTGGACAGCTAAAAATATATAGAAACAATTAGCCGGGCATGGCGGC
>NW_012149618.1:1262533-1320252 GCF_000956105.1 Propithecus coquereli | reverse complement strand
GGACTACAGGCATGTGCCACCATGCCCGGCTAATTGTTTCTATATATTTTTAGTTGTCCAGCCAATTTCTTTCTATTTTTTTAGTAGAGACGGGGTCTCACTCTTGCTCAGGCTGGTCTCGAACTCCTGAGCTCAAACGATCCACCCGCCTCGGCTTCCCAGAGCGCTAGGATTACAGGCACGAGCCACCGCGCCCGGCCAGCGACCTTCTTTGTTTTTTTAATGATATAATGTGGCTGACACTCGGGCATCCATGTTTCTGTGCATATCTTTTCCTTATACTTTTCCCCCTGATTATTGTGTACCTAGATGACCTCTGCCTCAAACTTCTTATTTAATCTAGAAATGGTCATATATTGATGTTTCTAATTTGTGTTCCCAATATTTTTCTACTTCATTTTCCATTTTCCTGATATTGCATTACCAGATGAATTCTGCAGTTTTGAATTTCAGCCTCATTTGCAAATGTTCACCTAGTTTGCATGTAAATTTTTATGTAGATAACTACAGTGGTTGGGTCATTGGTGTGGCCATCTCTCCAGACTTCCCCTATGTGGAAGAGACTCATGTGTTTAGGTGACATAAGCAGTTCTAAATTTCCACTTTATAATTAAGGTATCATTACCCCCTTTAAATCAAATTGGCTGTATCCCTGTCATCAGTCAGTGTTTACTGACCCCAGCTGACTAATTGACAACACAAAGGTTCCAAGACCTTAGATCTTACCTGTTTACTGTTGACAGAGCCTTAAAGGCTTTATATGAATAACTTTTGTGAGTTTAAATTATACAATACTATCCTAGGCCACACTTTGCCAAAGTCCACCCTCTCCCAATACAATGCACACAGGAGGCCTCTAAGTCCAGAAAGTGCTGCCCTGGCCAGCGTCCCCATCCTAACCTGACACGTATGTCTACTACAAATTGTAATGATTTCATGTCTTCGCACAGAGTCACCAAATGTGCAAGCATGAAACATTGCTTTCTGCAATTTCTCTATTCTATTGAACCAAAGTAATGTCTCTTAACACCAAACCTGGGGAAAACAGTGAAAACAGGGAGGTGTCTGAGAAACAGTGCTAAGAAATTACATACTGGTCTATGGACCTCAGATACAATTTCAGCCTGTTAGGATTGCCCTGTCCCTCCCCAGCCATCTCAATTTTCATGTCAACACTTAGTGCCAGCAATAAAAACACATTTTTAAATTGTTTTATAACTCTGCTATGGCTGTTTGCCTTGCCTAGTGAATGTAAGAAAAGCATCCTACCCCGCAGGGAAGTCTGGCTAGGAAGAGTAGATCGCCTCCGAACTGTAAAACTCTTACCCCTTCTGACTGAGCTGTGTGTGCCAGGTACAAAAGCAGAAGGGCTCTAACTCCTTGAGGCTGCCTGAGCCAATGCACAGAGCCCTCTGCCTGGGCTCCTGTGAGTTTAGCTTTGGTCAGGCATCCAGCAGCTGGCTTTGATTATGAAGAGCACCTTCCTGCGCTGAGGTGGAGTCTCCTCAAGAGATTTCTTGGTGCACATTTAATTTCTGGTCCATGTCTCTCCCTTGTAGGAATAACCCTCTCCCTTTTGTAATCCCTTTGGTTTACTGAGATCATTCTTGCCATTGCGCCCAGATCTGCAGACTCTGTGAGAGCAGGAGCACTTAGCCGGTTCCTAAGACTTCCCAGACACGTGTTTCCAATTTAAATAGAACCATTGCACAGCTTTTAGATTTACATACTGGGCCAAAGAGCTGAGGCTTCCTGACCATGGTGACCCATGGTGAGGCACAGAGTGGCCAAGGAGTGAAGGACTGGGGAGAGAGAAACTCGAAAGTGTTTATCTCATCTTCTTTATGCTTTTTTCTACAATGTCTAGTGGTGTATTCATTTGGGCAGACAACTGATATTAATAGTGAGCAAGTGCCTGCTCTACATACCACCACTTGTAAGATTCTAAAAGACAGAGACCATTTGTTTGTGTTTTCCATGCCTTATGCATAAGAAGTACTAAATAAACCCTTGTTTAATTAATGAAAAACTTCGGTCAAGAATTCTTTCTTGAAAGGCCTTTCAGGGTCCTGATGCAGTTCCCTGTTTATTGGGGGAGGTGAAAAAAATGACAAAACAGCCAGAAAGCAAGTGGAGGTGGGTGCAGTTCCAACACATTTAGTTGGGGGAGAGGACTAAATTAGAAAAGAATCTGTGGTCAGGGGAAATTGCTAGCTGGGAAAGTTTTAGAGCAATGGTTCTCAAACTTGTATGCATCAGTATCAGCTGAAAGGTTGGTCACACTACTGTGTCCCACTCCTAGAGCTTCGATTTGGTAGGTCTGGGGTGAGGCACAAAGTTTGCACCTCTGACAAATTTCCAGGTGGTGCTAATGCTGCAGGTCAGTGTTCCACACTTTGAGAACCACTGGCCTAGATAAATGTACCTGAACACACGTGAATATTGTGAAGGGCAAAATAGAATGATTATTAGAATTTTAAGTCATGATTGAACTTCCTCTTTTGGTTTACCCTAAATAGTTATGTGATCTTAAACAGGTCAGGCACTCTAGGCCTCTTTGATCTATAAATAAGAAAGTTGGACTAGATGGTTTCTAAGGTTCTTTCCTTCCAATTCTAGAAGTTAGCATTGAATTAATTGGGTGGGGTGAGGCTTGCCATTTTCTTTGTCCTGCTGATGCTCCTGTGGTAGACAGGGCCTTTGACCTCCAAACCTATGGGCCTGGCCTGATTTGCCCAGGTCTTCTATCATTTCTTCCCAATGTTTGTGGTGATGAGCATTAATTTCTCTCCTTTTTTCCTCTGCCTTTTTTTCATCCTCAACACCTCTAGGAGGAAGAACAAAAGCAGGCAGTAAGTGAACTTCAGAATTTTCCTCTGGGCTATTGCTCCTTCTGCATGTTCTTTTCCTCCTATAAACATTATATATTTTCTCCTCTCCTACCTGCACAACATCGTCTCTTAAGAATTGGTTATGTGCAAAACCCTCAGTAATTCTCTCCATAGTGTTGTACAGTGGCCTAAAAGTTCAAGTCATGTTTACCCAGTAGAGCATGTTCTTACTTACAACCAGAGCTTGTTGGATTTTTTTTAAAGTACACATCTGTTGTGTTTAAGTATGCATGATTAGCTAGGCTACCATTGCATTTTCCTGCTCTTTCATTCTCTGTTGTTTTGTGTCTAAAGGACTTTAATTGCTTGAAACAACTTTTGGGGTGGTGGGGGTGACCTCATGAATGAATAAATGTGCATGAAAATGAGTAGTTGTTTTGATAACTTTAGATGCCTTGCAGTCTTGAATAGGCTTCTGGGTGCTCTGGCTCCACTGGCCTTTGTAAGAAAATTACTGATGACAACAGAGAGACTGACTACCCTTTAAGTGATTTTCTGTTCAGAGCCTACTCCAGAGGGAGCTCAGGTTTTTCTGAGCTGTATGACTGTTGCATGATGTTTGGGGAAGGTTTATGTTTGTTTTTATTTTTCCTGATAGCCACTGACCCACACAAGAAAATCAATTGTGGGCCTATCCACAATAGTAAAATCATATGTTTATATAACACAGTAAGATTTCAAAGCATAGATTTCTTTTTTATACAAGCTAAAGCTGAGTTTTAGGTTACCTCAGGGGCTTTTTTTTTTTAAGACAGAAATATAAAATTAATTCAAAAATTTTACCCACTTTTTTAAAACACAAATTTACCCATGTTTTAGATTAAGACTAGGCATGTAAAACATTATACTTACTATTTCCAGCTGGGAGAGCAATGGGATCCTAGAGCAAAGGGGAGAAGAAAGAAAAGAAAAAGGAAGGGAAGGAGGGGGCAGCGAGGAGGGGACAGACTGCGAGAAAGGGGGAGAGAAGACAGGCACGGCCTCGAGACAGGGTGACAAACCAGCAATCTCAAGGACTTCCGTGGAACAGAAGTTTGTTTCGTTTTGCTTTTTTCTTCATTCATACAGTTTATTGCTTCCATCTATGGCACTTCTGCATCAGTAGGTACATTTGTTATATATGAGCCAAGCAGAAGAACAGGATGGAAAGTCAAGCTCGGCGATTAAATGCTTCCTCCAGGAAGTGACATGAACTACTTCCACTCCATTTCATTGGCCAGAGCAAGTCACATGATCACACTTCACTTCAAGGGCACTGCGAAGTGTAACCCTCCAGTTTGTTCAGAAGTAGCAGAGAAGCAGAGTTGGTAATGCCTCCTACAAGTAGGGGAATGAGTGGGACTGTGTTGGAGGGAAAGGAAAGAGACCGTTTATCCTTCCTGCTCCCTTCTCCCTCTCGTTTTCCTGACAGTCTCATCCTCTTGTTATTCAGGTTCCCCTTCCTCCTGATCCAGGGCATCACCTCAGCTGCAGCTGTGGACCACCGGGGTTCCCCCTCTCTTTATCCCTCTGTGCCCCAGACATGCACTTTATAGCCACAGCCACTTGCTGGGGACTTACTGCCAACAATCTGCCTAGGCTAGTGTAGCATCTCTTGATCTCTCTCTGACCGTGCCAGCTCAAAGTGAAGCACGAATTGGCAACAACCTACACCTAACTTGAGAACTTTCTTTCAAAAGAGGGTAGACATTAGGCCGGGCGCGGTGGCTCACGCCTGTAATCCTAGCACTCTGGGAGGCCAAGGCGGGCGGATCGTTTGAGCTCAGGAGTTCGAGACCAGCCTGAGCAAGAGCGAGACCCCGTCTCTACTAAAAAGAGAAAGAAATTAATCGGACAACTAAAAATATATAGAAAAAATTAGCCGGGCATGGTGGCGCATGCCTGTAGTCCCAGCTACTCGGGAGGCTGAGGCAGTAGGATCGCTTGAGCCCAGGAGTGTGAGGTTGCTGTGAGCTAGGCTGACACCATGGCACTCACTCTAGCCCGGGCAACAGAGTGAGACTCTGTCTCAAAAAAACAAACAAAAAAAAGAGGGCAGACGTTATGGATATTTATTTTAATGGTAGCACTATGGCTTCCAGGAAACATTTCATTTTTTAAATTTTTACGGATTACCATGTAATCCAAGACATAGGAATTGCCACCACCATGATATTATTTTGCAGGTCAACTTTAAGCTGACCTTGAGCAGACAAAGGATTAAATAACATGTTCATTTCAGTGACCTTTCCTGACATGAGATCATCATCCCCTTGAAGTTGGCAAAATGAGCGACTAGGCTGCTGAAGCCTGCCTCTCTAATGAGCCACCTTGTGTCTGTCTTGGAAATTCTGCATGGCCCAGGTCCTGACTCACGTCCTAGTCCTCACAGTCTCATAGGACTGTCCACAGCATGAATTTGGTACAAATTGTTTTTTCATGGGCTTTTCCCACCATGGTATGAGTTTAAAAGTGCTGCTCTGTTGATTTAGCTAGAAATATATTTCTGTCCATTTCACAGGTTAAAACTGGACCCACCAAAGCTCAGCTCTGAGGCTCAAATTTGGACTGAATGACTTTATGTAATTCAACATTTTTAACATGTACAGCTGAAAAGACTATAAAGCTTTAGAACTAGAGCTTCTGTGTAATCCATATCATTATTAGTGCAAACAAAAAGGTAGGAGTATTTAACACAGAGCTATGATGTAACCCTTTCTTCCTTCCAAGTTCTTGCTGGTGTAGTTTAATTTCTTTCCTATCAAAATATATTACCCTAAATGGGTAATAAAATAATAGTAAAATACTTTTGAAATGTATTCATTTTACTAGATATTCAATTTATTATTATAGATATGCTTCCCAAAGCTGGCTCTATAAATCCACTATAGAGAGCTTTTCGTATTATCCACCTTCTTGCTTCTTTCCTCTTCAGGGATTTACTATTAACTACTACTAGGATCTCTTCTTACCCATAGAACACTTCTAACACCAACTGTGTAGGTTTTTTACACCGAGCAATTCAATTTTCTGCAGACACCAGCTGGGTGCCCTACAGTTTAATTTAATTCAGACACTACCTGGAGGTAGCGCAGATTCCACAGGTTAAGGGCTCAGTCCCACAAGACTGCCCCCCACTTCAGAATTGCAAGTCTGTCTGACTTGGCTATAAATCAGAGGTTCCCACAACTCCTTCCTCAGGTCCAATAATTTGCTTTAACACCTCATGGAACTCAGGGAAACATTTTACTTACTGTTTTATTATAAAGGATATTATAAAAGGTACAAATGAACAGCCAGATGAAGAAGTATATAGGGCAAGTTCTAGAAGGCTCCCAAGCATAGGAGTTTCAGTCCCTAAGGAGTTGGGGTGCACTATCTCCTGGCACGTAGATGTGTTCAACCTGGAAGCTCTCTGAAGCCCTCCATTTAAGCTTCTTACAGAGGTTCCATTATGTAGGCACCATTGATTAAATCATTGGCCATTAGTGATTAGCTCAATCTACAGCCCCTATCTCCTCACCAGAGGTCTGGTGGGTGGGGCTCAAAGTTTCAACCCTCTAATCATGCTTGGTCTTTCTGGCAGCCAGCCCCCATCCTGAAGCTGTCTAAGAGGCCCCAGCCCAACCAGCTCACTAGCATATAAAACACACCATATCAACCTGGAGGTTCCAAGGGTTTTAGAACCTCTTGTTCCAGGAACCTGGAATGGAAGACCAAATAGCTATACCATATTACAGTATCACAGGATTATTTTGGCTTTGAGGGAACTTGAGAGGAATGGGTAATAACTGTCACCTTAAAAGCCTTGGTGCTGCAGTTCTGTCTTTGGCCCCAGCCTCTTTCTAGTGCTTTGAGTGGCATCAGTACCTCAACTGGCATTCCTCTGTATTTCCTCTCTCCCTCTTTCCCTTCTCTTTTGTCAGATCTAAAGGTTATAATGAAGGGCAGAACTGCCTGGCTATTTCAGATAAGACCTCACTTAGTGACTGTTCAACCCACAATTTACCCTGAATTGGATTGTCTCAGTTGAGTCAGGGCTTATCAGGCTCATGGCCATCATCAGACTGTAATTAAAGGACTTTGTCTGCCTTTCCCACTGTCGTATCCCTGCCCAGCCTGCCACATGGTAGGCGCTCAATAAATAGTTGCTGAATGAAAACCAGTATTAACCACATTTAATAAGATTGTGACTTATAGACTGTCTAAATTAATAATTACATTAATTATAGGAGACATAACTAGTTCAAGTACCTATGGCAGTGATTTTGCTCAAGATAGTCCCATATAATAGGTAGATACATTCAGGAGATTAAATTATGGCTCAGAAATATCCTTTATAAAAAGGAATTGAAAAAATTTCAGCATTACCAAAAGAATAGGAACACCAAGCTACTATATTAGTGTTATTATTAGCTCTGTTATTTCTATCTAGAAAACAGATACTGATTATGTAGAATAAAATCTCCCTCTCTTTTTTTTAACACTGATAATCTATAAAATCCAGGTTATCTATAGTGATTTATATCACTTGAAAATATTTTGAGCATTTCTCAGTAAAAAACAATGCCTACAGTCAGAAATATGGTTGTAGGATTCATTAGCATGTTACAAAGGGTCACACTAGGGCAACAACACACTGATTAGATCCCTACTGGCAATGGTGTTTATGAGCATTGGTGCACTTGAGCTATGGGCTACTCCAGTCTAGATCAAACAATATCCCCAATCCTAGTCTGGAAGGACTCCAGATACACAGTTTCATTCTAGGAACATCTCAGGGTTCCATTTTTCCCAATGACTCAGTAAGTACACCATAAAATTTCACTGCTGAATCTTTAACACCAAATAAAATGAGCTATCCAAAGCAAGGGGTTCAGTTTATTCATGAAAGATGTGTCTCCTCGAACATTTCTCTGCTTCCTCCTATTAGAAGATAATTACCTTTTATATACAGATCAACATCAGGCTTAAAGACTAACTTTAGAGAGTAAAAGTTATATAAGGATAAGAGGCTCCCACAGGGTGGCCTTGACCCAGCTTAGTAGTGGGGTAGAGGTCCAAAAGGTAACATAGCTGGCACTCTGAAAATATGGAATTAGAGGAATGTTGGAAAGTCTGCTAAAAGAATATTGCCACACTTGGGACCTCTCTTTTTACTTCAGTCAGTTGGGCTGTCAGGTGGGATCTTGCCCTTATGCCCTTTCTGATTTCTAAGACCCAGACAAATAGCCCACTACAGCTACCCCAGAGAAAGCATGGTTTGGGCTGGCTCCAGGAAGCCCCCATTTCTGATCACTGCTCCACCAAATATGCCTCAAAGGAAGGACACTCAGTATTTAATTGGCCATAATCAACCCATAAGGGCTGCCACAAACCTCATGAATACTAACTTCGTAAGTTTAAGAGAAATTACTTAAAAAAAAGAAAAAACCTAGGCAACAACAAATAAAAACCTCCTCTTTGTCCATTAAAGAGATTGTTAGTGACCCCTGATGCCACATGCTTCAGGGGTCTTGTTCCTCCTGGTTCTCTTAATCTTTGGACACAATCTCCCTGGGAAGGGATTCAGCTTCACGTGCTTCTGAAATCTTCTGGGCTTCCTGGCCCCACCATACTCTGAAATGAAGGATTGCCATTCATTTATTTATCCAGCAATGTTTTACTACATATGTTCAAGGCAATGAGCTTGGCCTTTTGGAGGATAAAAAGAGAAATCTTACACAAATACTGCTCTCAAATAGTCTGAAAGTTATTTAATGGACATGACATCCTAAATGCAGAAACACAAGCTGGGTCAGTGGTATCCTGAGCCTCAGGCATCACTGCTGCCCACCTAAGTTTTCAAACTACACGGGTGTCTGCTGGGATGTGAGGATCTCTGTCCTGTACTGTATGACTCTCCCACAGACCTCCAGCCTGGGCCCCAGTCCTAGGATATGTACGTAGACTCCCTGCCATTGCCAGCTGCCCGCAGATGGCCTTGTGAGAGTCTGCAGAGTGTGTTCTTTCATCAGCCTTGGCACCTATGCCCACTGTAGGGACCTGGCAGTTTTTAATTTGGTTTTGGTTTTGGTTTTTCCAAAAAGAGGAATATGATTACAATATTAAAAATAGAGTTTTTGTTATTATGATTCAGTATAGAGTTTATTCAAGCCCAAAGCTTGAGGATGGCCATCCAGGAGCATAGATTCAAGTTGCCCTGAATATACACTCTGATTAGCTGCAGTTACAAGTAGGTTTTTAAAGGAAAAGAAGAGGCAGTTTCTAAGTTGTTTTTCAAGAATTTACATTAAAATAACATAAGCTATTGGTTGTCTATACATTGTTCTCTGTATCAAAAATTCCAGGGACATGAAGATAATGGGTCAGGCAGCTAGTCTAGAACAAAATGACTTTAAACGATTGTACCTGGGCATGGGAGGGGACCATGACTGAAGTCCTATTCTCACATCTCTCTGGGCCTGACAAATTTTGCATCCCTCACAAAGCTCAGACTGCTCTGGGCTATTTTTCTTTTCTCCCCCTTCTTCATCAAGATCTCTGGAGGAGAGCATCGAAGGGAACTCCAACAGTTTGGGCTCCTTTTATGTTCAGGAGCTTAGTCTCACATTGCTACAAAGACTCATTCTTGGATGGTCCTGTCCCACATTGGGGGAGGGGAGGATAGGTATTTGTATTTCACTCCCCACAAACTCCTTGAGCACCTACAAGGAGTTTACAGTCTGAGGATGCAAGGGAAAAATAGCTTTGGGGGCTATGCAGTACCCCTAATATTTTCCATTACTCTCATCAGTGGCAAGCTGAGAGATTTCCTCACCTACTTTTTTATTTCCCTCCTTGTACTATATTTCTGTGTTTTCCTCTCCTGACTAGAACGTACACAGAAAGTGAAAACCATCCTCCAGGGTCTCCAGGAAAACTTTCTTCACACCAAACTAGAGAAATTCTCCTTCCACTGGAAGAATATTGAATTCCTAGGACACACTATCTCCCCTAGATTGCTACAGTCTGAATCTCAGCAACACATTAACAGAAAAGAATGAGTGAAAGAAAACTTCTAGGTTTGGAGCCTGAGAACCTAGGAAAATGATGGGTATCTGACAAATGAAATGGGGAGATGATCTGGGTTGGGAAGAGGACTTTGATCTGATTTTGGACATACTATTCCATGGAATAGCCAGGCAGTCAAGCAAAAGGTCTGCTAGGTATTTGGAGATGCACAACTGAAATTTCAGTGGACAAACAAGGCTAGCAATATAGATTTAGAAGCCTTCAACATAAAATTAAGGTTGCAACCATAAACATGAGCCTTAGGGAAACCCATCGTAGACAAAAAGAAGAAAAAGGATTCAGTAAGAGGAGGCAGGAGGAGAAGGATTGTGGGCTCTCTTGAAAGCCCAGGAAGTTGCAAGAAGAAAGCCCTTGAATTCGACAATTAGGAAGTTATCAGCAACTTTAGGAAGAAATTTTTCAGGAGAACAGTAGAGTGCACACAGCACTGAAAAATGGGCTTCGTCCTGTCCAACTCCTCAGCACTTTCCACTGATGACCTCACCTCGGTGAAGGAAGATCTAAATCTTAAATCTGCTTTAGTGCACTACATGCGAATGGATTGCCCTTCTCACTAACTGAGATTTGTTGGCTAAATCTCATTTCTTTTCCATCTGAATGGGTACATAACATCAGTTTCCTCATCTGTAAACTTCCAGCTCCATAATTCTTTGACCCATTTGTCATTAATACCAATGTGTATGGCCGGGCACGGTGGCTCACGCCTGTAATCCTAGCACTCCGGGAGGCCGAGGCGGGCGGATCGTTTGAGCTCAGGAGTTTGAAACCAGCCTGAGCAAGAGCGAGACCCCGTCTCTACTAAAAAAAAAAATAGAAAGAAATTAATCGGACAACTAAAAATACATAGAAAAAATTAGTAGGGCATGGTGGCGCATGCCTGTAGTCCCAGCTACTCGGGAGGCTGAGGCAAAAGGATTGCTTGAGCCCAGGAGTTTGAGGTTGCTGTGAGCTAGGATGACGCCACGGCACTCTAGCCCGGGCAACACAGTGAGACTCTGTCTCAAAAAAAAAAAATACCAATGGGTATATTGGGGAAAGTCTATAAACCAAGAAGGGTCTACAGAAATCCAATTGGGTTCATTTCATTGACTTCCCCTTTTGTGACTTTGAAACCCTCTGGCCCTCACGTCATTGTCTGGGCTCTCATTCAATAACTCCTTCCCCAGGGTTTATTTGTGTCAGCCTCCCACCTGCCACTTTTCCAGACAAAAGAAAGCATCCCACAAAAACATCAGCTGCTTCCCTGATACCCTTCTCTGGCTCATCTCTGTGGTTCTTGGCCATGTCTCCAGCAGGAGGACAGGATTCCCCAACACTCTTCTCTCTGTTTCTGTAACCCTTCACTTTGAGAGTGTAGGCATGTCCTCAAATCATGAAGCTGTACCAGTCTCTAGGGTAACAGGTTTTATAGCTGAACCACCAGCTGGTTCTGATGGTCCATATTAATGATAACACTAAGGTATGGCGCATTCTGGCCTAGAGTCCTTAACTGAAGAGAACATCTGAGTAGTTTCAGCTCAAAGAAGCATGTTCTTAAAGGGTTAGATAGTAAATATTTTAGGCTTTGTGGACCAAAGATATTATGTAAGTACTATATAACTGTTTAAAATGTAACCATTTAAAAAGGTAAAAACCGTGGACTATCAAAAAAAAAAGTGGCAAAAAAATAAATATATTTTTTAAAAACTGATGGAGAGCTGGGTTTGCAGTGGGTTGTGTTATTTGCCCCTCTGTGGGCCAACTAAATAACTCGGTGGCCATTCGTTTAAGATTCTGGCTGACTGTCGCCCACACTCTTCCCACACACCTCCCGCACACCCCACACTCCAGCCTCACCACCACTTCCTACCCCCAGACACAGCCTCCTCTCATGCCTAGTGCCTTTGTTCATGCTTTTTCCTCTCCGGGTTGCCCTCCCAAGCCTCTTCTGCCTATTGCAGTTGTACCCCTCAAGATCCTCTCAGCTGCTGCCTCTTTTATGGAACCTTACCCTGTCTCATAACGTCAGCTAAACCTTCTTGCATCTAGGCTGCCCTTCCTTTGTTCCTCTGCTATGGCACCTGTTGCATTCCCTCTGGTATGCTAGTTGCATGCGTGTCTGATTTGCTCAGGAGGCTCTAGGCCTGCCGAGAGTGGAGACATTGCCTCATCTATGCAGCCCCCTACTCCCAGCATCTTTCAAAATAGAATAATGGCAGGTGTCACTCTATGAAGCCAAGTGTATGCAGCATTCCGTGTCTGGTAGCTACTGGTAGACACTAACCTGTCGGTAGCTACTGTTAAACTCATTTTACATATGAAGAATCTCAGGTGCAGAGAGGTTAGGTAAGATGCCCAAAATCACACAGCTAGTAAACGGCAGCTGGAATCCAAACTTGGTCCACATACCTGCAAAGCTGGGACTCTAACCACCACGCTGTATATAATAGGGACTTACTAATAACAAAGAGTGGAATGTCATTGTTGAATAAGGGTGCCATATCCCATCACACAAGTTTTGCTTACCCATAAGTAGCATTTAAATTAGACTCATTGAATTTTAAAACATCACTGATAGGTTCCAGCTGACTTCTTGATAATTGATTTAGCTGTCTGAA
The DNA here is from genome assembly GCF_000956105.1 of Propithecus coquereli. Lineage (NCBI taxonomy): Eukaryota > Metazoa > Chordata > Mammalia > Primates > Indriidae > Propithecus > Propithecus coquereli. The sequence continues at coordinate 1,307,711 of NW_012149618.1, read as the reverse complement.
TAAGGACCACATCCTCCTGGGAACCTATCCTAATTTTTGTTTCTAATATGCAGTCTGAGTGTTTGGTATTCATTTTATAGGGATTTTTCTCTCAGTGAGGTCTCTGATCATTTTGCTGAGAACTGGCTTTGAAATCCTGCCATGAGGACTAACAGGGTACCATTTTCCAATAAGGTTGGGCAAACTAGGAGAAACAAACAGAAAGAAGGTAATTCTAGTCTCGGAATTTATGAGTTTCCCTATCTAAAAGTTTAAATTTCAACTTTCCTTTGATCTGTGGGTTTATGGTAGGTTTTTATAGGTTGTTCTTTATCCCAGAAATAATGCAGCTTCCTCCTTCCACTAAGAAAGATAACTACACACCTTGCCCCCCACTCTTTAAGTCTTAGAGTAAGATTTGTCTTCTGTGTAAAGATTGAGTGTGACTTGAATAGGGACAGAATCATGAAGATTGAGAACCGTAACCTTCTACCATTGTCAACAGTGTGATCACAAGATACCCAGCAGTCCTCGAATAGCTGGTTCGTGTCTATTGCAGCATACCCCACAAGCCACCATGCTGAGTGACAGGTTGTGTGTGAACCTTGAGGTTCCTGATGTGACAGGGAACAAACAGGTGTCGACTCTCTGTGGAGGGTCCTCATGGAAGACTTTTTGGTGGCCTCATCCTTCCAACAGACACATGATAGATAAATGGATGTTAACAGTAGTAAGAGAAGAGGGACATCATAAAACTCTGCAGCCCTTCTCTCAGGTGTTTAGAAGACAAGTTTACCTTTAAAAGGCTCTGCTGAACTTAAGCTTGCAGCTGGGCATCTTTGCTAACACGGGAAGGTGTCCTGACATGTTCTTTACCTGCTGCTCTGCTCACCGCCATTTGGTTGTGTTTCTCCTCTCCTCCACCCTCATTCTCCATTGCCTCAGAGGTTCCTAACCACTGACAGTCTTAACTTTTGTCATGCGAGGCAATTATTTCCAACTCTTGAAGCAGGACAGACAGTGCAGCATTGGATAATCCCATCACCTCTTCCGCTTTGATGAGACAGCTGCATCTTCCTAGCACAGTCACCACCAGCACCAGCTCAAAATAGTATGTGGGTACTTTTACCTTTTTTTGAAGAAAAAAAAATGTACAAAGTCTGTTCTTTATACATCCCAGTTCTCTATGCATTCACAGCGCCTTGCCTAAATTTCAGACCTGCAGCTTCTTTCTCCCGTCATTGTTTTTTGTTTTTCTGAGAGGGCCTCTGAAAATCGGCAGCAAAGAGGCCACTTTGTTTAATTTAAATACACTGCAGCAAAATGAAGGTAATTGTCCACACAGGCCATCTGCTACCTGGCAGGTGTCCATGAATCAGAGAGATAGAAATGCAGAAATGGAGACTAAAATGTCTTCCATTCTGTTACCATGATAACAGCTTAGCTCAGAGTTTCAGTCCGGTGTGTGTGTGTGCAGGGGGATGCAGTTACGAGTGCGCCACAGAGGGCATTAACTCTTAAATCAGGCTTTTTGCCACAAGCCTCTCTGGGCCTCATTACCTGACTGTAATGTGTAACTAGGAGATGACAAATTCTTACCTGTTCCATGAGGAAAAAGAAGGGAAAGAAATCCTATTTTTGGAGCTCCTACTATGTGCCAAGCACCATGCTGGGGATATCTAAGCATGGCCAAGAACAGTGCAGTGTCATTTTCCTACTAAAGACAGCGCCTTTCTCTCTGTGCAGCTGGTCTTCTGGCCAGTTCTTTCTGCCTCAGCATGTGGGTCCATCTCTGTGCTCAGATGCAGGGCTGGTGAAGGATCACCCGTGTCCTCAGGGCACCTTCTCTGGCGTTCTCTCTACCTGTTTTGGCTCCAGTATGAGATTTATATTATAGATAAGAGACAAAGTCATAATCCCTGCATTCTCCTTTCTCACATTTCTCACTCTTACAGGAAGTAAAATTGGCTGCCCTGTAGAAAATTACAGTTAGCTTCAGTCATGAGAAGTCCTGACTGATCCATGTTCCTTTTGGCTTCAAAAACATCATGCTATGATCCTAACATGCTTAGTTTTCTTCTAGCAGTCTGAGGTGATTAAAAGACCCAGGTACCAGTCCTAGCCTTTCTACTGATTTTTTGTGACCCTTGTGACCTGTCTAGGCCTTAGTCCCGTCAGATATAAAATGAATGTTGGACTAAAACAGGCTATTTTCCTGAGGTCATGAACCCTCTGAAATTATAACCATGATTTCTAAACACTTTTCTTAAACATGATACCTTTCTTGGGTTCTCAGTCTGCTAATTTCAAAAGCGAAGAGCCAGCAGTCTAGAGAGCGTCTCAGATTGTATGTTGCTCCACCTCTGCATTTCCAACAGAATTGTTTCCAACTACAAGGGATCTCTGTATTCAGAGAACCTGAGATACAGGGCATTTATTATGTTTAGTTGTTGGTTAGGCACATGATTGGCCTATGCTGTATTCAGGCCCTTGTTATAGGTTGTATTACAACAAGATCCCACTGTCCTTGTGTCAGGAAACCTTAAACACTGGCATGTTGCAAAGCTTCCTTGCTCCACCAGGGTAGCTGCCCTCTCCTGGCAGCTGAAACCCAGGAGCACAAGATTGTTTTATACCCATCATTGGACAGCTTATCCTCATCCTCTTGGAGCCACCTGACTAGTTCCTCCACCTTCAGAGATTTCTGTGTGTTTCTCAGGTTTCCCATAATCTCAAGGTGCCAACTGTGTTGCCCTCCCAGCCTCCCACTGTGCCGCTTATTCTAGATTGGTTTGCATTGAGCGGAGCACTTGGCAGTCTCCACGGAGAAGCGCCTGTCTCTCTGAACATAAAACCCATCTGTGCTTTTGAGATGAGGTGCAGTTGCACAATGTAGTGCTCTGTCTTGATTTTTAGTGTATCTTTCTGTCCTGAGCCTATCAAGTGAACAGAGAACAAACTCTAACCAGATTCAGAGGTTATTGTCAGTGCATTGAGGATGTTGCTCTGCACTGCAGGCATTGTCTGAAACTGCATGTGCACCACATACGCCAGTTTGCACTTAGGCAATTATTTCAAACTCCATCTTTCTTGAGGTAGAGTAGCCTGCTCCCTATACCTGCTCATTGGTGTCATTTGCACGAGGTCTGAATGGGCTGCAGCTCTGGTATAGACTCCACTCGTGAGGAAGGGAAGTTGGAGCAAGCGGGACGGGATCCTGAGATGGCTGCCATGACCCTCAGAAGAGCATCCTTCACTGACAGAGTGGATAGCACTGAAGCAAAGCTTCAGTTACTTGGCATTCCTTTGTGAGGTTACCTTGGTGAAGATCATAGGTCACAGAATTGTATATCTGAAAACTGCCTCAGATGTCATCTAGTTGGATTCCCTCAATTTACAAATGAGAAGACTGAGCCCCAGAAAACATGCTGTGTGTGCTGCACATTCAGAAGAAGAGACTTGGTCTCTCGACTTCTCGTTCCGTGGCCTTTTCCCTGAACCACATTGCCTCCTTAACGGTCACCCGCAGTGGTGGTAAGAGATAGAACTCAGTCGCAGAGCCCAAACTTCCCCTCCTTTTAAGTCACTGAATTCCCAGCTGAGAAATGTCTCTAGGTCCTTGCAGTTACTGACAAAGGAAAGAGGTGGAATCTTTCAGTGTCAGAACAGGCTGATGTACTCAGAGCCCTCCATGCATTCTCAGATCAGGAAAGCGTTTTCTGGGTTATTTATCCCTGCCTCTCTTCTCATTCACAGGCCTTTTTCCTGGGGTCTTTGGCCTGTCTTTCTGAGAGCCTCTGGACCTGGTGTCCCATGTCTCAAAATTCCTCCACCATCTCTATCAATCAAATGTCATCATATGGGACTGATCTAATAATCTATTTTTAAAAATTAACCTTAGCGTTTGACTTCCCTATTGCTGCATAACAAATCACCCCAAAACTTAGTTGCTTAGGAGAACAAATATGTATTACCTAACAGCTTCTGTCAGCCAGCAGCAATCCATGGACTATCTTCCTGGGTCCCTCAGCTCAGCATCTCTCACATGGCTGCAATCAAGGTGTTGTCTAAGGCCACAGTCACCTCAAGGCTCAGCAAGTCACTTGGTTGTTGGCAGGATTCAGATCCTTGTGGTTTGTTCAGTGCTGGCTGATGGCTAGAAGCTATCCTCAGCTCCTTGCCACAGGCTGGCTCCCGAGATGGCAGCTGGCTTCACTGGAGAGAATGAGAGAGAGCAAGAGTATGTGCACAAGACAGAGTCAGAGTCTTTTATAACCTAATCTTGGAAGTGGCGTCCCATTAGTCTAATTTATCAGAAGCAAGTCACAAGGCCCAGCCCATACTCAAGGGAAGGAGATCACACCAGGATGTGCAAACCAGGGGAGGGATCACTAGGAGCCATCTCAGAGGTCTGGCTACCACATTTAGTTATCCAGTTAAAGTATTTCACATAAAGATTTGCTGGTGCCTCATAGATTTATTACTCCCTAGAGATCATTGCCTGCTCTGGCTACTTTCCCACTTTCCATTACAGAAGAAAAAGGGTCAGAAACTTGATGCACTTTATTGTCATTTAACAGGCATTTAAGAATTTACCTGTGCTAAGCACATTGGTGCAGAAGATGAAATTTAAGAAGTGAGATAGTGCTGTGACGGGGAAGGACAGGGTTCTGTGGGAGCATCTCAGAAAGACCTCATCTCATCCTAGAGGAGGTGACAGCAAGGCTGATACCCAGAGGACCAGTAGGAGCCAGTCAGACAACACAGAGGAGAGTAATGCCCCTGGCAGGGAGAACAGCAAGTGGAGCCCTGACAGCAGGAGAGAGCACAATCCTTTCAACAGATCGAAAGAGGCTTTGCCAGTCGTTTTGCTTTTTTGTCAGAACCACCTGCTAGCAGAGTTAGTTGACATCCCTTCCATAATGTAGACCTCACCCAAGATCAGCTTCAGTGTCTAGACTCCTGAATCCTCAACCTCAGGCCTGGCTAAGGCATGTGCATATTGGTGGGCTATAACTTGTGTCTCTGACCCAACCAGGATGCCAAACTGTATACTCTGCCCAAACCAGAATTTGCAGAAATGCCCTGACAGCTCTGTCCTAGCATCATTTTAATTCTGTGTGATCCTAAAGCCAAGGGCCGGGGTAGGAGACCTAGGGGAAATGATGCCTTCCCAGCAGTCTTAGATTTTCTCTTTCAGCTTCTCTCAACAAAGGCAACTTCTAGAATCTGGTTTTTATCTTTCTTAGAAGGCATGTGCTGGGCAGTGATCCCAGGCAGAGGGGCTGATTATTTTCAAGCTGAAGGTGGGTAGTAGGTTTCACTTCCTAATCCTAGAGTTTTAGCCACATGTGGCTGTGTACCCTGCCCATCCCTCTTGTCTCATCCCCCTCATCATTTTCATATTAAAATGTTTGCAAAGGTTCAGTTTCATGTTCCTCAAAAGCAGCCTGTATGTTCACCTTGGGTCTTGTGACTCTGGCATGCAGCTCTCAGGCATCAGTGCCTGGCCCAAATCACACAGAGGGAGATTTATGAGTACTCACCATGTACTTAATGCTGGGCTCGCCCTCTGAGGGTATGGCAGATAACTGTCACATAGTGAAGCAAGTTTGAATTTCACAGGCCATTGTTTTCCTTTGACTGGGTTTAACTTCCATCTTGAGTTCTCACTCTGTCTGAACTGGACACTTAATCTAGGCATTTCCAGGCAAACTCTAAAGCCAGTCCCTTAGAGATTCTTATCCCCCTTCCTGTGCCCTGAGATTGCACTTCAGGGACTTGTAATGTGGACCTGTGGCTTCAGTGGAGGCGTGTCCACACCTCCAGCTTGATTTATGCTTGAGACCTGGACCACAGTTCGTTGTCCAATCATGTCCTTGATTGTGGCCAGGCCTGATTCTTGCAGGCAGCACTCCTCGTTCTGTGACTGCAGCTTCTGAATTCACAGGCTCCCTCAGCTCCCAGGGTCCACATGTGATCCCATCAAGGCCCTCACCCCTCTCTGAGACTGAGAGACCACTGGGCTCACTGTGTCTCACAGTCACCCTCATACCACTGTCAGCCTGTGGGAAGACCACTGGCTGCTGGGGTCCAGGGGTCTTTCCTCAAGGCTGCCTGAGCAACCCAGGCAACCACCTTTTCTGCTCCACTCAGCCCTCAGAGGCCCAGGAAAGGCCCTGGGCTCTGCCAGTATGCACCACTTTAGTGATCGCCCACATTCCAAACCATGTAGCCTCCTAGGACTTTCCTGCGAAGCCAGCCCACTGCAGTGGGCTCTCTTGCCCTTTCTGCAAATTCTCTCACCTCTCTTCTCAGCTTCCTTAGCTAGTTTGGATTGGGGCTGAAACCACTAGGTCTGGCTACTCATGTGCCCTTTCCAACTCTGTCTTACACCTAGAAGGCAGCATCTTTAAATCTTAAAGGTCATGAATTTTATCCATTATTATTTGCCCACTCTCTCATAAAAATGGACAAAAAGCGAGGGTTGATGGACTTATAGGATAAAAGTTAGAGGGTCCCAAAAACACAATGATTAACATGTGATGATATAGTATTATCTGGCCAAAATAGGATTCATGATATGTTTATTAACTAACTGGAAAGAGAAGATACATAGCCTCAAAAAGTAAATAATAATGTTTTATAACAGCTGACAAAAATAAAAGAGAATATTTCGCAAGATAGAACATATTTGTTAATGGAAAATTATTATAGACGTTAAATAATAGTAAAAATATGTAGCAAAAACAGATTCCATAGTATCCCATAGTACGGATATATCACATTTTGTCCATTCACCAGTCAGTGGGCTTTTGGGTTGTTTCCACTTTTTGACTATTAAATTGTTGCTAATGAACATTTGTGTATAAGTTTTGGGTTAGACATATGTTTTCATTTCTCTTGGGTAGATACTCAGAAGTAGAATTTGCTTGGGTATATGGTAAATTTAGCCTTAACATTTTAAGAAACTGCCACACTGTTTTCCAAAATGGTTGTACCTTTTACAATCTCATCAACAATGTACAAGTATTAGTTTCTGCATATCATTGTAAGTCTTTTTGGTTGTAGCTATTTCAGTTGGTGTTAAGTGGTATTACATTGTGTTTTCAATATCCATTTCCCTAATGACTACTCATGTTGAACATTTTTTATGTAATTAGTAGTCTATTTGTACATCTTCTTTGGAGAAATATCTATTCAAATCTTTGCCCATTTTGTAATTGGGTTGGTGGGTTGTCTTCCCATTATTGAGTTATAGAGGGTTTTTGTTTGTTTTTTATTTTTTAGAATTCTTTATATGCTCTGGACGTAAGTTCCTTATCAGATATAATTTGCAAATATTTTTCTCAGTCTGTGGCTTATCTTTTTATTTTTCTTAATGGTGTCTTTTTTATAATAGTTTTATTGGCATATAATTCACCTGCCATACAATTCATTATTTTAAAGTATAAAATTCAATGGTTTTTAATATATTCACAGAGCTGTGCAACCATTATCATAATCAATTTTTCAACACTTCACCCCCAATAAGAAACCCTGTACCCATTAGCAGTCTCTCATCCTTCCCAAAACCCCCATCCCATCCCCAGATAACCACCAATCTACTTTCTGTCTCTATGGTTTTTCCTATTCTGGACATCTTGTATAAATGGATCCATAGAATACGTGGTCTTTCGTGCCTGGCTTCTTTCAGTTAGCAAAATGTTTTCAAGGTTCATCCATGTCGTAGCATGTATCAGAAAGTATTTCAGAAATGAAATACTTCATTTCTTTTTATTGCCAAATAATATTCCATTGTATGACTATACCACATTTTATTTCAATCATTGATCAGTTGATGGACATTTGAGTTGCTTCCACTTTTTGGCTATGTTGAATAATGCTGATATGAACATTTGGGTACCGATTTTTGTGTGGATATATGTTTTCAGTTCTCACAGGTATATACCAAGGAGTGGAATTGCTGGGTATTACAGCACTCAATGTTAAACCTTTTGAGGAACTGCCAGGCTGTTTTTACATTTCTACTAGCAGTATATGAGGGTCCCAATTTCTGCACTTCTTGCCAGTATTTATTATCTGTCTTTTTTATTACAGCCATCCTAGTGGGTATGAAGTGGTGTCTCATAGTTTTGATTTTCATTTCCCTAACACATAATAATGTTAAGCATCTTTTCATGTCCTTATTGGACATTTATATATCTTCTACCTTCTTTGGAGAAATGTCTATTCTGACCCTTTGCCCATTTATAAATTAGATTATTTGTCCTTTTATTATTGAGTTATAAGGGTTCTTTATATATTCTAGATACAGGTTCCTTATCAGATATATAAGTTGCAAAAATTTCCTCCCTTTCTCTGGGTTGTCTTTTCACATTCTTGGTGATATCCTTTGAAGCGCAAAAGTTTTGCTTTTGATGATGTTCAATTTATCTAGTTTTTCTTTTATAGGTTGTGCTTTTGGTGTCATACGTAAAAAGCCCTTGCCTAATCCAAGGTTGTAAAGCTTTCCCCCATGTTTTCTTCTAAGCATCTTGTAGTTTCAGCTCTTACATTTAGGTTGTTAATCCATTTTGACTTAATTTATTCATATGTTATTTAATGATGTCTTTTGAAGAGCAAAGTTTTTAATTTTGATGAAAGCCAGTTTATTAATTTTTTCTCTTACATATCATAGTTTTAGAGTCATAGCTAAGAAATCTTTGCCTAACCCAGGGTCACAAAGATTTTTCTTATGCTTTCTTTGAGAAGTTTTATAGTTTTAGCTCTTAGCATTACTATGATCTATTTTGAGTTAGTTTTTATATACGACATGATGTAAGGGTCTAAGTTCTTATTTATTTGTATCATAGAAAGATCTCAGAAAGTATGCTAAGTGATGATAAAAGCAAATTGCAAGATGATTTGTTCAGTATAATACCATTCATGCAAAATTTAAAAGCATGAAATATATATTATTCATAGTTATATACGTACACTTAGGTAAAAAGTTTTCTACCAAAATCTTTGATAATAGTTGCCTCTGAATAGATAAGAGGAAGGAACGGGACAGGAAAGAATTGGTGATCAAAGAGGTCTTCAGATTTATCTGTAACATATTTGGTTGAAATAAAATTGATATAATATTTATAATTATCAATTTGGAATGGGTTATTAGTTTTCTGTATTTTTTAAATTTCTCAAATTGAAATACACACACACAAATGATTCCAAGTAAAAACCACAGAGAACAATCCGTTTCTGTTCAGTTCAGTGCCCACACGGCTACAGTGCTGAGGTGAGCCTTGTGCATTCGGCCAGTGTGCCTACTTGGGGCGGATTCTGTTTGTATGTGGGGTTTATGATCTAGATCCCCAGAATGATAACTATCTTCATTTGAACTCATTCTCACACTTTGGCTTCTACAGAAAACCCCCGTCTACCTGCCACACTCAGTTCCCCTTGCTTTGAGGGGAACAGTGGATCCCAAATCTCAGTGAGCTGCCCTGAACTAGTTTTCTTCTTTTATTTATTTTATCCCATTGTTCCAAGTTTTCTCTAAAACTATACCAGGGCTTTCACGCGGAAAGTTCGGTTTCTACTTAACATATGTCCGTTCTCACCTTATCCCCACGAGTTGGCCCACGGAAAACCTCGCTCTGTGTGTTCAGCAGGTGCAGCGTGCCAAGCCTTGACACCCCACTCTTGGGAAGCAGCCTGCAGCTGAGGTCCCAACACACACACTCGGGAGCACATTCCAGGTGGCATGAGAGCTGTGGCTTGCAGAGCGCATACCGCTGCCCTGGAGTCGTAGAGGTTATTCCCGTGTCTTCCACAGGCGAGCTGTGCTGCCTGACACAATGCTCCTACTCTTTTCATCCTTGTTTTTCTTCTATAAAATGGATATAAAAATATATGCCCTTCGTACCCATGGGTTGTTGGGAGACCAAATGAGAATGTGAACATGAATGTGTTTGCAAACAAACATGAAAGATGTTTGTGTGTTATTTCTCCACTGTGTGAGCTGGCCCCTCCCAGATCCCCAACCCAACCACTCTGCTCAGTCTGCCCAACAGCCCTCCTGTGTTAGCCTCTTCTTTCCCTCCCATTCTTGGTCTATTCTGTGGTGTTCTGTTCCCCTACTCCGCCTCTTCCTTTTTTCTCTTTTCTTCCTCTCTCCAGTCCTGGAGGCAGCCTGACCTCCTCCTTTCAAACATGATGACCATGTACCACTGAACTGAGGCCTGTTGGCTGGTTCAGACTGACTGAGAAAAAGGACTTTCTTCCTTCCTCAAAGAGGTCAGATACCTGAGAGAACATGTTTTATCTCTTTGAATCTCCCAGGCTCAAGCCACAGGGTCCCCACGTACGTCTCCCACTCACGGAGGCGGCCGCCCAATGCCTATGCCAGTGCGCTCCACGTCAGCTGGCTCCACGCCCACCCACTGTCCACAGGATGCACTGAGCGGAGTTGGGGGAGATGTGCAGGAGGCCTTTGCACAAGGTGAGTTTCTGGATCAGAGTACATTGGGAGCTGAAGGGGCTTGGAAACATGTACAAGGTTCCTGCTGAGATTTTTCTAGCTTCTTTTCTTTTGTGCTCTTAGATTTAAATGATCAGATTTTCACACAGTATAAATAATAAGTCAAGTGCTGTCCCCTTCTCATAGATGAGCCGGTCTCAATGGGAGGTCTGCGGGCTTTGTGTATGTGGCAAGAACAGGCCTCCTGGGGTCCTGTGCCCTTTTTTCTGGGTTGTGGGAAGTACTTTGTCCTTTGGGCTTTGCCTGCTCCAGAGGAATTGGATGGAATAATTCCCAAAGTCACGTATTTGGCATAGAAGGTCTTTAGAACAAGCATAAGAAGAAAGGGTGGTACTCCAAACAGGACCTTGCTCAAGGCACAGTGAGCATGGGATTGCCACAGCTGTCTGAGGAGCTAGTGACCAGCAATGCTAAGTGGGGGTTAAGAAAGAAGTCTTGTTAGGGTTGGAGACAAGGAGGTGGGAGGTGTGCTGGAGAGGACAGTCCCACCTGAGGCTAAGGAACACCTTGGGGGGAATGCCTGTTCTGGAACCCAACTCTTCTCATTGTATGGTGGCTACAAAGCATGGAGTTGACAGGTCCTGCTCTTCAGGCCATGAGGCAGAGGGAGAGAGCACTGTGGACTTAGGTGCCTCGTGTTCCTGATGTGCCTGGGGGCAGGTGGAGCTGCCCCACCCCCTTAGGTCCACAGGCCTGGCAGAACTGAGGCATTTGCTGGGCCATCTCTCCTCCATGCCCACCCACCCCGGCATTGCCATCTGCTCTGACTCCCCTCAGGTACGAGGAGGAACCTCCGCAATGACCTGCTGGTGGCTGCTGACTCCATCACCAACACCATGTCATCCCTGGTGAAGGAGCTCCATTCAGGTGAAACCCAGAGCTCCCGCCCAGTCTCCCCTTCAGCACCTGCACCCTTCTCCCTTCCTCCCTACACCAGCAGAGCCTCACCACCTGGCACACCCCCTCATCTCACCACTCAGCTGTTACCTTCTAGGAGCACACTGGACATCTCCACCCCAGAGCCCTTCCCGCCCAGGATCGCATAGAGACGATGACGCGTTCAGGCTTGTCTTAAGAATGCTCTTACGGAGCAAACACATGCTGAATTTAAAGAAATCCAGCCCTTTAGGCACAGTCAGTCCCCCCACACACTCTGTCCTCCATCTGTGCTTTGTCCACAGCCGCTCTCTCCCCAGGCCTGACTGCCCAGCTCCTTGTGAAGCTTTCCTGGAGGTCTGGAACCGAATCAGCCACAAAAGCTTCAGGACTTTCTCCCAGCTGCCTTTCTGCTCTCTCCTATCTGATTTGGTTTTGAAACCCTACTCCCTCCTTTTGTCCGTGACTAGGCTCAGATTTCATTCGAAGTCGGTGACCCGAGTCTGTCGCCTCCGCTGTGCCTCATGTTCGGTCTCACCTGTGACTTCTTTCTCAGCCTCTCCATCACTCAGCCACTTCAGAGACTTCCCAGAGAACTTCACCTCATGGCATGTCACCTTACATAAAACCTAGGAAAGAGAGAGAAAATAAAAGACCATTCACGTATCATGATATCTCCAAGAATCCCTGTGACTCCATCAATTACATAGCTGCCAGATATTTACTAATATTTTACAGCGGGGGGATTTCCATGTTATGTATTAAACAAATGGTTTCCCTTCCTAAGCGCTGTAGTGCTTTTCAATACCTTGAAGTAGCTTAACAGGGTTATTACATAAAAATATAAAGCAGCTTTTCCATGGACCATTTATACACATATACTTATTCTAACATTCTTAGGGAAGGCAACCCTTGGGTGTTTTTTCAGACCTTTATAGGAGAGAGCATATGCCTTTAGGGTTGTCATGCCAAGGTCTAGCCCACAGCTTTGCTCTCAAGACTGCCTGTTTTCACATAGAAGAGAATGAGTGTGTGGCCTAAGTTGGTCTTTCCAGTTAAGGTAAGATGCTGATTCTCTTGCACAGGCAGCTTTATGGTGCCACTTCTCCATTCTGGTAGTTTCTCAACCCCCAACAGACACACAGCCCTGCTCCCCACACATAAACAGAAGAGGTTATGGCCTTCAGGGATGACTTCACAGGTGATTAGAAGGTCCCTTCCCCATATCTCCCTACTGATGCCAGAAATCCCACATTGAGGGAATTTCTTAGGGGATTTCTGGCCATGGAAATTAACTACATTTGTGCCTCATGGCCACTTAGTAGGGTTTATGCAAAATAAGTGGCTCATGAGCTCATCACACCAGGCTGAGCAGTAACTGGACATCATTAAACATAAGCACATAGAGACCAAACAGCTTCACAAAAATTAAAAGTTTATAGGGATACTCAGCAATCTCTCATAGTAGGAAAGGATTGTTTTAACAAAACTATAGAGTGTAATTTGTGAGGTATCTTAGAGATCACATTTTCCAGTCCCCTTAACTTTAGAAAGGTAGTGAGTAATTATTGGAAAAGCAATCTGCCTAAAGTCTTGCAGCTTGAAGGGGCAAGGCTGGTCCTAGAACTTAGGTCTTCAGAACAGTAAGCCAATGTTTTACCCCACGTAGGACGACATGTCAAACCCAGAGTCCCACAGAGGCCTCTTCCCCTGATGCTCTACTCTCCCAAGCACTGAATCCACACATGGCACAGTATCCCTATAAAATGCAGAAATAAACTCCCTTTACATGTGAGAGTGACCATTTCTTAATGAATGGAAGAGCCTTGCCCAACACCCACACCTTTTTACTATCTCCTTGAGAATATTAATAATTTTACAGGTTTTTTGTTAGGATGAGAGTAGATATTCAGATTATCTGTACATATATTCTCTATAGTATACACATACTATATATATCCGTAATTTGTCCTTCTCATCTTTTAAAAAACATTTTCACAAATGACAGAATCCTAGAATTAGAAAGGGTCTCAGAAGTCATCTATCCAACTTGCCATCCAATATAAAAGTCCTTTGTTTGAATATTTCCAGTGAGCTCATCCATGACTAAGTCTAATCACTGGAAAGTTCTTCCTTAATTGGGGGCCAAAATCTGGCTTTCTGTAACTGATTTATCCTTGTTCCCTCCTTGGAAGCTACCCAGAATAAGTTCAGTCCCTCCTCTGGGGGTTAGCCTTTTGAGTGTTTGATGGCAGATGACAGGGCTCTTCCAGTGTCTTGTCTTCTTTAGGCTCCTATACCCAATTCCTTTAGCCATTCTGAATGTGACGTGATTTTCACTTTACCATCCTGCTTGACCACACAGGATGTGGCCCAGTTTTCCAAGGCCCCAATTCTAAGCGCCCAGGGCTGAGCACACTGCTGTCTATCACAGGGGATCTCGTCCCTGCAGCGCCCAGAGCATCTGTGGCCCCTTATGTGGGCACCTGGGAAAGCACCTTAGATGGCATTAGCTTTTCCTACACAGCCACTTTGCACTGTGCAGTCATTTTAAGTTTGTCATCAGCTATAACCTCTGGATTTTTTTTTTCAGAAACCAGTGTTAATCTAGGTATTCCCCCACTATGTACTTTTACAGTTGCTTTCTTGAACCTGAATACAAGATAATAGATGTATCCCTGCTAGATGTCATCACCTTAGGGAAAACAGGGATAGAGTAGAGGCAAGCACCCCCCAAACTTCCACCATGGTCACCTGGAGCCAGCAGCAGTGGGCTCAGGGATTATGGGCTTCTCTATTCAACAGTGCTGGGGCGTGGACCACACAGGTGCAGACTGGGTGAGTTTGAGCACCCTTGGAGGCCTGCAGCCACAAGCCTTTAGATGGGGTTTCATCCCAAGCCTCAGAAGTTGCCCTCCTTCTATGCTTGTGCTGTGCCGAAGGGTCACTGGCCTCCTTGGACTTGTTTTCACAGCAGAGGAAGGTGCAGAGGAAGAAGAAGAGAAGATGCAGAATGGGAAAGAGAGAGGTAAAGGCAGCTCAGCAGTAGCCCTAGTTTGAATGGGGAGCAGAGCTGTGTAGCCCGGATGAAACCCCCGTTTATTTCTGCGTTCCTTCCTGCTGCCACCTTTCCCAAAGCTTTCAGACACCCAAGTTCCTTCTACCTGCTTCTCCCATATATGATGGTCAAGTCTTATCCTACCATTACAAGTGGTTCTGTCAATCAACAGAAGCTTCCTGATTTCCTGATACCGTGATAGATGTTTGGGATACAGGAAGTAGATACAGTAAAACACAAAACATGACCCCTTGCCTCAAGGAATTTATAATCTGGTTAGGAAAGCAAGACTAAGATATGCAAAATAAACAAGAGATAAAATGAAATGACAGAAAAAGTTAATCATAAAACTTTGAGTGTTTACTACAATAAGGGTTTCTGAAAAGGAAGAGATTATTGTGAGCTAGAATAGCCAAATGGTTTTATGGCTTCATTGAAGAATGAAAGAAAGGTGTCAGCAAAGGACAATAACGCCTTCCTAATTTCATTTTATATAAAACCTTTTAATATTTGTCACATGGGAAGAGCACGGAATGATATTCATGTATGATCCCATCTAATCCTTAAAAACACTGTGAGATAGAGCAGAATATTCCCATTTTACTGAAGAGGAAACAGGCTCAGAGAGATTTTGTTCATGTAGCTATTACATGGCAGAAGTTGGGCTTGAACTGGGTCTTTCTGACTCCAAACTTCATGCTCTTAATCTTCATCCTTCTGTTACACTGAACAGATAACAAAATTGTCTTCGGACGTTTGAGAGTTAGCTATTATTTCTGTCATTAATGTGTCTGTTGCTGGATTCCTTCACAGTGTAAGGTTCCCAAGGTGAAGATTTTAGTCCGTTTTGTTCATGTTGTATTCCCAGTGCCCAGAACGGTGCCTGGCACTTAGTAGGCTGTCAGTAAATGAACAAATGTAAGGAAATAAACAGGATGATGTGATAGAGAGCTCCCTATCAGGGAGAGGAATGGAGTTGTCACTCCAAGGAGATGAAAGTAAGGAGGAGGAGGAGGGGGCACGAGCCCTCACAGGTGCCTGCCTAATGCTAAGCACATAACACACCCTCTTCATCTGATTTCACAGCCCCCTGAGGGAAGAATTCGAGACGGGGTTTAGAGGGGTGAAATCACCTGCCAGGTAACAAATTGCAGAGCCTGGAGTTGGCCCAGGTATCTCTAGCTCCAACGCCCATGTGTTAGTCTGAGCAGAACTAGTAAACTAAGTGGAGTGGAAAGGTCGTAAGGAAGGGAGAAAGTTGATTGGGAGATGCAGGCGAGGATGCTGTGATGGAAAGAGAAGGTCCTTGGGTCTGCAGTGTTGCTGACCCAGAGCGGCTAGTGTGGATAACAGAGGGAGGTCTTTGGAGTCTCAGGGAGCAAGGAATTTGTCGGCAAGGGCACTGAAACCGCTGAGGAAGACACCGGGAGAAGAGGAAAAGCATCCTGCAGGTGCTGAACTCATCTAGTGAATCAGAGCCAGGCCTGGGGAAGGTGGACAGCAGCTGTGATGGATTGATGAGAATGACATACTTGGCACTGATATCAAAAGGTAAAACTGGAGAGCAGCAGTGTTGCAAACATCCAGAAATGCTACGTAGAAATGTAGAGATGACCGACGTCCCCGTGCAGACAGGAAAGAAGGCAGAAGGGCACGAGGTGAAGAGGAGATGCACAGAGATAAATTTACATTATTAAACACATGCTCCAAACACACGCACACAAGCGCACTCCAACCAAATCCCAGCATTCATGTGGAATGTTCTAGGTGAAGACGTAACAGCTGCTTCTTTGGCCTCCTCTCCCATGCATCCTCCTTTCCCCAGTAGCTTTGCCCATGCCTCTCCTAAGTCTCTCTCCACTCCCCAAAGCAAACCTAGGACTCTGCCTGTCACTTAGGCCTTAGCCCTGGCCCCAGTCTGAAAGTGGGCTGCACCTCACACATGAATTGGGTGTGGTTTCCCCTGCCAGGCACCTCCTGGCCCCAGGGGTACACCCAATTTGCCTGTCAACATCTCTTCTCTGTCTGTGCATCTTGCCCTTGGATCTCCTCTCTCTCTCAGTGCACATACCAGAGTTTGTGTGTGTCTACATGAAATATTTTTGTGCGAAAGCCTGAATTTTTATTTCTGTGGCTTTTTGGTGTCATCCCTAAGGGCAAGAATGTTAAGACTTGTGATGAGAGATAGTAGAGTTTAAAAAAAAGTGTCAACATTATATAGGTCCTAGAATATGTCCCTGAAGCTACAATGTAGCTCTTAGGTAGGTGTCATAGCAAGACCAAGTGTTTTTATGGGTGGACCTTCTGATTCTCTGCCATGATCTAGGCATAAAATTTTACTGTAGACTGACCTAGTAGTAACTACGGTCATCTGGGCATTAGAGATCAATTACTATCAAGCATAAAGAGAGAGGGAAAGAGAGAATATTTGTTTCTTTGGGATTGAAATCATGCTGACTTAATTTAAACACAACCTGGTCAGCACCTGGTCAGGCAAACATTGTCTGCTCAGTACAAAACCTGTGAGAGTCAAATGGGCACTTTTTAAGAATTCAGACCAAGCCAGACTTTCCAACCATATTCACTCCTACCTCATGCCTCTCCCTGTTCTACCCTGGCTCTGTCTGGCTGTGTCTTGGGGAATGCTTCTGCTCCACTGGGGAACCTTCCTCACCCTGAGTGTAACCAGGATGAAGGATAGACTAACACAACTTAATCCTCAGAGCCCTAAAGTCATCTCGGCTACTCCAAAGCCTCATTTATGCTCCTGTGTCCTTCAGAACCTCCTCTCCCAGGACCTGCCCATCCCCAGTGTTGGGAGCTGTAAATGCAGTTTGCACACTTACAGAACCCTGGTACGTGTCTGCACAGCAGCGGCCCTCTGTGAGAATAGACACAGGCTCTTGAGGGTCCAGGCAGTGTTGAGATTCCAGGGTGAGCTAGAGCATGACTTGGCATGCCGCAACAGACACATCTGCAGGAGGGAAAGACTGCCCCAATCAAAGGCTCCCTCATTTTCACTTGGTTAACTTTCAGAACCAGATGACTTTTGCCCTCCTAGGTAACTAACTGCTCCCTAGGTTTAAAGGGGCTTTGTTTCCACTTCATTATTATTATATCATTTTCCTTCTCTTTCTCCATCTCTGTCCCTGTGGCTGCTTTGTGGCAGTTGTAGATAGTATGACTCTACCCCATTATCATACCTGGTCGGGAAAAGTCAACATTCCAGTGACAAAGGGGAGAGGCAGGTCCAGAAGTCCCAGGAGTGGGTGGGTCAGGAAAGCCCCCTACAGGAAGGTCCAGGCGGTGAGAAGACCCTGGGTGTGACCTCGGTGTGTTGTTTCTGCCCGTGCTGCCACAGGTTAGCGGAGGAGCCCAGACAAAGAGGAAGCTTGGGTGAGTACACAGCGTGTCCCCACCCTTCCCCAGCCCTCTCCCTTCTTACTTAGCATCTTCAATTCCCGTCAGTCATGGGTCCCAAGCCAGGGCGATCTGAACAGGTGGGGATGCAATTAGGATTCTCTTCACAGAGCCCACCGCACCTTCCCCTCTGCCCCAGCCCGCCAGCCTGCCCGCCTTGCCCTGCTTCCCGGCCAGGGCCATTCTGCCCTGCACTGTCTGTGGCAATGGCTTGGTGTCCCCTGTGTCGGTGTGGCATTGGCAGACCTGACACTGCTGGCTGAACACAGCCACCTCCTGGGCTGCTCTGCCTCCTGTGCTCCTCTCCCTCAGCCAGCGCACCTCTGGATTCTGTCGCCCAGCGCAGCACCCTGTCCTAGTCCCTGGCCCACAGACGCATTTGAGTCATGCAGGATCACAGTGACTACAAAGCTGACCCCCAGGCATGGGGCCTAGCCAGGCACCTTCTCACTTCCTAAAGAACAAATGAATAAAAGTACCCATTTTAGGAATTAGTCATTCCCATTTTTCCATCTCAAGACCTTAACTCTTTCCAGTCCCAGCTCCAAGATACTGCAACTTCTGGGTCAGCTCCCTAAAAGGAAGGGACAAAAGTAACTGGATGATCACTCAGTTCATGACATTTCCTTTAAGTATAGATTCCTTTGGTGCAGCCATGAGGCTTCTCTTCATTTTTATATCTTTTCTTCCTTCCCCTCCCCCACTTATTTTTAAAAATTAGGCGGCAGCTTCAAGGTGAAAAAAAAAAAAAAACCAGGGCCACAGCCCCACTATCCAGAAAAGGAACTTTCTCCAGCCCTTCCAAGTAGTGTCATCCCAGAACAGCCTCCAGGCCCTCCCCCAGCCTGCCCCTCCCCTCTGCTTGCTCCCGCCGGACCTCCCTGCAGTAGCCTGTGCTGACTTGGGATTGTGCAAGCTGCTGGGTAGGCAGCACCTGGGCAACACACGTTCCCTGGAAATCACAGAGCCTCAGGGGCTTGGAGAGAGGCTGCTCCCTAAACTCACTGTGCACATTCAGGCAAGGCCCCTCCCCACAGCAAGCCTAGACCGCTGCAGCCAACTAGGGAGATCAAGAACTGACACGCCCTGCAGGAGCCCCTCTCTCTCCCTGGAGCAGAGAGGAGCTGGGGTGTAAGGGAAGGTGTCAGAGCCATCTGAACCCCCCACCCCACAACCTAAGGCCCATACCCGGGAGCTTGGTGCCAGGACTGGGATCAGCTGAGTCTTCTACCTCCTAATTCTGTCCTCTGACCCACAGTCAGGCGTATGAGAAACCAAGAGTCAAGAGTCACATGAAAAGCATAAGAACTCAGATGCCTCAGTTTCATGGACTTTCCATTCTGCTCTCTGCTGGCCTGAGGCTAAGTAAGGCTTCCTACGGGTCCTGTCAGTATTTATAGGCACATCCGGGTCCTCTTTGCCCTTCTCCTGGGCCACAATTCTTCTTCCCAAGAAACCACCACATTCCAGACCTTGCATTTCAAACATCATTCTGTTCATTCGTCCATGGAAACATTTCCTGACCTAGTGACCTAAACAGTGACTGAAGGAGACTGTAAGTACAATGGGGAAGAGAAGATGCCCCTTCACCCCCACACTTGAAAGGTGCTGAGCATCCTAGCAGCCCCGTTCTTGCAGATCCTCTAGTTCACAGCAGATGTTTAGAGGCGTTTGCCCTGAACCCTCAGCAGTGCCCGTGACTAACGTGCGTCTGTCTTGCACAGGCACAGAGGACGAGGAGCAAGCTGGCACCAACCTGATGAAGGCAAGGTCTTCCCCCAGAGGCACATTCCTATCCATCCTTCCACTGCACACCTGGACCAGGCATGCAGGCTGCCAGACGTCACTCCACCCGCCAGGGAGAGGGGAGCCAGAGCGGTGGGAAGGTGGGGGACTGCGAAGCGCAGCTGGTGGGCCTTCCCCTATAGTCCTGCATGTACTAGCATCTCCATCACTCCCCTCAGGGCATGGTCTCACTTGTGCATCAGGAGCTTACCAGGAGGTTGAAAAGAAAAGAAAAAGCACTATGCTCTTGTGTGTTTGTGACCTGATGGATCTCTTCCTGGCTTCTGGCCAGCACGTGGGGTGCGCCCTAGCATGGGGGCACGTTTGCTCCTTACCTTTGACCTTTAAAAACCAACAGGTTTCTACTATCGTGCAAAGAAGCGTCAGGCCTTGCTCAGTTCTATAGACTTTCACACCCTGGCCACAGTGCTAAAAATAGCCACACACTGGTTAGGCTTCCGCCCTCCGGGAGATGCAGCCGCTGCTCTGCAGCCCGGGAGGGAGGGGCGGCCGGCGGCTTCCTCCGCGGGAGGCGGGTCGGCGGTGGGGAGGGGGGGCGGCGGAGCGGGGCGGCCCGGCCGGGCACGGTGCCTGGGGCCGCCAGGGGGCGCTGCTCTCGCCGCTTCTCCCCCAGGGGTTCCGTTAGGCTCAGGCACACGTGATCATCGAGTCCGATTCCCGGTGATTTTCGTTTATTTTTTTCTCCTCTCTAGGCTCCAGGATGTTATTTTTAGTAGAAGAACTGCTATAAATATTTATAAAGGGCAGTGACTGAAATGAAGCGAGAGGCCCCACAGCTGGCTCTCCATCACCCCCCCCACCCACCTCTGCCGACCCCTGCCCTCTGCTCGGAGGAGGCCTGTGCAGAGCCCGTGAGCGCGCCCCGCCCCGCGGCCGCGCTTGAGTGCAGTCCCTCGGAGACCTGGGAAAGCAGCGGTCGGGGTGAAACGAGGGGTGGAGCTAAGTCTTCCCACCCTTTCCTCTCCACCCGTCTCTTGGCCCTGTTACTCCCAGTCCTAAAGGAGGTCAAGGCTGGTGGGGTGGATGTGCCCGTGCCCTGTTGGGCCCTAGGCCCTCAGCGTCCTAAGTGCTAGGTGTGAGGGGCAGGTGCAGCTTGGATGGCTCCAGCAGTGTGAGGGCAAAAAGGAAAATGGGAGACCAGCTGGCTCAGGTGTGGAGGAGAACACTTACCCTCCGAGCCTCGGGAGAAAGCCCTGCCCAGCTCGAGCCTGCCCCAGCCCGCACTGTGACCAGGCAGTGAGTTGAGGCCCTGGAGAGCGAGTGGGGGCTCCCACACACTCAGGAGACAGGAATCCCTGCTTGCCTGGAGGGGCCAGAGAGGGTGAGGGTGAATGTGACCATATGGAAACTTCCGGGGACACAGTGCTAACCGATGGTAAGATCAGGTAATGGGGGGGGTACAACAGGTCTCAGAGTGACACTGGTGATCCTGTGTTCCCCCAATCCTGCCTTCCCACACTTTATACACTATCTCCTGAGGACAAGGCAGAATCCCACCTCTCCGTTGCTCACATGAGCTTCTTGCCTCTTCCAGGGTAGAAAGAGGCAAGGGAACAGACTAAAAGCACCAGTGGCTCCCAAGCAGCCGCATGCTCGGGCCAGCTGAGGTGCTCAAGGCATGTGGGCACTGGGCCCTAGGCCCGGCGCCTGGCCCTGCAGCCTGGGTTCGGCAGGTGTTCTTGCTTGAAGGAGGAACGTTAACTTCACCCACAGGAAAGATGCAGAGCCCTGGCCTCTCACTGTTCACCAGCACCTGGAGGGTAGTAAGAAGGGGTTGGAGAGGGCCACAATGGTGGGCTCTGATGCCAGCATTTGGGTACGTGGTGTGTTCCATTGTTGTGTAAGTTCTTGCTGACGGTTGGTTTCTTTTAGAGCTAGGCTATCCACTATTATCTAAGGCTTCTGAGGTGCCTTGTGACTTGTTGACGTCTGTTTTAGGACCCAGATGTTTGAAGGTGAGTCCCTTTCCTCAACCCTGACCTGCAGTGCAGGTGGTCATCTGATACTGGGCACTTCCTTCTTAATTGCTCTGTGGCCATTTAGGAACCTACTTTAACCTAGGTAGATGATTTTTTGAGAGACATATACTGACAGTGTTGCTGGTGCCTGGGTGAGCCAGGCTGCCATGCGGCACCATAGTCTGGGCTGGTGCTATTTGTAGCATTAAAGACCTTTGGGGTGGTACCAAAGGCAACCTGGGTCCTGAGGAAGCAGCAGGCATAAATCTCAGCTATAAATCCCTTCCTCTGGGCCATAAATCCCAGCCATCCTGAGCTTCCATTTACCGTCACAGCCCCTCATCTGCTGGTCGTGCTTTATCCACTGGCAGGCTCTCCTCATCTGCATTGCTTACTCCCTGCTCCTGTAGTCCATGACAGCTTTAGAAAGGTACAGTTGCTATGGCAATACCTAGAGCCATCAGAATTCCTCCTGCCCTTCTAGAAGAAAATTGCTCATGGAGAGGCATTCAGTGGATTCCAAATCTAGCCTCTGCCCTCTGCAGCATCAGAGGTCAGATGATGGGCTACGTGCTGGAAGTGTGGGAGGCAGGTAGCCTGTCTGCCTTGGGAAAACACTCTCTGTAGCTACAGACTGCATGCACCTGGGCAGATCAGAAAACTAAATGAGGTGTCCTACTTGGGTTTCTTAGGTAATACTATACTAGTGGTTCCTGAGGAACACTCAGTCTGGGTCCTGGGTCTGCAGCCTCCGCAAGCACTCCCCAGGGCTCTTCCGAGCCCCAGGCCATGCGCTTCCCCTCAGAGCAGGCCCCAAGGCTCCTTCCTCTCCACCAAAGCCAACAGCCAGTAGGTGTGGATGAGAAGCCCGCCCGTCCTTTGCTGGCTGAGGAGCCTGCCCTCCCTGGCCCCTTGGCCTTCCGAGTATTACCTCTCTGGGGGCTCCCCAATGGGTTGATCTTTTAGAAGCAGGAAATGCCTCTGGGGCTGCTGAGAAGAAAGCGGTGAGGCCAAGGAGGCAGCCAGGAGGCAGGGCGGCAGAGGAGGAGCTCTGGCCAAGGGGCAGGAGCCAGGCTCAGATGGCGCCAAGGGAGTCTGCTGGGAGCTACTGCAGAGACGGCCCTCGCTGTCTTCTGGACCAGCTCCTGGGGTGGGTCAGGGTGGAGACAGTGGGGTGAGGGTTAATAAGAAGGTGTCCAGGCTTGGGTGGGACCCAGTACCCTCCTCTGTGGGTTCCTTTTTTATCTCCTGACTGCTGGTTGGTGTTTGCCCTACTTTCCCCATTGCCTAGGCAACCATCCTGGGTTCACCCCTTGCCACCCAGCCTACCCTGGGAGCCCAGAGCCCAGCTCTTCCCCCTCTCTCAGAGGAGAACAAAGAAACAAGGAGTGCAGAGAACAGCAGGGTGAAGTGAGGGACACGGGGGCTGGAGATCCAGGGAGAGAGGAAAGGGAGTGAGGGCGAACAGGACATGGAGAGAGGCAGAGCTGAAGGCCAGGAGGGTGAGCCATGCACCTGGGGATAGTGGCTGGACTGCAGGTGTGAGACCAGGGAAAGGCGGGAGAGGACTCAAGGAAGAGCCGAGGAGGGGGAGAGCCGCCAAGGAGGCAGAGTTGAGGTAGATTCTCCCTAGTCCTGTGCCCTAGGCTTGTGGTAATTAATTCCTTTGTCCTGTTGTTGCCACAGCTCATTAGCTCTGGATTCTACCCTAATTAGATCCCCACTTGCTTTCCTCCAGGATATCCCAATTAGCAAGGGCTAGGGACAGGGCTGCATGGGCCCTTCTCCTGGGCTCCGTCACCCCAGCCCGGCCCTTGCCCCAGGTGCAGGTTTGGCCCCCCCTGGCTACCTTGTCCACCCCAGAAGCCTCTTATCTCCCAGCCTGCCTGCTCTCCTCACCCCTCCCTCACCCCAGCCCAGTTTATGGTGTCCAGCTGCAGCCTTAGAGGGGCCAGGGAATTTCCCTGGGCTTGTCTGGCTCAAGGAGTCCAGCTTATCTGCTGCCTCCAGCCATCACCAGAGGAATTAGATTGGGGTCATCAGGGGGCCTCAGGAGCCAAACTCTGCACCCTGGGGTTTAAAGCCAGGGTGGGGCTGGGAGAGGCCCTTGTTTAACTGTTTACTGAGGCCCCTATACTGACCTGTGCACAGTCCCCTCACCCAGCTCCTAACTGGTCTTTTTCTGCCCCCATTTTATGATAGAGATTGGGTCTTTATTCTCCTGCATGTTCTGTTAAGGAGAGAGCTCCCTGGACAAGGTCACCCTCTAGCTGTGTTGTACATACTCGGGCACACCCAAGACAGGAACTCACTTCCAGCGGGACCTGGGGCAACTTAAGAAGCTCAGAAACCACAGGCAGCCCCAAGCCCCTAGAACTGCAGAGCAGGCACTGTAGAGAGGTAGAAAAGAAGAAAATAGAACTCCCCCTGGAGAAGCCAGTGAACAGAGCTGCTTCAAGACATCTAGGAGGGAATACATGAAGGAAAAGACTAGAACAGAACAAACCAAACAGCAAGATAATTACACACAAGATCAATTGTAGCTGTTCTGTAAGATGTGTGTACACGGGGTTGCTGAAGTCACTGGCTACCAGAAACAGGTGGGTTTCTTCAAGAGGGCTTTCCTCTAAAGGGAAGGGAAGAGCACATGTTAAGTGCCTACTATGCGCCAGGTGTGCTTACATATGTGATCTTATTTGATGTCGTCTACTCGACAAAGCTGCGATGTAGGTATTATCAACTCCCAGAGGAACAAGGCTCAGAGGTCAAGTACCTTCACATAGTTAGGAAGTGACAGGCCCCATCTGTCTGCTTGACACTGCTGTTCCTCCATTTCCCACGATGTCATCTTGTTAATGTGATAGAATTTCAGCAAAATTCCAAGGAAGAGGAAGAATATTCCAGGTTTGGGGGAGGAGAGCAGGGAGATGGCTCGAGGGAAGAAGTGGAGTGTTGAGTCAGCCGGCTTAATGGGAACCTGGTCGGCCCACTTTGAAAACCACAGTGGAGAAATAATCACCCAGATTTGCTGATAGTATTTTTTTAAATCTTAAAACATCCTGGGGCTCCTCATCCTCCACCCTGGCTTTGCAGGGCAGGATTAGAGGTCTTTGAGGGCCCTGCTCCTCAGACAGATTGCCCAGCCCACCTGTCACTTCCAGCCCTGATGAAGGCCTCACACTAACTAGGCTTGCTCGGCTCTGCCGACACCCCCAGGTGGGAGAACCTCCCTCCCAACCCCAGACACTGGGGGGATCAAAAGGAAGTTATTCATTAGCCCCACAGAGAGGTTGTGACATTCCCATTGCCACTTGAGGGTTAGGGCAAGTCAGAGAGTCATAGAACTTAGGGTGTGAAGGAGCCACACTGACAGCTCGGGAAGCTGAAGCCAAGGGGATCAAATGGCCCAGAGCCAGACAGGGGAGTGGGGAGCTCCCGCAGGGGTGTTCCCCCTCCTTCCAGCCTGCCTCTGCCAACAAGCAGCAAGGGAACTGGTCCTGCCGCTTAGGATCATCCTGAGCATTAGGACAAGGTGTATAAGGACACTCCTCCCTGTGAAAATGCCAGATCACTGACTTTATATCCTGGCCTTAGGTTAAATGAGCATTTGCCCCGCCCTCCCTGCTGAAGTCGCCTCACAGAGCACCCTCACTCCCTGGGTACCGGGCTTTCCCGGCCACCTGACTGCGGGTCCCCTCCACATGTGGTACTCATCCTCCCAGAGCAGGTCGCCCAGTGACTGCTCTGAACTAATCTGGCCAGATTCTGCTTCTTTTAAGTCCCTTACAAAATTAGAGGGGCACATGGGTGTGTATTGCATTGAAATGAAATAAAGTTCTTAATTTGCTGTCCACTCTCGGAGCTCTAGGTCCTGTAGACCAAGCGCCCTCAGGAGGCTGCAGCCCAGGGCGAGAGGCAGCAGGAGGTGCTTGTAAAAGGCAGTCGTACAAAGTGATGCCTGTTAATCACCAAACCAGGGTACAGAAAAGTGCTAAGGGAAGAAGAGTCCAACCATGAGTGAATGGTAGCAAAATAAGAAATACCAGAAACCATACTGTCTGGTCACACGAACTCACCCCTTTACTTGCTCACACACAGCCTAAGACTGCATTTAGACAGAGCTCCAGCAAGTTCTTTTACTGTTTCTACTCTTGGAAGGTCTTAAATATGCCTGGTCAGCTCCTTTAGTGTCTTCGTTTTTTAAAAAACATACTAAAGGAACTATTTTTGAAGCAAAACCTTCTTTCTCGGATAAAACCTCGCTTCACTGGCTCTGGCTTTTGAAGCCAGGCTTTCCCTATCCGAGCCAGCGCGCGCCTCCTCTGAGGTCCCTTTCAGTCTGAGGCCTGCGGTGATGTCAGTGTGCCTCAGCTGTTTTCAATTAAACCTGAGAGCCGAAGCCGAATAAATGGCTTCAGCAAGTTGATTTTCCAAAGGGTCAGTCTTCTTTTGAACCAACATGTCAAAACAAAATGAACTCAACCTAAAACACATACAAAGCAAACAAATACATCTTTTCGTAGATTTACCTTAAAAATTATAAGAGCAAAGCAAGAGGGCCTCTCAAAACCCAGCCCACAGTTTCCCTGGGGTGAGAAGGATGGGGCTTCTGTTAATATTCCAGCTTCCCCAAAGCAGGAGGCAGCACAAACCAGTGTCCTGGCCTCAGGGTGCTCAAGACCAGGCTGGTGTCTGGGGTGATGTGCACCTCCTCCCCGCCTCGGGCCCAGATTGTGAGGCGCTGATAAGGAAGCATCATTTCACCTGGACTGGGCCATTGCAGACTCAGGGTGGTGGTGTCTGGCCCTAAAGGAAGTGGGCCACAGAGGCAGGGTAGGGCGATGCCCACTTCCAGCCTCTCGCCCACCTGAAACCTCCCAGGGTCGGTTACTGGTGATCCTGCGCTGACGTTGGCACTTGCTCCTGCCCCGTCTCATTTGCCAACTTAGCTCTCTGGGAAAGGGGGACTCTCAGGAGTACGGCACCTGAGAGGCCGGGGCCGGATCGTTTGGGCTAAAGAGGTAGACATTCCACTTGCTGTTTTGGGTCTAAATCGGAGGGTAGAACAGAGGGTGGCCCAAAGTTATTTTGTTTGGCCAAGGAGGTGTTTTTAAAACAATTTAATGGGTTGCAAATGGTGAAATATCAGAAGATTTCACAGAAAAAAACCAGACTTAAAGCTTCTCTGTAAAAGTTAAACTATTTGGCTCTACTAGTCCCACAATTCTCCATGACAACAAGTCTGCTGAAGACCCTCAGACACCCCGCCATTGGCCTTGCCTGTGTGTCTGGGCAGCTGCTCGGGGCAGCTGCAGCCATGAGACTGCCACTTTCCTTGCTCCCTCTGGAGCCCTGGCCAGAGAAAGCCTTCCCTGGCCATTCCCAGGCAGCAGCCGCAGGTGGCCTCCCTCAGACTCTGAGAAGAACTAAGAGCTGAGACATCGAATTTCTGGGGAGCACAGATCTGTGGGACAACATCCACACCCACAATTATTCCACCCCCTTTACTGTGTGGCTCTGTGCAGAGCCAGAGTTCTGGGACAGAAGAGCCAGAGAGGGGCCTTGCTGCTGAGTCAGAGACAGTCCCCTTGGCCTCAGCCAGCTGCCCCCAGAGCCTGCTGTCACTGTGCCTTCTACTGCCATCACTCAAGGCCAGGGGAACTCCAGTGGCAAAAGCCCCACACCCCCAAGCTATATCCAGATTGCGTTATTTTGCTCATCAGTGGTCCGTGTAAAATTTGCATAGGTAATTGCCAAGTGATGGTGTTCCTGGCAGATACCACATTGGGACACCCCTCGGTGATGGTGGGCCCACCGAGGACTGTCCAAGATGGCCTGGGGCTATAAGTGGGAAAGGAAAGGTAGTTTTAGAGAAACAAGCAACTAAGGCAGAGGAGGAGAGGAGACCCTGAAGTGTGGTCACAGGAAGTTAGCATCCACCCAGCCCAGTCTCTCCTTTATGCTTCACAACTCTCCATTCATTCAACCCTGGAACTTCAGAGCTTTTTAACTCTGCTCCTCTAGTCTTCCTGAAGTGGCTGTAAACTCCCTGAGGACAGGGCTGCTGACATCCTTCTTCAGGTCTCTTCACAACATGTAATACTGTGCTCTGCAAGCCCCCTGGTGATTAAAATAAGTGCTCGTAGACAAATACCTAAAGGGCAAATGATTTATTAAATATGGACAGGTATAATGTAGATAATTAAATTTCTGCCCATTAATCAACACTCATGAAAAGATAGTGTCTGAACTAAGTTTACAAATAATAATACCAGTTCATTGCTTTAAAAAAAAAAAGCTACCTACCATTGTCTGTCTTCCTGAAGGACACCCCACCCACCCCTCCCCAGCCCAAGGAGCTTGTGCAGAGGAGCTGGGCCTTCATCTCAGGGCTCTGCGAGAGCCCACTCCTGCCTAGAGCCGCTTCCTGGGCAGGGGGAAGACAGTCCAATCACCATGGCCCACAGGAAGCAATTTTTCATTCTGTGGCAGTGACCACTGAGGATATTTCTTCCCACTTGGGGACACCCAAATGAGATATAAACCTTCCTAGACACCCCCACCAACTTGAAACCTGGGAAAAGGAGCTAGAAGACAGAGTCCTGGGCACACAGTGGGTACCAGTTCTGAGAGCAAATGACTAATGTATAGTGACCCAGAGTGTGCACTGGCCCAGAAATAAAACTTAAAACCTAATGATTCAAGGGAATCATTGATTCAAGGGAATCTTTCCTTGCCTCCCTTTTGACAGAGATAGAAGTACTTCTTTAAGAAAAAAATTTGAGAAATTGTATTGATTTAGAAAAGGAAAAAAAAAAAACCTAATGATTATGTAGACTGGTCCTGAGATGAGTAAAGACTGCTTTTTAGTGTGGTTAGCGAATATATGGTTTAAGATGATGCAGAGGGTGTCCATCTATAGAAAAAACTCAGAGAGGCTAAACGGGGGTGGTAAGATCACACAGCAAGTAAGAAGACGGCCTAGGCAGGAGTCTGGGTCCTGTGGCCACGTGGTGAGCCTGGAAAAGACAGGGTGCCTGCCGTCCCTGCTCCAGCTCTCAGATCTCGAGTCCTGCTTGGCTCTGCCTCAGCCTTGTCTACACACTGCCCTTCAGCTCACCTGCTGGCCGATGTGGCCTGCCCAGCTCCTGGGGGCATTTGCCTGTGTGACTCCTGCCCTTGTTCCAACTTTGGTCATCCAGTCCTGTTGGGGCACCTTTAGCTGCCTCAGGCTTCCCCCACGACCTTCCCAGACCTAGCCTAGATCTGCCGGCTCATGCCTTGATTTATCCTTTTGATTCTTCTTTCTTTCCTCTTCTGGTGAGCCTGCACCCTGCAGGCCCTTGGTAAGCACCCTCTTGCCACTGTCATTGCTCCCAAGTGTCCTCACCAAGACCAGCCTTCTTCTCTGGAGTTGTCATATATATACATTTTCTCTCTCTCTTTTGCCTGGCAGGGGTCCTGCTCCTAGGGAGGCCTTCCTTGGGCTCCCTGTCCCTGTCTTGCAGGGCAGCCCTGAGTTTCAGTGGAAAAACATGGCCTCTGGGGGGCAGGCACGCCCGCATTTGAGTCCCGAAGCTGTTCCTTTCTAGAGTGTGACCTCAGGTCACAACCCTGTGCTCTGCATCCATAAAGTGAAGGTCATTCCAACCTATATAGTTGTTTTAAGGATTGTATTAAAACATGTAAGACACCTGGGGTAGGTCTGGGTGCATAGCAAATGATGAATAACCCTCACTTTCCTTCCTCTGACACGAGCTTCTGCACCACCGCTGAGCACCACAGGTCAAGCCACACTGGGCCACGCTGGCCAGGCCCTTCCTGGACTCCTAGACAGGAGGCAGTGATGGGGATGTGGGCACCTGGTGCTGCCAGGGCTGAGCCCCCATGCCCAGCGCCAAGTGGCTGAGAGTCACCCCGGTGGAGTCCCAGGGCTGGCAAGCGCGCTCAGGCTTGCAGCCCTGATTTTTCTCCCCTCCACAGACGTGGGAAGGGCCACCTTCAGCGATCACAAAGTGGGATCCAGAGCACTGAGCCAAATCTCTGCCCTGACTAGAGCCTTCAAGTCACAGGAATAACCATTTCGGGGGCAGCGGGGGAGGCTGGGCCTGGAGTACCAGGTAAGGACCCGAACAGGATGAGGAGGGCCACCTCGCAGACCTCACTCTCACCACCAAGTGCACGCACACCCCTCGCCTGGGACCGAGTGCCTCCTCAGTGAGTGAGGCAGTGTTTTCAAGCCTCTGGAATACCAAGGTCTTGTCCCAACCTTCTCCCAGGGGAAAGGGGCTAGTTTGCCCTGCAATAAAGAGAGCCCTCTCAGAACAATTCATCCTTCACCAGAGATACTGGGCTCTGGGCATGCTACACTTAGACAGAGGAAGGTCTCTCTACAGCTCAGTAGGCAATATTTCTTGAGCACCTACTATGTGCCAGCCATATTCTAGGCCCTGGGGAAACAGAAAGAACAAGGCATAGTGCCTGCCCTCCGGAAGCTGACATTCTAGTGTCCAAGATGGACAATAAACAATTGTGTAATGTCAGAGAAAAAGCTCTGGGGGCAAGAGCCCAGTGACAGTTTAGAGTGAGTCATGGCCGAGGGAGGTGTGGGGGCTCCCCGGTGTTCTCCGTCTCTGCCCCCACTGTCCAGGAACTGGCAACTTTTTAGGTGAACAAAAAGAAAACATACAATTTTACTTGGCAGGAAATCTCTCTGGTAGGTCTCCAATTCAGGACAAACATTTTTGCCCTGGCAGTGATGACCTTCTGGGTCACGTCCCACCATGGGCAGCCACCTGGGCCAGACTCTCCAAGCAGCTAATCCAGCCTCAGACACCTTCCTGCCCCTTTTCCCCTTCTTCCTTCTGCAGTCCGCGCCCGTGCTCTGGACGCCAGGCCTTTGCTTCACACATTAGGATGTGTGTGTTTATTTTGCCAGTCCTTTAGCCACCTTCTCCAGTGACAAAGTTTTCAGTCCCCCTAACACATCCAGTCCCAGAAACGGCTTTCAATCTGAGGCAAGAAAAAAATATTCTGGAAGTTACACACTCTCCTGTGCTTTCCTCCCTACTCGAGCCACCCCAGAGCACCCCTCAGTGCTGCACCCCTCCTTAGGCTCCTCCAGGCCTCCCACCCTCACAAGGGACCCTCCCAGTCTTCTGCAACGAGATCAATTAACGTCAGTACCATGCTCTTCAGATAGCAGCTTTGCCACTGCTGCACTCAAGGCGACACTTCCTGTAAACTCCCAGCACCAGCCACTTCTTCAGTGCCCACAACAGAGTTCTCAAATGTTCCGCTCACTGTCACCTCTGTCTCTCCTGCTTGTCTGTGAGCTCCTCAACGGCAGGGCCCCTGTCTGTTTTGCTCGCTATTGACTCCAATAACCCCCACTCAACTCCTGCCAGATAGTGGAAGCTTAACAGTTGTCAGAAGTGCAAATAAGATACCCTACAAGTACAATTATATTAGTAATATTGATACCACATTCAAAGACTAAGAAAAAAATGAAAAAGGGAGGTCTGTAGGTCCTAGAGACCTAGACCTTAGCTCCCTTATAAATAACGTATTTATTATAAATAGGTCCCGCCAAGGATTTTCCCTGGTGTGTAAAGTTATGAGGTGTCTTATAAAGGAATAAAAAATGGAAAACTCAGTTAATTATACACTTAACAAATTGCCTTTATTAAAAAGAAAAAACATGACATTAGGATGGTCCTTGAGGAGTGAACACACCCAGGGGACATGCCACAAATGTTCACTTTCTGTGTCAAGTAAGCCAGCCCTCCCCGTCCTTTTTGTCACCCCACCACACACATACACACTCCCTCCCTCTCTCTCTCTCCCCACTCCAGCGTAGCTCGGGCACAGGGACCAGGTCCCCCCTTGAGACCTGCTCGAAACGTGAAAAGAAAGTGAGACTGAGCCCAGCCAATGAGAAGTGAGCATTTCTGAGGCCCCGCCCTCCCGCGGGCTACAAACTCGAGCTCCGCCCCCCGCCAGCGCCACCTGGAGGCTGAGGCGCGCGAGTGCGGCGCCTGCTGAGCGGGTCCGGAGCCCCGCCTTTGTGGCCGGTGGAGACGCTGCCTCTGCCCTGGCACCCCGCAGACCGCGGAGCCGCTGAGGAGCAATCAACAGCGCATTTTAATCTGTTTACTCAAGTGACTTTCCCCACAACTTTCACCTGATTCCTGTTGTAAATTATCCCCGCTTGACCTAAACAACGGATTTGATGGGGGAAAATGGCTCAGAAAAGTGACACAATAGTGGTTTTAGATGCTCAAGTGCATCTCTTTAGGTCCAACCCGCGTTAAGCAAAGTAGATGCCTGGGATGCGGAGGTGGCACCCTTTTCTCTGGTCCACAGTCAGTGGGGCAGGGGCTGCAGGTGCTGTCCCCGCCACCCAGCTAGTGGCTCAGAGATCCCAGGAGGAGCCCAGACTTCATAAGTGTGACAGCCAAGGGGTCGTCAGCTCCCCCCAACCCCCAGTAGGCCTGACTGGAAGGCTTCAGTCCCACTCTCCCTCCCCAGGTCAGGGCACAGAACTAAAATAATCATCTTTCATGTCATGCTCCTTGCTCCTGATTTAAAAGGAGAGCTGGGGAGCAGCCCCCAACCGAAGACACGGAAGATTTTTTTTTTTGAGACAGTCTCACTCTGTCACCCTGGCTGGAGTGCAGTGGTGCAGTCATAGCTCACTGCAGCCTTGAACTCCTGGGCTCAAGTGATCCTCCCACAGCTAATTTTTCTTATTTTTTGTAGAGATGGGGTCTCACTATGTTGTCCAGGCTGGTCTCAAACTCCTGGCCTCAAGCAATCCTCCTACCTCTTAGCTTCCCAAAGTGCTGGGATTACAGGTGTGAGCCACCACACCTGGCCAACACTGAAGACTTTTGCTTGGCCCAAGGTGGATTTTCCCCTCAAGTCACTCAGTGGCCCTCAGGACAGTCCCTCCGGTGCTACCTGCCCTCCCCTGCAGAGGGTTTTGTTCTGGGGGAAGGGGCCCATACAGGCTGGGGTGGCAGCAGGGCAGGTGGGTATCTGCCTCCCACAGGCCCCTGTGCTTTGGGAAGTCCAGGTACTCACATGTAGGAAAGTAGGGGAGAGAGGAATGTGCAACAGAGGAGTTTTATTTTATTGGGCACCTACTGTGTGCCACATACCATATTGAATTTCTGACCAGGACGGCAGCCTCCTCACACAGGCCCAAGAAACCTGGTTTTAAAAATATATTTATGTATCCTTTGAATATCAGATTCTAATTTTACACAAAGGAGAATATCCCTTTAAAGTCTTTTCCACCCATGTGGCCAGAAAAAGTTGGGGAGGAGAGTCGGTTGGTGTAGGACAGAAAGACAGGGATATGCCACCAAAATCCCCCTGAGAAGGGAAAGAGGGCCAGGTCTGATTAGTGCCAGAGGAATTATAGGGAAATGCAGACCCAGGCCTCTCCCTGGCGGGTGAGGAAGTAACCCGCTCTGGAAACTCCAAGGTGATTTTCCTGGTCAAGCCGGGGAACAGACAGAGCAAGTCCTTGCCCAGAGCCGGCTGCTGGGACAGCAGGGAATCCAGGGTCACCTGAGACAGGGCTCCAGGGGCTGGGGGGAGCCACCTCTCGAAGGCCACTCTGGGTGGCCTTGGGCCCAAAGAGAGGACTTGCTTCTTGGGCACCCAAGTTAGTCCTGGCAGAGCCAGCAGACACCCCTTAACCTAAGACAGGCCCTCTCTGCCACTCCCTGGGCGAGAGGCCCAACCCCCAGGTCCCGTGGCCTGTGCTGGGGTACACGGAGGCAGGCGCCGCATGGGAGGCAGCCTTTCCTGCGCTAGCACAGCGGAACGCCCAGCCTCCATCTTCCCCTAGTTCCTCTGTCCCCAGGAACATGCCAACTTCGGTTTTCCCCAGGAAAATTGGCTCCCACAGCCTAGGTTGTCCTCCCCTCCCCTGCTGAACTCCCCAGTCTCCCGGGCTACAGGTCACATGCAGCTCCTGGGAATTCATTAATTGCAGAATGAAAGGTCTCCAGTGAAGAGATTTCAAGATGTCTGGGCACACACGGGTTTTCCAAGTGCTCCCTGGAAGCTGGGCACTTGGGACGCTGGGGGGGCTTGGGGTACAGCAAGGAGAGGGCTGGGGCTAGACCTGCCCAGGGACAGCGCTGTGAGCCCAAAGTCCCACAGCCAGCATGGCAGCAGGTGGGCAGACAAGCTGGGACTTGGGTCTCAGCCATCCTCACATGCACGAAGAGCCCTGCTCCCTCTGGGAAATTCTATGCGGGCAGAGAGCGAGTCTGGGAGTCTCGGTCTGGTCCCAGCTCTGCCACTGACTCACCAAGAGACCTCCCTGGGCCTCAGTGGCCTTGTCCTTAAAATGGATGCAACAATTGCTGGCCCGTCTGCCTTCAGGTTTGTGACTAGGATCTAGTGAGAGCTTCGTCTGAAAGGGGAATCTTCCTCATCCCTCCCTTCCCTTGTGAAATGGGGACAGAGGCAAGGAAGGCGGGTTATGATGGCAGTGTCGGCTGACGTTTGTGAGAGCTAGCTGTGTGCCGGTGCCGTACTAGGCACTCAGCACCATCTCATTTAATTCTCCCCACAACCCCGGGAGTCAGGCATGAACATCACTGCCAATGTCAACACTCTCAAGCTCAGCACATCTGGGGAGTGGGCAAGCTGGTCAGCAAACCCCCATCTGCCCTTCACCTCAGCACCATCCTGGGACAGAGATTTTCCTGGTGAGGGGAAATGTTTGGAAGTTTAGTGCTTTGCTCCAGCTCGCTGTGTGGACTTGGGGAACTTACTTAACGTCTCTGGTCCTCCATGCCCTCTTTTGTCTAACAGGTGCGCTCTCTGGGAGTCACTTTTATCATCCTGGGCCCTGATCCTATGTTGGGTTAGAAAAGGAATAAAAATGCAAAAAGGAGACAGATCTGGATTCGAGGGTCAATGCCCTAAAGTGGGCCTCAGGATTTCTACCCAGCTCTTAAGTAATCCTACCTGTGGTCTGGGCTCAACCACCCCACGAGGGTGGCAGGGAGCCTGTTACCAAGCCCATGTTTCAGAAAAGTAAGGTCAAATAAAGAAAAATGGCTCCTCAGCTCGGTACGGTGGCTCATGCCTATAATCCTAGCATTCTGGGAGGCCGAGGTGGGAGGATCACTTGAGCTCAGGAGTTTGAGACCAGCCTGAGCAAGAGGGAGACCCCGTCTCTACTAAAAATAGAAAAATTAACCGGGCGTGGTGGTTTGCGCCTGTAGTCCCAGCTACTCGGGAGGCTGAGGCAGGAGGATCGCTTGAGCCCAAGAGTTTGAGGTTGCTGTGAGCTAGGCTGACGCCACGGCACTCTAGCCTGGGCAATAGAGTGAGACTCTGTCTCAAAAAAAAAAAAAAAAACTTCTCAGGGTCAAAGAGCAAAGTAAAGGCAGAGCCAGGGTTGGAACCCAGGTCTCCCAACTCTCAGCCTGGCTCTCTGGCTCAGGCCCTAGCTCGGAGCAGAGGGGAGAGCACAAGAAGAGGAGCAGCAGCAGGGCGGTGCTCCTTTCTGAAAGCTCTAGGGCAGAATCGGTGTCCCTGCCCTTGGCCAGCTTCTAGAGGCCACCCACTTTCCTTGGCTTGTAGCCCCTTCCTCCATCTTTAAAGCCAGCAACAGTGGCTTGAGTCCTTCTTGGGTTGCATCACTCTGACGCCAACTCTTCCATCTCCCTCTTCTGCTTCTAAGGCCCCTTGTGATTTCATCTGACCCACCTGGATAATCCAGAATAATCTCCCCATCTCCAGGTTGGCTGATTAGCAACCTTAATTCCCTTTGCCACGTGACCTAACATATTCACGGGTCCCAGCAATTCGTAAACATCTTTTGGGGCAGCATTATTCTGCCTACCTCCATATGTCCCTTATCCGAAATGGGACTTCTAAAAATAGTTCTATTTCTTGCACCTGACATGTGGGTTGAGATTGGTACCTGCTACTCTCCTGTGTACCTCCCTGCAAAAGTCCATGTCCAGCCACAGCCTCAGCCCTTGGAGATTTCCCCTTCGTTCCATTTCCTGCCTCCTGAGCATCCCCTAGAAGTGTTTCCTGGGGAGTGCCAGCTCCTGGAGCCCACCTTCTCAGCACTGTCTTCTGTCTGTCCCGCTCACAAATGGATTGTAGCTGCAGGGCACAGGACAACAGGCCCCAGGGTGCTGGCCAGGCTCATGGGACTGGGTGCTGCTGGCTGTGGCAGCTGAGAGGGTGCCAATCCTGGGGCTCCCCTCCTCCCAGGGTCTGGAGAGGTTCTGCGGCCTCAGCGAGCAGAGAGGGCCAGCCAGGCGCTGTGCTCATGTGCTGCTGGGGGGGCATTTCTGCAGCCATACAGTCTCGTTCTTTTTTTTCTTTTTTTTCTTTTTGGAGACAAGAGTCTCACTCTGTTGCCCGGGCCAGAGTGCCGTGGCATCATTGTAGTTCACAGCGA
Organism: Propithecus coquereli; assembly: GCF_000956105.1. Taxonomy (NCBI): domain Eukaryota; kingdom Metazoa; phylum Chordata; class Mammalia; order Primates; family Indriidae; genus Propithecus; species Propithecus coquereli. The sequence goes on along the minus strand of NW_012149618.1, from coordinate 1,271,640 downwards.
CCTCAAACTCCTGGGCTCAAGCGATCCTCTTGCCTCAGCCTCCCCAGTAGCTGGGACTCCTTTGTTTTCATCTCTTTCCACCCCAAGTTGTGGTCTACCCCGTCATCTCTCTCCGTACTCCTGAGAGCCCGTCCATTCCTGGCTGCAGTCATGAGTACGTGTCGCGTCAATTCCATGTTTCCAGAGTTACTTCCCCAATTCCACCAGCTCATCTGCGTTCAGTCCCATTTCTCCTCTGGCCCCTGAATATATATTTCATCTGGATGCTTCTACAACAACCCTAATCAGTTGATACTGATCCTCTGTTTTCAATAAGCAACAGATGTTCCCTTTGAAAGGTGGCTTATAGCTTCCCCAGCCCCTTGCCAGAGCGGGCTGCGTATCCCCTGGCCTCCCTCCAATTCAGACTCACCTTCCTTAAACACGACTTTCAAGACATCAGATTATCAATGACTCTCAAGTCTCCGTACACCCACTGAACCTGCCTGGCCCATGTCCCACAAGCACCCCCACACGACTCTGGCAAACGCCGGTTCCACCCCGTTCTGCTGTGTGCCCCGCTGGAGCTGGTTCACTCACTGACAACCCTTTCTAAGCTGTTGTTGAAAACCGGAGACACCTCAGATGTCCTTCAACAGGTAGATGGTTGAACGGTGGCACACGCATGCCATGGAATACAACTCAGCAACGAAAAGGGATGAACTATTGATTCACGTGACGATCTGGTCAGAACTCCAGAGAATTATGCTGAATGAAAAAAGTCAATTCCAACGGTTACATACATATGAGTCCACTTATATAACATTACTGAAACGACAAATTATAGAAAAGGAGAACAGATTAGTCGCTGTCCAGGATTAAGGGGCGGGCAGCCAAAGGGTGGCTACAAAGGGCAACATGAGGAACCCCGTGGTGATGGAAATGTCCGGGTCAACGTCAACACCTTGGCTGTGACAGCACACTGAAGGGTTACCTTTGGGGGAAACTGGGAAAAGGTACCTGGGATCTCTTTGTAGTGTTTCTTACAACTACATGAGAATCCAAAATGATCTCAAAATAAAAAGTTAAATTTAAAAAATGACACCCATTTATTGAGTTATATGGAACTCAACTTATAACTTAGGGAATATATTACCTAATAAAAGAATATGAATTAAAAAAAAAAGCCCATCGCTGTTTTTTACCCACTAAAATGTTTGTATCTAAAAAGTAGTAACAGCCATGGGTTTCTAATCTTTCATCTTGAAATCAGTGCGCCCCCCAGAAAGCTGGGTGGGCGATGGGATTTCTCACCTTGCTCCCCGAGACAGCTGCTTGGCGCAGATTAAATGAGGGTTCAGTGGCAGCTCCTTCCCCTCTTCCCTCTGGACATAGCTGGACATAGATGAAGGGAGGGTGCGGAGTTAGGGAGGTTCTTTAATGCAGGATAACCAAGCCTGAGGTGTGCACCAAGGGTAGAGGGAGAGAGAATCGGGGCAGTGACCACAGGCATCCCACGTTCATGCTCTTGCTGTATTGTCCCGAGAGCCCAAATGCCCTCGCCTGCCAAAACCAACCTCTCCTTGGACCCAGCTCAGATCCATTTTCTTCAGGAATACTTGCATTCCAGCCAAGATCACTTCTTGTTTGAGCTCCACAATTTAGCTCATAATTAACTGCTAACACTGGCCTGGACTTCGTGTAAACCCCTCATAGGCAAAGAGCATCTCATCAGGCTCCTTGGCACAATGCTAGGCACAGAGCACACAATACAAAAATCATTACTGCCTTGTATCAGTCAAAGGGAGAGCCTCCTCAATTTATAAAGAGGCCATAAAATCAAGAAGAAAAAGACCACAACCTGATAGATTATCAAAAGATATAAACTGATAGTGCTCAGTTTATAAATGCTGATGGTCCTTAAACATATGAAAAGATGTTCAACCTCCTCATAATAAGAGAAATGCAAAAGAAAACATACAGGAAGAGACCACTGCTCACCTATTACATGTGCAAAAGTTCAAGAGTTTGACAGCATACTCGACTGTTCAGGCTCTCTCATCTATATTCCTGGCGGGAAGGCAAAATGCTCTAATCCCTGGAGGTAATTGTTAAAAATATTAATTTAAAACGATCTCAGGCCAGGCACAGTGGCTCACACCTGTAATCCCAGCACTCTGGGAGGCCAAGGTGGGAGGATCACTTGAGGCCAGGAGTTCAAGACTAGCCTGAACAAGAATGAGACTCCATCTCTATAAAAAATAGAAAAAATTAGTTGGGCGTGGTGGTGCGCGCCTGTAGGCCCAGCTACTCAGGAGGCTGAGGCAGGAGGATGGTTTCAACCTAGGCGTTTGAGGTTGTAGTGAGCTATGATGACGCCACTGCACTCTAGCCAGGGCAAGACCTTATCTCAAAAAAAAAAAAGAAAGAAAAGAAAAAGAAAAAAATCTCAAATTTACAGAAGAGTTGTACATATGGTACAAAGTACTTATTTTTTTCTGACCACTTGTGAATAAGTTGTCAACATGAAACCCCATTGCTCCCCCAAAAACTTTACCATATATTTCTTACAAGTAAGAACGTTGTTTTTCATAACTACAGTACAAACATCAAAATCAGAAAAGTAGCACTGATATATTGCTACCATCAAATCCTCCAACCCCATTCAAGTTTCTCTAATTGTTCTAATAATGACCTTTATAGCAAAAAGATCTGGTCCAGAAGCACACATTTAGTTTTCATGTGTCTTCAGCTCCCATCAATATGAAACGGTTCCTCAGTCTTTCTGTGACTTTCATGACCTTGTCACTTTTGAAAAAGGCAAGCTAATTTGTGGGACATCCTTCATTTTGGGCTTGTCTGATGCCCCCTCAGGATTGGATTCAGGTATGCACCTTTGGCAGGAACATCACAGAAATGATGCTACGTCGTTCTCACTGCATCCCGTTAGGTGGCACATCATTTGGATTTGGCCCATTACTGATGACATTAACATTGATGACATTGATTTTGGTCGCTTAAGTGACGCATCCCAGGCTTTTCCATGGTAGTTACCCATTTCCCCATTGTAATTAATAAGTATTTCGTGGAAGGTACTTTGAGACAATGTAAGTATCTCATTCTTCATTAAACTTGCTTTTCATTTATTATTTCTGTCAGTGTGAACTCTGCGGCTTATAATCTGTTAGAATCATCATTTATTTTGGTGCTCAAATTGTCCCATATTTCACTGTGGGAGCCCCTTCTGTATCCCATCATTCTTTGAGCACTTCCTTCCTTTCCATGTGACACGCTCTGGGCTCAGCTTGTTCCTTGCTTGTCTCAACTCTGGAATCTGCCATTTCTCCCAGAAGGTCTAGTTCCTTTCAGTAAAAAATGGTATTTAGAAACCAAGATCCGAGCTCTAGGTGTGCTCATTGCTATGGAGGTTTCATGGCTTCTAGGTGCTCTCAGGGACAGAACAAGGGAATATATATATATATTCCTGAGGTATCTGCTTGGGGAAGGGGCTGAATCAGCATCTAGGAGTGGGGGGACATTTATGGAAGTTGCTACGGGAAATCCAATAAGAGGGTAAAAATAATTGAATAAAGGGACTATGAGGTGAGGAGGAGGTTTGCAAAAAAAAAAAAAAAAAAGAGGACTAGGTATTGGCACACGTAAAACCATACAGAATGAACTTGAGTCTTTATGACTTTCTCTGTGAATGAGGGTAATGGTGTCTTATGGCTTACAAAGCACTTTCATATCCACTCTGTTTCAATGCTCATGGCAACTGTGGGACATCGTAATCAGCTCAGCAGCTTTGGGTCTTTGGAGGGCTAGTTACTAGTCCCTGGCATTCCCAGGAAACGAGCTGACTAGCAGCTGGCTGAGGCCATAAGGAGGTGACATTGCAATCCCGAGACCCAGAGACTGCTCAGCCTCCGGAGGAATCCTCAGGGAGACGTGACCATGCCAATAGGAAGCTGGTCCTCCCCAAAGGGGACTTCTTCCCTTTAGCTCCTCAGCTGCGGCCATGGAGGACAATGACCCAGGGAGATTGTCCCAGGAAGTCAGACCAGGACCTGGCTCCACTGCCAAGATGGGAGCCTGGCTACCCTACTAGCAGAGTGTCATGTGGGCCATGGCCTGGTAACCCTTCTCCCCTCTTCCAAAGTCAGTCTTCACTGTGGATAATCTATTTCTCTGCACCATCATATATTTGGTGTTTTGGGATGGTTGACTTTACAGTTTAACCACAGGGTACAGGATAATAAAGAAGCCTCATTGAGACCTCATGGAGAGGGATGCGCATTGCTCAGAGATCTTGATCTTAGAGCTGGCCAGACCTTGGATTATCTTTTTTGGTGGGGAAGGAGAGTAAATACATTTTTAGTTGTGAATGGGTGGGTTCTTTGTATTAGCAGGAGCATTTTTAACAATATCTTTTCAGTGAGATGAAATTCATTTAACATCAAATTAACCACTTTAAAGTAAACAATTCTGTGGCATTTAGTACAGTCACGATATTGTGCAACCACCAACTCTGGGGGGAAAGGTACACGTGGATGCTGGGCAGCCAGTGGGTGGCATGTAGCGTGTTTGCCCAGCATCCCCTGAATTGGGGAACAGCCCTGCCCTATGACATAGGGTGCTGGCTGGATCTGTCCACCCCAAAGCCACCTCTTGCACCCACTCACAGGGGTGGGCAGGTAATCCAGGCTGTCCCACTGGCCTTAGACTTGGTTCAGGAAGGGCTTGTGACCAAAGCCAGAACAACTGAAGTAATCCTTGGGATTTTCTGTTAGAGATAGCTCCTTGAGTGAGGGCGATATCGAAAAAAATTAAAATAAAAACCAAAAACTGGGCAATTGTGTGTCTCAGACCTTGAGACTCTTGAGAGTTGGGTGGCGGATTGTTAAAGGACCTGCAGCTTCATGTCCTGGGGCATTAGGGGACTTCCTGAAGGAAGGGAGAGTGATAGTCTTCCACTGGGATTCTAAGCTGGGAGAATGTGAACCTGAGATTGCCGGTTGCCGTCTTCCAAGGCTTTGTGGAGTTTGTTTAAAGTAGGAGGGAAAGATGCCAACGTAGTGGGAAGCACACTTGAGTGATGGCGCACGCTGCACGAGAGAGAGAGAGAGAGAGAGAGAGAGAGAGAGAGAGAGAGAGAGAGAGAGAGAGAGAGAGACTATGCAAGCAAGCACACTCTGGAGCTGGCATCTGAACCACGTGAGCCCCTGGATTTACCTATTCCTGAATCCCCAACCCTGGACTCCCAACTATCTACACTCTATATAGCTGAAGCCCTTTGTTTAAGCTAGTTGGGCTGCGATTCTGTCATAGCAATGGGCAGAGTCTTGACTAACATGGCAACCTTACCTGGAAGGTAGTAGGTGCAAGTATCAGCGTGTGTGGTAGATGAAGAACCTGTGTTGACGGGGTCCAGGATGTACTTCTCTGGTAGGTGGGACACAGAGGGGATATTAAGATGACTGAGGTGGTGAGTCACCGTGGGGTTGAGTGACTCGAGCAGGGTGGTAGGTGAGCCAGGTCTGGAAGCCAGGGAGGAGGATGGAAGGTCACCCACTGGGGCGAAGACAGATGCAATGGTCTGAGACGAGGACTGATGGAGAGGACATGAGGTGTGTCAGGGTGTTGGGGCCAAGGGCCTGCCTACGACCACTTCTCCCATCTGAGTCAGGAGGGTGGGAGCTGAGTCTCCCGCTGGAGTCCCTGGCTAGAGGATGTTAGAGGAACACGTGGCCACCGTCAGGGCTGGCAGGGTCGTGGGGCAGGGGGTGGAAGGGCCCTGTGGCAGGCACTGGTGCCGACCGTGCTGGTTCGCACCGCTCTGAGGCCCATGGTAGCACTTGCTTCCTGGATCCTTGTAGGTGACTGGAGCTATACGACCGCCTGTAGTGACAAATGCCTACTGTCAGTGGGACACCCTCCAGTGCCCTCCTCAAGATGGTGGCTCTTCTGTTGGCCAGGGTCCCTGAATATTCAATGAGCAGAGCCCCCATCTTTACCTCTCTGAGGACCTGCGATAGACATGTGACATGAGCAAGATGTCACACGTGGTTCTTTGCTAGTCTATTTAATACATTTAATGTACAGTTGACTATGCTGTATTTTTGTATTGTGGCAAAGTATACACAAAATTTACCATTTTACACGTATAGTTCAGTGGCGGAAGTTCAAGCACCTCCACTGTTCAGCTCCAGAATGTTTTCATCTTCCCAGACTGAGACTCTGTCCCCCATTAACACTAACTCCCCGTGGCCCTCCCCTAGATCCTGGCCTCACCATCCACGTCTGTCTCTGAGTTCGACAACTCTAGGTGCCTCGTGTAAGTGGAACGCTGCTATATTCGTCCTTTTGTGCCTGGCTTATTTCATGTAGCATAATGTCTTCGAGGTTTCCGCATGTTGCAGCAGGTGTCAGAATTTCTTTCCTTTTTCAGGCTGAGTAATATTCTAGGTATATACGACATTTTACTTACCTGTTCCTCAGTTGATGAACATCTGGGTTGTCTCCACTTTTTGACTATTATGAATAATGTTGCTATAAACATTGGTGTACACATATCTGTCTGAATCTCTGCTTTCAATTCTTTTGGATATACACCCAGAAGTGGAATTGCTGGGTTATACAGTAATTCTATGTTTTATCTTTTTGAGGAAACACCATACTGTTTTCCAAAGAAACTTTGTGGTTTTAAGTCATCAAGATTCAGGGTTGTTTGTTACCTCGGGATAACCTAGCCTATCCTGACTGATTCTGCCCCACAGCCTAGATTATCTAAGATCAACCGAGATTCTGGTGAGGCCAGTTCACCCAGTGAACACAAGTGAGGGGATGCAGAGTCTAAGGGCTAAACCAGTCGGAGCTGGGGCCAGCAGGATGTGCGGTGACGAGGGTTAGCCAGCACTGATACACCTCCTATTGGGACCAAAGCCATTAGGGCCAGGGTCTGGAACCAACCCTGCAGCCCCATGGCTGCTTCTTACTAGACACAAACCCCCTAACATGGCCACCTTGGGCCTCTTGACCCCAGCAACACAGACATCCAAGGTCACACACTTCAGAGGCTCCCAATGCTGTCATCATATATAGCCCTAGTAAACAGAAATCTACATTTGCCCATGGTGGCCCTGAGAATTTCAGCTTGTTAAGAGCGGCTACAATGTTTTCAAGGGGTGGTATGGTGATTTCAAGAGTCAAGTGAAACCTGGTTTTGAATCCTGGCTCTGCCACTTCCTAACTGTGTGGCTTTGCCTATGTCTCAGTTTCTTCATCTGTAGCATGAGGATGGTACAAACCACCTCACAAGGCTGGCGAATACGGAAGAGCGCCATGTCTGGTGCCCGGCACATGGCAGACACTCAGTTAACGGCTGCTGCTATTTGGGGGCAGTGTTACGTAAGCTCTTGTTGAAGGTAGAGGTAGACAGTCATCTTTCTAAAAATGGTCTTCCCCTCCACCAAGCTGTTTTTGGATGGCCATCTTGAAGTAGAAAGCAAAGAGGTTAGGCGCCTGCGGTCACATATAAATTCAACCAAGGTCTATGGAGAACACACTATGTACCAAGTGCTGGACTACAGAGATGATAGATGCAGTCCTTGTCCTCACAGAGCATCATGAGTCTCTGGAACTGGCCAGGTGGAGACATGGATAGCGGGGCCTGTCGTCAGTAGCACTGGATGGCCACTTGCGTGAGCGAGACATTGAAAACAGCCAGGACGATTGCCTGGATAGGTCTCAGACTTTGAGGTTTAGGGTTGGGGTGGGGGAGACTGAAGGAACTGGACGCATTTGAGGGAAAACCTTCCCTCTTGGATGAAAGGTCAGCTCTGGGTCCCAAAGAACTAGATAACTCTGCACCTGTGACCCTCAAAGGCGTGGAGTTGCTGGGGTTGGGGGATGCTGCGTGAGAAGGGAAAAGTAAGACCAGCCTCAGCAGCAAAGGCCTGGGTGCCATCTCCAGTAGCCCCTGACCACAAGTGGGAGGGCAGGCACCTGGGGAGGAGGCTCACCATGTCCTCTGTGTATGTGTGTGTGGGGAGGGGGATGGGGTTCAGGCCACCGCGACACAGCTGGAGGGCTGGGTGGAATGTGGCTGTTGGGGCTATGGGCAGAACGGGGAGCCAGGCAAGGAGGCTGGGGGTCAGAGGGCCCAGAACCACGTCCTAGAGGTCGCTGTTGGAGGAGAGTGACGAGCAGAGGGTGGCTGTACTGGTGGAATTAGACAGCCATGCCCAAAGTCAGAACCCTGGAGCCCCGCGCTATGTGGGGAATGAGAACCCCCACAGCGAAGAGGTGAGGGCGGAGTGTAGGTACGCACAGAATCTTACAGCTGGAAGAGACCTTCAATGTCGTTTAGTTCAACTTCCCACCCCATGAAATCTTCATCTTCCAGTGCCCAACTGAGGGCACCCCAACTCTACTTGGACACTTCAAGGTACGGGGAGCTCACTCCCTTAAAGGAGACTCATCTCACAGAGGTTCTGGAGCCTCCCGGACGGCCAGGAGGAGCCTGGCGTTCCGACCTTGGCCCTGTTGAGCCGGCTGGTCTCCACTCCGCGGCGGCACCTGGCTGGGGGTTGCGGCGCGGCTGGGCCGGCGCTGCTGTCCCCAGCCCCAGTGCTGAGGCAGGCAGAGTGCAGTGGACTCTGGTGGAGGTCGGGAGAACTGCAGGGCGAAGGCCGCCGGGGGCTCCGCGGGCCGCGGGGGGAGGCACTTGACACCGGCCAGGGGAGAGGAGGGGCCGCTGTCCCTGCGGCCAGTGCTGGATGCGGGGACCCAGCGCGGAGGCAGCGCCAGGTAGCGGGGCGTCCCGCGGTGGAGGGCTGCAGCAAGGCCCCAGGCTCGGCTCGGACCCGAGGGGCCGGAGTGGCCGGGAGCGCGGCCGAGGCGAGGTGCCCGGGCCCGGCGCACGGTCGCGGCGCTGCGGGGTCTGGCCATTCGTCTCGCAGCGTGCGGGGACCCCCGGCGGGGCCACAGAGGCCGGGAAGTCGGGCCGAGGGCGCTAGGACCGGCCGCGCGTCCAGGCCGCTCCCGCCGCGGTGCCCCGGGGCCCCCCAGTCGGCGCTGCCTCCCGGGCCGGCTCCGCAGCGCCGGGGCCCGGGCCAGCGCGGCCGCGG
>NW_012149618.1:1244648-1261833 GCF_000956105.1 Propithecus coquereli | reverse complement strand
CCCCGAGGCCCTGCCTTCGGACCGCGGCCAGGGCGCCGGAGGGCGCGGACCCCGACCCAGAATAAACGGCCCCCGCCGCGGCCCGCGGGGAGCGGGGGAGGGGGGCGGGGGCCGGGCCCCGCGCAGGCTCCGCGGCGGCGGCAGAAAATGGCAGCCTGGCACGACCCGGCCCCCCGCCCCTCCCCCCGGCTCCCGGCCCTCCTCGGCCCCGCGGGGCGGGGGACCCGGGAGGCCCCCGGGGGCGGGCCGAGGGGTGATCGCGGGGCCGGGCCGGGGAGCGCTGCGCTGCGATCCTCCTCCGGCCACCTGTGGCTGGGGGTGCGGGGCGCCAGCGGATCTGGGAGGGGCGGCGGGATTGGGAGAGTGCCCATTTTGGGGGGCACACCTCCTCGCAGAGGTCCAGGCGGCGCTGGGGGGGGTCGTCGTGCCTGGCTCCTCCCTGTCCCCGCCGTGGGCCGTGGGAGCCGGGGCGGCAGTGGTGGCTGCGCCGCAATGTGGGGGCGGGGCGGGGGCGGGCTAGGATACCGTCCCCCGGCCGCGGGGGCCGGAAAACGCGGGGGTGGGAGAAGCGGGGCCGGAGTTAGGACCGGCGCGGGTGGGGACGCCCGGGGTCGCCCCCTGCAGCAGCCCCCCCCCCACGCACACTCCCACGCACGCGGACACACTCACGCACACGCACCCCCGCCGGGCCGGTGCAGACGTGTCCTTGAAAGCTTCGCATCTGCACACTGAAGGACGAGGCCTCACCAAGGCTGCGGATCGGGGTCTTGGTCCCCACGTCCCAGCACCCCGGGAGACCCTGAGCTTCGGAGCCGCAAGCGGCCGGCCACAGTCCGTGTCCCGCCCTCACCCCAGCTCCCCTCCCCCAGGCCGCCCTGCCCTCCCTCCCCTTCGGCGCGGACCGAGCTGGCGCGGGTCCAGGGGCCCGCCCCCGGCCTCCCCCAGCCCCTCTTCGCTGGGGCCCGAGGCCCTCAGCCAGCCAAACTGCGTTTCGCTTTCCTGGAGCCTCCCTTCTTGGGGGCACCCTCTCCCTTCCCTCCCCCCTCTGCTGTTTCTCCCCCTTTCTGTCCCCTCGGTTCTTCCAACCTCTCTCTCTCTGCTGCAAGGCCTGTTGAGGAGGTGTTGGCGACCTGGGTAGAGAGTGGGGGCCCGCTGGTTCTCGGGGACTCTCCCCTGGCTCCTGAAGGGAGCCCCCTGTGGCTGCACCTTGACCCAAGATGGCGTCTTGCACCCAGCTGGGTAGCTCTGGCCTGCGGCAGGCAGGGGCAGAGGAAGGGCTGGGGCCCCTGAGTCGCACAACTCCCCCCTCTCAAACCAGCCTTCGGGAGAAGCGCCCTCTGCCCTGTGACCCAGCTTGGCCCTCACTGCTGTGCCCAGAGACTGCCATCAGCATCCCTGGGGGACTGTGCAGTCTTCATGTTTCACCCTAGGCTGCCAGCGGCTGAACCGCCTCCTGGGCGGGCAAGCTGCGAAGGGATCCTGGGATCAGGTGCTGCTCCAGTGTGCCTCCTCCCTCCCAGGCAGATGTGACAGCTGCAGCCAGGGGAGCTCTTCTCCTTCCGTGTTGCTGGGGTGTTAGCACTGGCCTGTGGGATTTGGGGAACCCAGCTGTCAGTGGAGTGGACCCTCTTTGGGCTGTCCTCTCTGCTGGTGGGGGCCATCTCCAGGTACTTTTCTGAGATCCCTACCTTTGGAGAGTTGAGTTGTGAGGAGTTCCTGCTGGGTTTCTGGGGCAAGATGGTGCCCCCTGTCTGCCTCCAGGTTCCACTGAGGCCCTGGTTGGGCTATGTGACAGGGGACTCTGTCAAAGTGTGTGTGCATGTGTGTACATGGGCCGCTTCCATGCCGGGACCCAGGCTGACTTGTGCAGTGGCTCTGGCACCTGCCTGCCTCGCGTCCTGGGGCTCCCTCCTGCTCTGAGCCCCGGCACCGTCTCCAGCCTTTCGCCGAGCTCTCTGGTGCTTGTCTGCAGCTGCCCATCAAATAAGCAGCTCCCGATTCAGGCTGACCATGGCTGTTCTTGTTACCCCACCCGGGCACCAGTGCCGTCAGCAGGAGGCTGACCCCAGGAAAGGTGAATTCCTTCTAGATTCAAGGAATGACTGATCCACAGTGAAAGGGCTGCCCTCCCAAGCCTGGAGACGCCTAGGAGAGGACGCCAGTGGCCATCTGTCAGGGTGTCTGCGGACAGGATTCCTCTGTGGGGTGGGGGTTGGACTGGAGCCGGAAGGTCCATTCCAACTTTAACATTCTATGGCTCTGATTCCGGTGGTGGAATTTCAGACCCAGGGATGGGGGCAGGGTGGTCCGTTTTTCACTACACGGGTAATCAAGGCAGGCTTCGAAGAAGAGGAGGTATGAGCGGGAGCAGGCCCTCCCAGGGGGATGGTCCTTGGACAGAAGAGGTGGTATGAGGGGCGGGGGCCCTGCAGGAGGCAGATTGGTCAGGTCTGACTCTGCAGAGGGCGAGAAAGTACAGCCTCCATTAAACCTTCACACGCGTGTAGGTTTATGTGTAAACCTGTGTGTGTGGATAATTTCTGAGGCTTCTGTGTCCAGTTCACAGTAAGCTCCTCAGTCTCTTATGGATATTTTACTGTCACTTTCATGCCCATATCTGCCGATTATCCTCTCAACAAGCCAGCAACGAAGACAGGACAAGCCCTAAAATCCTTGTCCAGGGTCACCAGCGGAAGTGGAGCCAGGCCTGCACTCCAGGGAACTCGGATGGCCCCACGCTACAGCTCTTTCCTTGGCTCCTGCTGTCTGCTGTGTGCCAGTCTACCCAGGGAACAGGGACCTTGTCTGGGCTCCCTCTGAGTCCCTGCTGGACACCCGTGAGGCCTCCATGGGCGTCTGCTGACTGAGGGAAGCTCACTCACCACCCTGCCCTCTCCCTAGAGGCAGCTTCGGTGGCTGGACCCTGTCCTGCTTGCTGCTGCTCTTCCAGTGCCGGCTGCCTACTTAGGGGCCGGTTCCTTAGGCTCGAACGTCCCTGAGACCCAGGTTCTCTCCTAGCAAGAGGCCAGACACCCCTGAGGCTTCTTTTTTTTTTGGGAACCAGGTAGGAAGGGGACTCCGAGAGTAGCCTTGCCAGCTCTCTAATGGGTGAGTTAAAAACAGACCACCCTCTTGCCATCCTTGGGCCTGAAATGTCACCATTAGAATCCAAGCCTTAGAATTTCAGCCTGAAAGAGAACTTTAAGTTCTGAGTGTACTTGGAACTGGGTAGGGGGCTATCTGGGGGTGGGGGGGAGGCCCAGTTCTTCCCACAGTTGGCTGCGCTACCCGGAGCCTGAAACCTGAAGGGCCAGTTGTGTGCCTGTCACATGCCATTCTCCCTTGGCACTTCCTGCTGCCTCCAGCTTGCTGACCTGGGGTCCCCGAAGTGGTTCCCACATCCGTCCACCTCATGCCCCCTTGAGAGCTGAATGTGTCTCTGGCCTCTAGCAGTCAGGGCAGGGCAGAGCCCTCGGGGAACTGCTTCTGCCTGCGTTTTTGTATTAGTGGATAACAGAGCCCGGCAGGACCTCGGCTGCCTCTGAGGCTGGGTTTCTGCTGCTCTGAGCAGGGCTTTAATAGTAAGCTAAAGGGGCCAGAGATTCCTTTCCACCTCAATTTTGAGGACTCATTTTCAGTCATTTCTCTCTTTGACTATGTTCCCCTAAAAACGTGACCAAATCTGAGATCCATGAAGTGTCAACCTGAGATTCGTATCTGTGTCTGAGCCGGCCTCCACTCGGCGGTATGGGCAGGATGGGCTTCGGTGCACGTGTGTCTGTGCGTATTTGCGTGTGCGTGTGGTGTGCGTGCAGCCGCCGTGTGTGATAGGTAGGACTTGTGTCAACATGAGCCAGTTTCAAGGCAGCGTAAGTGAGGGCCCTGGACTCGGAGCTGCGTTCTGACACTTTCCAGCTGCAGGGTCTTGAGCAACTAACTTAATTTCTTTGGGCCTCAGTTTCCTCGCCTGTGACGTGGGAGTAAGAGTAGGGTCTACCTTGCAGGCGGCTGTCAGGATGGAGTGAGATGGTGTGCGTTACTTGCTTAGAGCGGAAGCGCTCTGTGAGCGTCTGTGTCGTCTGGGCGGCTCACGTGGACTGACGCTGCAGCGAGTGCTCTGGGAAGCCTTGTCCACCCGCCTGCCTCTCCTGCAGAATCTTGGTCAGATGAGGAAAGTGCTGATTCTGATTCAAAATCTCTGGAGGTGGGAGGCTCCTCAGCGCCACTTAGCAATCTGTTCCGGAGTTTAACGCATCGCGTTGTCAACAGGTTGTTTGTGCATCTTCCTCAAATCCTCCCGCTGTAGTTTCAGCTCCTTTTGCTCATTCTCTGGAGTGCAGTGGCATTTCCTCGCCATGTTTGCTTCCATTTTCCAGAGAGTTGCTGAGCATTTCCTGTGAGCAAGGCCTGGTGCTGGCTTTGAGGGCACAGTGAGACCAGGCTTGAGGGGAGGGAGGTCACAGCCAGCTGAGGGATCAGGAAGGCTTCCTGGAGGAGATGGCACTTGAGGGGGCCTCAGAGCGCAGAAAGGGGGCTTCCAGGCTGAGGGGAGGAAACCAGCTGCCCGGAAGGGCCTCATCAGGGACAGCTGTGGAGCCCGGAAGGCGACTGGGGCCAGGTTTGTGCTGGTGGCCAGGCGGAGGCCCCACGAGGGCTTGGGGAGAGGGTCTCCGTGCTCCAGTCGCTCCCATAAGGCCCAGGGAGAATCACCCCGAACTGCTCTGACTGTGGTGGCTGTTGGGGGCCGAGGCAGAGGGACATAAGGGAGGGAGGGAAGCGGCCAAACGAGCTCATTTGGTGTAGGATCTTGATTCTTTTTGTACTATAGACAAGAGCTTAAGAGCTCAGACCTGGAGACGAACAGAGCAGGATTTAAATTACACCAACCCCAGGGGGTTGTGGTGATTAAGGGGGACACCAGGGTAAGGTCTGGTCTCCATGCTAGTGATGGCAATCATAGTGTGGATGGGGGGCAGGGAGGGGTCTTTTCTGGACTCCCAGAGGTCTCCATGTCCCCCCTTGCCTACCACCCGGTAGAGGCACCCCAGCATTTAGAACATTCCTGCAAGGGACTGCCAGCACAAGGGAAATGGGGGCAGAACTGCAGGTTCCTGCCTCTGTAGCCCCGACTCCGCCCTGCCCTCCACCCTCCCTCCCCTACACTCGACAGAACCCAGAAACGAGCTGCCAACTTAGAGGGGAGGTACCCTGGCAGGTGGCCTGGTGCCCCCAAGTGTGGGTACAGGTGCCTGGCAGCCCCCAGCAAGGACAGCCAATGGGCAGGGCCCACCAAGCCAAATCTCTTGCTAATCACATCATAGGCCACCCGCCTGTCTGGAGGACAGTGAAGTGACGGTGCGTGGTGGGGGGTGGGGAGGTACGGATGCCTGGGGCTTTCCTAGCCAAATCCCAGCGTGGACTGGATTTTTGTTTTTTCAGCGTAGCTCTGCGTTGCCCTGCTGCCTGCTGTGGTCCTCTCCGGCCCCTGGCTTCCCAGCCTTGTTCGATACATGACCAGGTTCCTATATTCTCTTTCCTGTGATCACAGCCCCGCTCACCATCATCCCTGTTGATCTTCCCGCTCTGCCATCATCCCTGTTGATCTTCCCGCTCTGCTTCTGTTTCAAATGTCAAGGTCATTTTTAATTCTGAGCCAGTGATTAGCTGCCTCATCTGCGTGCACAGAGGGGCGAAGGCCCATCCCTGACAGCCAGTAACGGGAGAGCTGCAACCTGGGCTCTGGCTCCCAGTCTGGTGCTCGTCTTGCTATGCGAATGGGGGGGGTGGTTTGCAGAAGATGTTCTAGACCTAATAGATCAGCTAGGTCATGGGTTCCAGCCATCCCTACTTGAAAAGGTAAAAAGATGCTTTGAGAGGAGATTACATGGGGTTAGATTTGTGGCTTACTAAGCTGTTGGTTGAATGTGGGCTGTGTCGTGGGGAATGCCTGGGAGGCAGGGGGCCCTGGGAGTGTGCCTCCCCGTTGGTCCCCCAGAGGACCCTGGGAGGCACAGTGAGGGTGCCCCGGCCCATGCCAGGCCAGTGGGATCCTTATACCCTGGCAAGCAGAACCCGTTTGGGAGGAGGCTTCTGGAAGTCCTGTGTGATTAATTTTATAGATTCTGAAAGGATAAATAAATTTATAGGTAAAGGAGAATCTATTTAGATTTCCTAAAAGCCTTCGAAACAAGGTAGTATGCACGTCTGTTCTGATGTGTTAGATATCCAGGAGGTGATGTGTGTTACCTCCAAAAAAATATGCATAGTGTAATCTCATTTTCGTAAAATTCTTTAAAATATATACAAATATACACATTTGTGGGCTTGCACACGCATGGAAAAAGTCATTCTGGAAGGATACACACCAACCTGTCAACAAAGATTTTGTCTTTTTATTTTATACACTACTCTGAAAAAATGTAAGTGGACATGTGTTACTTTCTTAATGACAACAACAAAAATAAAACCACACCTTTCTAAAGCTTGTGGATAAGAGTATGAAAAAAAATTAAGACGCCTTAAAGCTGAGAGTTGGACTATTTATTGTAATGGATAAGAAACTGGCTTAGAGACTGACAGCAAAGGGTAAGGTTACTCAGGTACTTGTCTTTTCTGGAAAGGTTGCAGAGAGAAATATTGTAGACACTGAGGTCTATGAGCAAAGGCCTGGGCTGGTAGCGATTTGGGGGAGAGCAGAAAATCAGTTAGCTTTATAGACTGGTGACTTGAAACTCAGTTCTGACCCAGGATGGAAAACAAATCACTGAGCACCTTCCCAGAAAGCATCAGTCAGGTGGACTGTAGTGGCCCAAGTGGTTCCCCAGAAACTGGAGGTACAACTGAGGCGCAGCCCGGGCATGGCAAGAGCACCTTGGGAAGCCGCACTCAAGGAGGACAAAGGCCCCAGCGGGGGTGGAAGGGATGCCTGGGGACCTCGTCTGGCCTGTGGCTCACGTTGTGTCTGACTCTGATCTAGGGGCCCCGTGCAGGTGGCGGTGACCCTGGTGATGGGGTGGGGAGATGAGGGAGGGGCAGATACAAATTCCTCTGCCTGCAGTCATTTTTGCTACCCTAGGAGGCTCAGGGCTGGTTGCTTGGTAACAGCCCCCACCTCCTCCTTCCGCGTTTCCCTCCCCACTGCTTTATGAAAACAGCCGGCTCTGTGCCTGGCACATCATGCTCAGGTGTGTGCTCCTTTTCTGCACATGGGGTCATTCCAGGGTAAGGACGACCCCGATGAACCCTTTTATGCTGTAAGCCCCTACAAACGTTGCCTGGTTGAGAATGACCCCTGAGCCCACAGTGGACTCTGGTCTGGGGCAGGGGCCAGGGGAGTGGCAGGGACAGCGAAAGATGTCTCTGTCCTCCTTAGCCTTCACTGTCTGACCCAGTGCAAACAGGGAGTTTGGCCTTTCTGGGCCTCCGTTTCTTCCTGGGTAAAGCCAGGCTTTGGCCGCACCCTCATTAATCTCTTTAGAGTCCCTGGGCCCTCTCTACCTCCCTGCCCTCTGGTCTCCCTGGGGCCAGACAGGCAGTGTGGCCTTTCTGCTGGGTTCTGGGCCTGCTGGCAGCCTGGCTCTGCCACACACGGCCTGGAGGCATGGGAGGGTCTAGACCACAACCCGGCCTGGCAGCTGGCACGCAGCGATGGCTCCTAATGGTTTTATTACCAGCAACAATGTGGTGCTTGTTGCCATCCACTCACAGGCCGGTGGTTCCGAGCCCAACTGGTGGTGGCCTGAGGGCCCTGCCTGGTACTGAAAGCTCAGCTGGGAAGCCCAGTGGGGCTGGGCAGTCGCCTCTGAGTTTTCTTCTGTCGACACCCTGCTAGCAGCCTGGAAGCTGAGAGCCAGGGCATGGCGGGCAAGATGCTGGCCCCCAAGCTCAGAGGTCTGGCAACGCTCGAGTTCTCTTGCCAGAGGTCCCTTGCTTCAGATCCACAAATGATGTTCATCTGGTCATTTAGGAAAGACCTACTGTGTGCCAGGCACTGGCTACACAGGTGAAAGAGGCTGCTAGTCTTCAAGTAGCCTGCAGCTTAGATGGAATCTGGCAGGGCAGAAGGAGCCATGGCCAGGGGCGCCCAGGGCATTACCGGGGCTCAGAAAAGGAAGCTAATTCGGCGAGGAACGATCCAGACAGGCGGGGGGCCGTTAGCTAGGTGGACAAGGGCACTTTCTGGCCCCATGTGGCTGCAGTATAGGGAATGACCAGTCTGAGGCTGGAGGGCTGAGCCAGGCTGGCCATGGAAGGCTGGGATGTTGAACATTGATGGGTGACAGGCTTGGGGTTTATATCTGAGAAAGTCATTCTGGGGCATCGAGGAGGAGAACTTGGGCAGGGGAGGTCGGGGGCAGGGAGCCTGGGCGGGAGGCTGGTACACACATCCAAGCAGCAGCAGTGTGGGCCTGGAGGAGGCGTGCTCTGCGCCCCATTTAGGAAGTAGAGTCGGTGGAACAGCTGGGTGATGGAGGCAGTGAGGGGAGTTGGGGGAGACCCTCTGGTTTCTGGCTCAGCCAACTGTGTGGGTGGAGATGCCACTCAAGGTGGGGGAGTCTGGCAGGGAACTGCGCGTGCTTCCCGCCGGAGGCAGGATTGGAGTTGGGGCTTGAGGGTGGGTAGGATTTCCCCAGGGGGAGCAGGGCTGGGCTTGCAGAAGCAGCTGAGTCCTAAGGCCTGGAGGTGGGGCACCCAGTGTGATGCATTAGAAAGGCAGTTGCATTTGGGTCCGGAACTAGCAGATTTTTGAGGAAGGAAGTAACTTAACCAGGAGTTCGCACCACATATATTGGGGATGCTGATGTTTGCGGACCCAAGCCGGGGCTTCTGCATCACGGTAATTTCCCTAAAAGGTGAGCTGCAAGGCCTTGATCCTGTCCCTCTGCTCCTGGCTGCACGACCTGGGGTGAGTCTCATGGCCTTCTGAGAATCCCTGTGGATTGGAAGTTGACGTGAAGCTGCCTTCCGGCCACTCTCCATTCAGAGGCAGGTCTGCAGAGATAGGTGGGGACAAGCCGGCGACAGCATTTTTGGTAAGCAACAGAAAAGAAGCAAACAACTGTTTCTCTGAAATAGAAATCAGTCTTGCTGTGTGTGTTATGTGACGTATAGTTTGAAGGCTGTTTCCAAAGTATTTCTAGAAAAGTGACTTGAGCCACGTCAGCATCATTGAACCCAGGTAGAGGCAGGGGGCAGCATGATGTCATGCTGGGCCACCAGACGTGGCGCTGGACAGACGGTGGTCTCACCTTGTCTCTGCGACCTCCTTGCTGTGTACCCTTGAGAGATCGCTTAACCTCTCTGAGCCTCCGTTTTGCCATCTGCAGAATGGACATAACCTTACAGGCTTGTGGTTTTGTTTGTTTTGAACACTGCTTCTTGCACTAAACCTGGATATTTTATTTCACTCGTCCTTTCAAAGAATCCTCATACAACCGGCCTCACAGGTGTGTGGGGATTGAAATCCAGCCGTGGGTGTTCAGTCCTTGGCACGGAGGGGGCACACACACTCTCCCCTTCCTTCCCTCTCTCACGTCTGCATTTCCTCTGGTGCTTTGCCACCCAAGGGGCCTGTTCCCTCCTCTCCCCTCAGTCACTTTGGAGTTCCCTGTTCCTGGGAAGGTCCATTTATCGTGTTCTGTTGACTTTCTTGTTCCCAATTCTTTTCCACAAACTTTGCTCCCCCCAGTGTATTTGAAGAGCATCCGCTGAGCTAAGTGGGAGTGGGGTGGGGGTCAGTTCCTTTTCTCTTTTTAATAAAAGCGAAGGGGTCTGTGCAGAGCTGCCTAGCACCGCGTGGAAAGCAGACGGCACGGGGGCCGGGGCCCTGTGGGACCACGGTCGGGGCCTTGCCCCGTAGCTGGCTTGGTGTGCCAGGGGAAAGGGGCGCAGAGCCCTGGTGGGTCTGGGAGATGACCTCGGGTGACCGGACCTGGACGTGGGCTAGGCTGCCCTGCTCGCGGAGCCAGGCCTCGGGAGACAGTGGGGGTGGAGGGGCCACTTCCTCTGTGAGGGGCACAGATGGTGGCCATGGGGCTGTATTCGTGGCCCTGTGACATGCAGCCACACCCATGGAGAGACCGCCAAACCATCTCTGCCTCTGGAGGCTCTGGTGGGAGGAGGGCTTCTCAGCAGGGGCTCTTGTGGTGGTGACGTAGGCAAGGCCCGGCAGGAGTCGGGGTGTCTCTGCTGGGGGGTGGGGACTGCTCTCGTTCTGGAAACGTGGAGATGGGGAAAGCCATGTCTCTGGTTTGTGCATACCTGCGCAAGTGCCCGAGCCGCCGGACGGCCCTCTGGAAGTGGGCATGTATGAACTCAGGGTGTGATGGTGTAATCAAATGAAACGTACAGCATAATTAATCTGGCATAGCCTTAATGATATGCATAATTGTGCTGCATGGTAATTAGGTGTAAATGGTAAGCAGTTCACATAAATGTTTTTGTAATTGGTATTAATTTTGCGGAGGCAAACCAAGTTTATGCGGTTTTTCTCTTCTTGCTCTGTTAGTTTTCTAGTACAGGCAGTTCCCAGCTTTTGGAGGAATTCTATTGCAAATGTTTGTTTATGGGGCAATGTTTTGTGTGTTCTCTCAGAACAATGTTATGAATGGTTACGAGGTTCCCAAGCTGGTTTCCAAATGCCTCTTTGGCCCATACGGTGGGTGAAATGTGCGGCGCGTGTGCCTCTCGGGGAGGCCCGCCCGGGGTCCTCCTGCTCCAGGTGCCCCGAGCCTGCAGCGCAAGGGGCATGCACGTGCCTGTGCCTGGGTCTGTCTCTGTGTCTGTCTCTGGGTCTGTGCACGCTCGTCTGTGTCGGCGTGTGCCTGTCTGTCTCTGTGCATGTGCGTGCATCTGTGTCTGCATGTTTGTGTCCGCGTGTCTGTGTGTGCCTGTCTCTGTGCATGTGCGTGCATCCGTGTCTGTGTGTGTGTGTCTGTGTGTGAGTCTGTGTCTGCATGTGCCTGTCTCTGTGCATGTGCGTGCATCTGTGTCTGTGTGTTTGTGTCCGCGTGTCTGTATGTTCCTGTTCTCTGTGCATGTGCGTGCATCTGTGTCTGTGTGTTTGTGTCCGCGTGTCTGTATGTTCCTGTTCTCTGTGCATGTGCGTGCCTCTGTGTCTGTGTGTGTGTGTCTGTGTGTGAGTCTGTGTCTGTGTGTGCCTGTCTCTGTGCATGTGCGTGCATCTGTATCTGTGTGTTTGTGTCCGTGTGTGTCTGTGAGTCTATGTCTGCATGTGCCTGTCTGTGTGCATGTGTGTGCATCTGTGTCTGTGTGTTTGTGTCCGTGTGTGTCTGCGTGTGCCTGTCTGTGCGTGTGCGTGCTTCTGTGTCTGTCTGTGTCCATGTGTGTCCACATCTATGTGTGTAGCTGCAAGAGCCTCTGCAGTGGCAGGGTGAAATCCTCTGGTGGAGAATTGGCCATTCCAGTGACGAGGGGCCTTGGGCTGCGTGTCGGAGGGAGACTAAGGGCATTAGCTGAGAGAGGGACACTGGCACAGCAGCCATCCCTGGGAGTGAGCACAAGCCAGAGTCTAGGTTTCCTAAAAACACATTACTGGCTTTTCATTCTGATGAATCACATAATACTGTTTTAAATTAACATTGATTGCCTACCCGGTGCCAGGCACCATGCTAAACACTCCACTCAGATTCTCTTTCACAGATCTTAAAATAGACTTGTGAGATAGTGACTCTTATTCACCCCATTTTACAGCTTGAGAAACTGAGGCCCGTGTCTCTGAGTGACAGCGCCAGGGCTTTAGGTGGGGCCTGGCCAAGCGACTTGAGGGCTGCTGGGAGCAGGGGGACATGCAGCTTGGAAGTCTAGGCTTTCCCCCTCCCTTCCCCCACCCTCATTCATGGTTTGGTTTTGGTTGGGGCAACGGTGAGGAAAAACAGACCAGAGGCCTAAGGGAAGTTCCAAGAGCAGCCAGCTCCTTCCACTTTAGTGGGCAGGGAGGGGACTGAGCTCCAACAGCAGCTCCCAGGCCCTGAAGACCCTCTGGGGGACTTCCTAGTGTTGACCTGGGAGGGGTCAGCTGAGTGGTCAGTTGACGTCACTCGTTCCAGGAAGTGGGGTCGGGGGACGCATGTCCATGGATGGTGTGGGGAGAGGGTAGTCACAGGTGAGCCAGGGACTCAGTGTCTAAGAGCCTGGAGGGGGCAGCCCCCCCAGTTTTCTGTGGTTCACTGCTACCTTAGACCCTCACCACCGCCTTCACTGTGGGGATCTGGGGGCAGGTGGGCCTGCAGACCCCACGGCAGGCGTATGTTCTGGCCTGGGAATGGTGGAGCAGGAGCCTCGGAGCTCCCGCAGGCAGCCTTGCCACGGGTGCGGTGCCTGGGGGGGTTCTGCCAAGCAACCCCTAGAATGGGGCTTGTGGGGAGTCACTCTAGGCACCGCAGCACTGCACTGGGGATGTTGCAGCTGCCTGGGAGTGACTTCACACAGTCCTCTCTGCCTCAAGGGTCACTCGGAATGGGGTGGGGGCGGGGGAAGGCGCTGACCGTGGGCTGGGGGCAGCAAGGTGCAGGACGTGAACTCTGGCCTCATCTGTTTGGGAAAACAGACACCCGTGCATGCCTGACACACTACATGACCACCCAGCTGAAGCCGACTGAAGACCCCTGGGTGGGTGGTCGAGAAGGGGGTGGCGGGAGGAGGGAGCGATGTTGGGCTGAGGGACGGTGGAGAGGGAGCTGGGGGGGCCCTCTGGGAGGGGCCTCCCTCTTGGAGGGGAGGATCGTACAGCAGGGACACAGGTTGAGAGCAGGGGATGTCGGCTGGAGGCAGTGACTGGCCTGGAATGATGGGGTCAGCTGGGAGAGGTGGGAGGCGACCCAGAGCGGTAGGCAGAGGCCACGCTGCAGCCAGCTGTTGGTGTAAAACCAGCCCAGGGTGTAGATTTTGCCTTGTGTGAAAATCATTGGCATCACAGGGGTTTTTTAAACAGCTTTTAGGATATTAACATAATTCACATTCCATATAATTCACCCACGTAAGTGTATAACGTGATGGTTTTTAGAACATTCACAGAGTTGTGCGACCGTCGCTACGATCAGTTTTTACAAATTGCCATCAGGCATCATGGGTTTTGGTAGAGGCAGCTGCGTGCGGACAGTCCTTGCCAAGAGGCCGGGGTGGCAGGTAGGGACCCAGAGGCAGGGAGACCCACTGCAGAGCGACCACTAGGTCGCTGCGCCTGTGGTGCACGGGGCCTGGGGGAGGAGGGCATGGGCAAGCCCGAGGACCAGGTGCCTGCTGGCCGGGGCCCTCGGGATGGTGGGACCCGAGTTCTCTCCAGGTTTGGGGCTTAGGCAGCTGGGGAGGGTAGTTTTCCTTCCACACAGAGAAGCCAGGAACTCGAGCTGGCTCTGAAGGGAACGTGTCCTAGAAGAGTTCTGGAAGAGCAGGATTTTAGGTGATGGCAAGTTATCCAGGTGGAGATATCTAGAAAATAAATACGGACGGACGGAGCCCTTGGCGGTGGGAGGTCTGCGTTCATTTAAGCCCAGGCGGCTTAGAGGAGAGTTTATTGAGAAGCGGAAGGCGGAGTGTGACCTTGAGGAGCACCCGCTGTGCAGCAGTGGGAGCGAGACTCCAAGCCGGCCCAGGACACGCAGCTGCAGAGCCCGAGGGCGGGAGGACCCGGAGCAGGGAGCCAGGTGGACTCACGGCAGGGAGAGGGGGCCGGAGAACACGCCTGCTTACGAGCTCCAGAAGCAGGAGTCTCTTGTCCCCCAGCGCCTGGCTTGGCAGTGGCAGTCGATGAACGGCTGCTGGGTGAGCGCTGGAAGCAGGGGGTGCTTAGCGGGCAAGGGTGCTGTCCTGAGCTCAAGCACTGCGAGGGCGGAAACAGGCCTTTCGAAGCCGCGGGTGATTGTATCAGTCAGGGTCCATTCAGGAGACAGAAACCACATGGTGACTGGGAAGGTTTAATATAAAGAATTATTAACTGTAACAGGTGATGGAATAACGCGGGGTTGGCTAGTAAGAGGTAAAGAGAACTGGAAAGAATACAGAACCAGCGGACAGAACAGCCACTGCTTGGGTTGCCACAGGGTGCCCAAGTAAGAGGCCCTCCAGGGCCCAGACCTTGATGGAGAGGGTGTGACCACAGCTCCCTGGATGGCACAGAAGTGACTATAGTGCCATGCTGGCAGAACTTGCTGGAAATCAGCCTCTGGAACTTACCAGAAATCCATCCTTTTGTGTCCCAACGGAAGGTGCTCATGGGAAGGTGTCTTGCTGGAGACCCACCGCTCCTAAACTCCGCCAGGCGGGTGCTGGGTGGTCCTGGCTGTTGGGTGCTGCTGACCGTCGCGCGTTGGAGAAGCTGTCTGCATCGCAGGAGCCTGGCGCTCCCCAGCTATGTGAATAACTTCTCAAATTCACTCACAATCCCACTGAATATTCTGTTACCTAAAGACCAAATTACAATGTTAACTGCCAACAACTTGTATAGACAACAGTGGGAAGAAAGAAAAAAAGAAGAAAGTAGTTACCATATATGTAAATAAACATGTATATATCAAGTCAATAGAAACATACGAAGCTACTACAGTCGTTTCTGCATTTGTCCACAATGCGCAGTGTTCGTGCTCTGGGTTTTCTATCCCGTTACCTGTCCGGTCCGTCCTCTGCACCCAGCCAAGCCTCGGCGGGTCACACTCCCTTTGCTTGGTGTGGTAACCCATACCTTCATTCCCACTGAATTTTCAGTTATCCTGCTTTTTGTTGTTGTTGTCGTTACTGTAATTTTCCATTAACGCTTCCTTTTGGGCACAGAAGTTCTAAGAGATGCCTAAGAAAACCCCTTGGGCTCCAGACCGAGTCTTGCTTGGTGCTGCCGTAGATCAGCAATCCAATTTCTCCTTGGTAACTGGGATCAGTCTTTCCTGCTTGGTAACTTGGTAACTTGGTAACTAGGATTGGTCCCTCTAGACAGTGGAGTAATTCCTTTTTTTGACTATTCAGTGGCATAAGGGGTTCAAAGAGTCAGGCAATGTGGGTGTCTTATCTTCCAGTGGAGCTTCCATTGTGGTGGAAGCTCTCCCTTTGGGGATTAAGACATTCAGTGTCCCCAGAGGGTTCATACAGATGGGGTGGGGGACGCAGGGGCCTAAGGGGAGAGTAAGTGGAGAGACTCTGGAGCTGGCAGGGGTGGCCCATTCTTTAGGGAAGGTTGGAAAAGTAGAGAAACACAGGTGTGGCCCCTGGGCCACCTCCGCCAGGGAGGATGGAGTCAGACCCATGCTGGTGGCTGCCAGAGCACCTGTCAGGGACCACATGGTTGATTCTCACCTGGGGTTTGAGCGTGGCCACCCTGTGCCCCTGACTTCCAGGCCACGGAAGCCCATCTGACTGCCGTAGCACATGTGCCCTCAGACAGGGCTTCTCCTGGCTCACAGCACTTGCAAACGGTGCTCCTTTATGGAAGTCTGTGTTGGCTCATTTTGGCTCCGGAGAACAACTTCAGCTCCTTAACGGCATCTATTTTGGGTATAAACCTTTTCCCCCTCCTTTTGGGGCTGTGTCATGGTAACCATTAGTGTGAGCAGCGGAGTCTGACTCAGACTCATCTCTGCCCATGTGGCCGCCACAGTGGCAGCAGGTTTGGTGTGATCGTGAGTGCTCACACTGGTGGTGCCGGTGCTGGTGGCTCCATGGCCTTGAGGGTGGTGTGAGAGCCCCACGTCATCATATTGTGACCAGAGCCAGACAGGCGGGCTTTGCAGCGGGAATAGGATGGCAGGACTGCTGGCCCGTCACTGGCTGGAGGCTTGAGTACCAGCGATATTTCTGAAAGTCACAACAATGGAAGGGTGACGGGCATCTACTCGAAAATGGCACCAAGACCTTCCTCCCTCCCCCTCCTCCTTATCCAGCCCCAGTCTTGTGATCAAGAGAGGCTGTGGCAGGAGGGGAAGAGGTGGCAGATAGACATCTCCGTCTAAGGGGCCTGCCCCAGGCTGGGAGCTTATCACCCTGGCAGGTGATTGGTGGGTGGCTGCTCTTCTGCCTCCTGTCACCCCCTGGACTCATTTGCACCTCCTCCTAAGATCAAATAGAAAACCAGCCATAAGGCTGTGGACTGGGGTCGCCCCAGGGGCACAGACTGGCTCTGATCGGGTTTAGCATAGAGGTGCTGCTGCGTTTGCAAGGGCTCCAGTGTTGCACGGACCTGGCTCGTAATCCTGCCTGGGGACTTTCTGGCTGTGCTACCTTGGAGAGGCACTAAACCTCTCTAAGCCTCGGTTTCTTCTATAAAATCGGGATGACAACAGAACCTACCCCATAGGGTCTTTACAAAGATTGAATGGAATAATGCATGTCCCTTAACGTGATGCCTGGCATGTGGCAGGTGCTCAGCAAACAGGTGAATGGATGAATGAGTGAATGACTCCTATATCGGGCAGAGCATTGAGTACTATGATTAGAAGGTTGCAGCCGCCGCCAGCTCCCTTCCCTGCCCCCACTACAGACAAGCCTGACCAAGAAAGGGAGACTCACTGGAAACTTCGTTTTCTGACCATTCCACACCCAAGGTTAACATATGTGCAGCCGCACGTGCTGTTGGGGAGAGAACGTGACAGAGTGGAAAACTGTAGGCTTCTGAGTGGGACAGACCTGGATTGTGCCTGGTTCCACCACTTACTGCGTGACCCTGGGCAGTTTTATTAACCTCTCCATACCTCGTTTTTCTCGTCTGGAAAATGGGGATAAAAATAGTACCCACTTCAAAGGGTCGGGCTGAGGTGTGAGGATTAATGAGATGTTGACATTGTAAAGCTCCACTCACAGGGCCTGGCACGCCGTAGGAGCTTAATAAATACAAGCTCCTGCTTGAGCGAAGGCCACTTACGGGCACTCCAGGGATTTCAAGAAAGGAGAGAAACCTGTGGGCTGGTTGAGTCCGGAACTAATAATCGTTAAGATTTATTGAGTATGTTCTCTGTGCCAGGCACTCTGGTAAGCGTTTTTAGTGCATTCCGCTCTCCTCACAGCAGCCCTGTGAGTGGCTACTGTGATTTCCCCCATTTTACAGCTGAGAAAACTGAGGCACCGTTTTGCCTCAGGTCACACAGCTGTTAAGAAATAAGGCCTCCCAGGGAGGACTGCAGGAGATGAAGATTAGTGTGTGAGTCAGGACTGTGTCAGCCGCAAGTCACATTCTCACTCACAC
>NW_012149618.1:1212483-1244583 GCF_000956105.1 Propithecus coquereli | reverse complement strand
GATCAGGGGCCCAGAGGATGACTGCAAGGTTTTCTCCCTCTGTCTTCGGCTCTTGGCTCTTGGTTCTCAGGCAAGCTCGCCACACATGGTGGAAAGATAGCAGCCAGCAGCCCCTGACTCACATCCGACCTTGTTAGCATCTTTCCATGGCGTCAGTAGCAAAGTTCCAGGGAGGCCTCTGATTGGCTCTGCCTGGTCACATCCTCACTCTGCACCTGGGGTAGGGGATGGGGTCTTCACAGGCATAACCAAAACCCCATGATGAGGGAGCCCCCCAGGAGGAAGGGGAAGGTATCTCAATACACTGGAACAACCAGAGTCCAGAAATGGTCAGATGGTCCCAGCCATTCCGATAGGCGACTTGAGCGAGGAAGGGGCTCTTAGGGTGAGACGATTGGGATTGGTTTGGCTGGAGCAGGATCTAGGTTTGTGGGCAGTGTCCGGTTTTGTGTTTGAAATATGGTAATCATCTGCAGGCCCCTGAGAAGGGACCATCTAGTTGGTGCTGGTTGGAGGAGGATGGAGATGAGGCCTCGGCCTCCCAGCGTGCTGGGATTGTGGTGTGAGTCACCGAGCTGCACCCAGCCGACTTCTTCTTTTTTATTTCTCGGAGTGCTGGTGGGGCTGGGTTGGTGAGGAAGGTGGGGATGGTGTTGGGGACAGTGTGGTGGGGGGGCGGGAGCTGACCTGGCGGGGATGGCCTCGTGCCCCAGGAGAGGGTGGGCATGTGGGTCTTTGGCTGAAACTGGGCGAGCGAGCGGGGTGTGGTTAGGGATGTGGGCGGCCCCAACACGCACAGTCACAGCTGGGGAGGAATACGCAGGAGGTGCCCCGCGCCGTGCATGGGCTGGACCTGGTGGAAATGATGCATTTGGAGGATTAAACATTTCGTGAGGGGTGGGGGGTGGAGAGGGAGGCACCACTTTTATAGCTGGTGATGGAACTCTGTGTGGGCGTGAGGAGCTGATGATGTCTCTTCTGTGGGACGTGATGATTTCATAGCACAACAGAGGTGCAAGGGCCTTAGCTACACTCTTATTTATAGAGGAGGAAATGGAGGCCAAACACAACTGCAGTTGGGATGTAAGCCCTTTTCCCATGCTCATTCTCTCTCTTTAAAAATTCATTTTTATTTACTCACAGTAGTACATGCGTAAGTCAAATAGTACTAAAATCT
The DNA here is from genome assembly GCF_000956105.1 of Propithecus coquereli. Classification (NCBI taxonomy): domain Eukaryota; kingdom Metazoa; phylum Chordata; class Mammalia; order Primates; family Indriidae; genus Propithecus; species Propithecus coquereli. The sequence goes on along the minus strand of NW_012149618.1, from coordinate 1,243,406 downwards.
CCTAACAAAATGCGGTCGTTGCTTGCCTCCTCCTACCTTCATCCTCTTCTCAGAGGCAGCCACTTGCAACCCTTTCAGCTATTTCTTTCAGCAAGTTTATATCTCATGTTTCTGAGTAATGTGCATATTTTTGATTCATCTAGTTTGACATTTTCCATTGATTTCCTATTTAGTAGATTCTCATACATGGCCAACCTTTCTACCCCCAGCCATCCTCCTAAATAGTTTTTTGTGGTAGGCATGGTATTAAGATATATAAGGCATGCTAATATTTTTTTTTAAATGCTTTATGCATATATTAGTATATGTATGCATGTAGTAGGCAGAGCAATAGCCCTCCAAAGACGGCCAGGTCCTTGTCGACGGCCATACCACCCTGAATGCGCCTGATCTCGTCTGATCTCCAAAGATGGCCAGGTCCTAATCCCCTGTGAATATGTTGCTTTACATGGCAAAAGGGACTTTGCAGATATGATTAGATTAAGGACCTTGAGACAGGGCAGTGATCCTGGGTTTTCTGGGTGGGCCCAGTGGAACCACAAGAGTCCTTAGAAGCGAAAGATGGAGGCAGGAGAGTCAGAGAAGGAGATGTGACGAAGGCAGAGTTAGGGTACCACAATGGGAGAGAGACTGGCCATCCCTGGCTTTGGAAGATGGAAGGGGGCCATGAGCCAAGGAATGAGGGCAGCCTCTAGAAGCTGAAAATGTCAAGGAAATGGATTCTCCTTAGAGCCTCCAGAAAAGAATGCAGCCCTGCCAACACCTTTGGTTTAGCCTAATAAGGAGAGCGTTTTTGATTTCTGACTTGCAGAGTTGCAAGGTAATGAATTCATATTGTTTTAAGCCATTAATTTTGTAGTACATACTGAAGTAATATATTATGTCTGTACATACATGTATATGTAAATATGTATGTACATACTTATATATTTGTTAAATCAACATACAGTGTTTATGTTAATGCAACTATTATTCACAGCTGAGCCTTATAGTGTACTATAATAGTTTCCTTTTTTTTGTTTTTTCTGAAGTTAATAATTACTTCATTTTTTCATCTGCCTTACTTTTTTCATACTTGTTGCTAGTTCCTACCACAACTTTTTTTTTTTTTTTTTTTTGGAGATGGGGTCTTGCTCTGTTACCCAGATTGGAGTGCAGTGGTATCATCATAGCTTACTGCAGTCTCAAACTCCTGGGCTCAAGCAATCCTCCTGTCTCAGCCTCCCAAGAAGCTTGGACTACAGGCTTACAACACCAGGCCTGGCTAATTTTTCTAGTTTTTGTAGAGACGAGGTCTTGCTATGTTGCCCAGACTGGCCTCGAACTCTTGGGCTCCAGTGATCCTCCCGCCTTGGCCTCCCAAAGTGCTAGGATTTTAGGTGTGAACCCCACACTGCACCTGGCCAACTTCTTTTTTTTTTTTTATGGGAAAAAAATAATTTTATTTCTCTGTATCAATGCTGTTACTTTTGGTTGTTTTTCTTGTTCTCTTTTAATTAACACATAATTATACGTATCTACAGGGTGCAATGTGATGTTTCGATACATGTGTAGATTGTGTAATGATCAAATCAGGGTCATTAGCATGCACAACACCCCAAACATTTATCATTTCTTTGTGGTAGGCCTACCTCACCTTCCAATAGCCGTCAGTATGGCTTTCCGCACGGGTGGTCACAGTAGTAAATGTTTCAGTTCCATTTTTTGAGTTATCTAATCTCTTTCACTCTAGGCTGGTTGCTTTCTAGGCACGTGGCACATTGTAGCTGACGTTCTGTGATTTCCTTTCATGGTCTCCTTGGAATTCCCTTTCCTTTCGAGTTGAAGTCCCTGTCTTCTGGCTTTTGTGTTTTCTTGCTTGGTTCGCCCCGCTAGTTGGAGCACATCGTTCAGGATAGATTTCCATCCACATCTGAATTCATTCGGTTCTTGGATTCAGAGAGCAGAGGACGGCAGTGAATGATACCTGTACTTTTGTCAGTTAAAAAGACAGCTCAGTGGCAGGGGCCACAGTGACAGCAGCATTCATCATGCCCGAGTCTCGAGCCACACTGCTTAGATGGGAAGGGTGGCCCTCTCTGGCCCGTGCCAGGTGGTGTCCTGCAGCCCCTTTCACCTTTACTCTGGAGACCCCGTTCCCTTCTCTCCTATGCTGAGTCTTCTGTGTCTTAAAGCAGCGGTCCCCAATCTTTTTGGCAGAAGGGGCCGGTTTCACGGAAGACAATTTTTCCATGGATGGGGTGTGGGGGGTGTGGGAGGATAGGATGGTTTCAGGATGATTCAAGCGCATTACATTTATTGTACTGTCAAACCGCTCTGCTAATGATAATCTGGATTTGCAGCCGCTCCCCAGCACTAGCATCACCGCCTCAGCTCCACCTCACATCATCAGGCATTGGATTCTCATAAGGAACCTAGATCCCTCGCACGCGCAGTTTACAGTAGGATTCGCTCCTATGAGAATCTAATGCCGCTGCTGATGTGACGGGAGGCGGAGCTCAGGCGGTGATGTGGGCGATGGGGAACAGCTGCAAATACAGATGACGCTTCCAAGCTTCGCTTGCTTGCCCGCCGCTCACCTCCTGCTGTGTGGCCCAGTTCCTAACAGGCCACGGACTGGTACTGGTCCATGGTCCAGGGGGTTGGGGACCGTAGTCTTAGAGGACATCTTCCCCTGCTTCCTGGGAAAGGAGCGTGAGACCTCATGTCTGAAAATGTCTTCATTCTCCTTTCACACACAAATGATAATTTGGCTGGGTAAAGAGTTCTAAGTGCAGAATTGTTTAAGATTTGTTTAATTTTTTAAGAATTTTGAGGATATTGGTCATCTTCTTGCTTTCAAGATTGATGTTGAGCAATCTAAAGCCATTCTGATTCCTGGTCCTTTATATGTCATTTTTTTTTTCCTTCTCTGGAAACTTGGAGGATCTTTGTCTTAGTGTTCTGAAATTTCACAGTGGCGTGCCTTGGTGTGGGTCTGTTTTCATTTGTTGTGCTAGACATTTAGTGGGGCTTTTCAGTCAGACAACATGTGTCTTTCAATTCTGGAACATTCTCTTCAATTATTTCATTGGTAATTTTTTTCCCCTCTGTTTTCTCTTTCTGTAACTTCTATTATTCAGATGTGGAAACTTCTGGACCAATTCTCTAATTCTGTTTTCCTTCCTCTCCTGTTTTCCATCTTTTTTCTTTTTAATGTACCCGGTCCATTGAATTTTGCATTTCTACTAACATGATTTTTATTTCTAGGAGTCCTTTTTGGTTCTCTGGATGCTCTTTTTTAAGAGCATCACATTCTCGTTTCATGGCTATAGTACCTTCTCTGTACATAAAATCTGTTTCCTCCACGTTGCTTTTGTTAAGTTTTGTTTTGATTTGTTCTGGTCTCTGCCTTCCAAGTTAGAGGCCTCCCTCGAATGTCTGGTGGTCCTTGGTTGTCTTCCAGGGTTAAGAACAGGGGACTAAAAAGCTGATTGGAAGCTCTGAGCATAAGGTGGGACTTGTTGACTTTCAAATCCACATTGGTGACCTGAACAAGCCATTTCGATGCCATTTTGGTATTGGCGTCAGTACTGCCATCCTTAAACCTTTCCTCTTGGCCCGATTAGATTCTCCAGAGAAGAAGGTAAGGGTCTGGCTGCCGGTGCTGTGGAGCCCAGTGGAGGATTAGCCGGAGGGACTCCATGTCAGCATTAATCTCCATCTCCTTGGTTTTGATATATCGCCTTTGCTCAGCTGTGCCAGTTGCCTCTGTGCAAAGACCTTTATTTTATACCCTCCAGAGACTGTTCCCCCCGACTTCTGGGGGTGGTGGGCCTGGGGATTTCACTGCTTTCATTCAGCCTTCGGTTTTCACACACATCCTCTTCACCTCCAGTCCCAGGTGCCTGGTGCTACCGTGCTAGCAGGCGTCTGTCACGGACGCCGTGCTAAAAATCCGCTACCGCACTCCCGTCTGCAATCTGGCCGTCACAATTCGCTTTCCAGATTCCACAATATTGTTGGGGTTTCCCTGCTCTTGTTCAGCCCAATCTTGTGATTTTAATGTCTTCTTAAAAAATCTTTTTACTAGATTGAATTTAGAAGGTAGTGAAATTCGGTGTGTATATTCCAAAATTTCAATTCTTTTTCCACAACAGTTTTATAACTGAAGCAGTGATGACGGTGACACCATCGGTTGTGATACCGAGATGTTCGCATGACGGGACTCCTGAGATATTTTTAAGTGGTTGTTACAAACATTATTTATGGTCACTGTGGACATTAAAAGTACAAAGGAGAAAATAAGAGCTGCCTGTCGTAGTGGTAGTGTTCTTGGCTAGGATTTTTTGGTGATGGTGGTTTTTGTGGTGCAGCCCTCGGCCCGGGTGGGGAGGGTGCTTTGGTGCTGGGGGCAGCAGGACCAGTGTTGCCTGAAGGACCAGCGTGGTGGACCACACTGCTTTGCTGGGACTGTGGGCCCATGAGAGGAGAATGAACTGGGCAGGTGGGCAGTGCCGTGTCAAGGTCTGGGACCTTGGCCACCAAGTAGGGCCCCCAAAAGTCGTGCAGTGTGTGGCCTGCCCGGCCACATACTGGATGATTCTAGATGATGCAGGGTGGTTTTGAGGGACATCTACTGACAGGGCTGGTCCATTGAGCAACACGAAGGGACCTAGGATTGACCCAGGGCAGCTGCATTTTCTGTGAGGACAGAGGAAGGAAGAAACGTTTCCTCTATATTCCTTTCCTTTCCGGGGTGTCCGCCCTTGGGGGTCAATGCCCTGTGATGTTCTGCTTTGCCCTCCCGCTTCCTTCCTCACCCCGCTGGGAGCCAGAGGTTCTCTGAAAGGGTTCTTCTCACAGCACCCCGGTGGCACAGATACTCCCTGGGTGGCTCTAGGCCTCAGGGCAATGTGGAGATGCACTTCTCTTACTTTGTGCCTGGGTCTCCCCGACTCCATTTTGGGGTGCCCCTCCCTTGTCTGGCCCTCATGTGTCTGCTGCCTCGCCCCTCCCCGCTGCCCTTGGGATCTCAGCAGCTTGCTCGGCAGGTCAGAGCTGGGAGAGGTCTTGTAGATCATCTAGCCCAGCTCCTGCATTTTCCTGATGAGGAGACTGAGGGCCAGAGAAGCCCCAGTCAAGACTTAGAACCCACATCTGCTGGCTCCGGGTATCATGTTCTTTCCAACCAGACTCTGCCTCTCTAGCTTCTGCGTCCTTTTGAAGGTTTTGGTTTGGGGGTGATTAGAGATGTTTGTGGTAACAAATGGGGAGGGGGGCTTGACGGGGAGTCACTGCTGAAAATGGGTGGAAGCCGCATGGAGTTCTGGGTCGGACCGGAACTAGAGCTGTTTCTGTGGGGTGGTGTGAGGTCGGGGGGAAGCTCCATAGAGAGCCCAACCCCTCATAGCTTTAGAGTCGGGGAGCTCTGGGTTCAAGCCTCTGACAAGTCCTAACGTTTTTGAGCCTAGATTGCACTGTGAACTAGGAAGAGTACTAGTAGCTGCCCCAGTGCAAGCCTGAGTCCCGTGCTGAGCAGTGTCTGACACATGCACCTCCTCTGGCCTTACTCTTCTCACCCAGACCTTCACTGAGCGTGGGCTGAGCTGGGGTGGGGGGATAAGATGCAGTGCACCTGGGGCTTCCTTGGGGCTCGCCTGTGGGGCAGGAGCACGTCCGCCCTGCCTGGGTTGACCTGGAGCCCTTCCAGCCCTGGCTGCGGTGTCCTCCCTCTACTCCCAGGGCAGGGCCAGGCCTGGGGCACCCACTGCCCAGGCAGCTGTGCACCCCTGGGGCAGGGGTTGGCCCGTGGGCAACCCAAGCCCGTGCTTTCTCCGGTTCCTGGTTTTCCAGGGAGCCCTGGCTGGAGGGGGATGGGAGAAGCCCAGGCTGGCGGGAGGGGAGCCAGGGAAGCAGAACCGGGAACTGGAAGGGGAAGGGTGTGGGTGGGCCCAGATCCAGGCTGCCTCCCTCTTTCCTCCTGCTGCCAATCCCCTCCCGGGCCCTGGCGCACTCGAGGGAGAGACAGGGGCTCAGGGGCTCTGGCTGTGTCCTCCTGGGGGGTGGGGAGCAGGGGCGCTCTGTGTGTCTCTGAGTGTAGGGGGCTGAAGCAGCAGCACCCCACCCAGCTGTGGCCCGAGGCACGGGCTTTGTTATTTCACTGGCTCAAGGCCCACACCTGGAGCAGGGAGGAAGAAAAGCCCCTAAATCAGCCATGTGGGTTCGGAGGGCCCCCTCAAGCCCACCAGTTCTGCAGGCAAATGGGGCTGGTTCAGGGGGTGGGGGAGAGCGGCCTCCCCTAGAACAGAGCAAACCAGGCCTTCAGCCTGGCTGCAGCCTGAGTTCAGACAGACCTCAGCCTTCCCCGGGCCCAGCCCAGGCGCTCACTGGTCCTGAAGTGAGGTGACATTCATTTCATGACATCCTGTGACTGCCGCTCACTTCCTCCACGTGGCGGAGCGGGGTGGGGGTGAGGGTGGGGGCAGATCAGAAGGAAAATGTAGCAGGCTGGGGGCCTCTGGGGGAGGCAGGGATTTCCCAGGGGCTGCTGGAGTGGGAGGGAGGGTGCAGGAAGCTTTCAGAGGGAAGGACAGAGTGAATGAAGAGAAGGGAGGAGGCCGGAGGACACAGCAGGCTGCGGAGGCCGAGACTGCTGCCGCCTGTCTCAGAGGCTGCTGGGGTAGGAGGCGGCCCTGCGGGGAGCTGCCCGGGTGTCCGGCACCCTGGGGTGCTGGTGAGGCCGGGAGGTGCCAAGCCTCACGGGCGGGCGGGGCCCGGGGTGCTCTGCCCCGCTGACCCCCTTCTCTCCCCACAGGTGGAACCATCCGGAGCCCCAGCGCACAGGCAGACGGAGGCGGCGGTTCACCAGCGGGCTCGACACTGGCATCTATGTTTAAGTTCTAACTCTTGCCTACAAAGACCACGATAATTCCTTCCCCAAAGCCCAGCAGTCCCCCAGCCCCGCGCAGCCCCGGCCTGCCTCCCACAGCCCAGCTGCCCGCCATGCCCTCCAGTGGCCCCGGGGACACCAGCAGCTCTGCTGCAGAGCGGGAGGAGGACCGAAAGGTGAGCAGCGGACTCGGGCTGGGCCAGTACCCAGGGAGGGGCCCTGTCCCCTCGTGATGACAGACAGCTTCACCACAGAGTGGTGGGACCATCACATCCCTGTTTTGGCGATGAGGAAGCCGAGGCTTGGAGAGCTTAGGGTCTGGTCGTGGAGCAGGAAGTTGGCTCCAGCACCCAAGCTTTTAGCCACCATGATGTCTGAGCAGAGGCTCAAAGCCCAGGTCTGTGCAGTTGTGGGGGATCTGCCTCACAGAGTCCCCAAACCTGGGTTCCTTCTGGATCCTCCTTTCAGTAGCTGTGAGTCATCAGATGAGTCACTTTAGCTCTCTGTTTTAGCCGCCTCTGCTTCCCCAAGGTGTTCAGTAGCTTCTGGGGGCCAAAGAAAAGTTGGGTGCAGGCGCACTGCAGACATGAGGCCACGTGAGCGTCGTCACACAGACACGCAGGTACCCGCGCCAGTGCTCGGCCGGTGGTACCAGCACACCTTGGAGATGGCGATTTCCTGTCCCCGCCTCCCACTCGGTGGTGTCTGGGAGTAGCAGGACGTGTGCAGCCGTCCCTCGAGCACGCTTGTGTCCTTGCTGGGCTCACTCATTCTTAGAGTGTGTTTCCACCCCTTGTTCCATTTGGTCCTTTCTGACCCCACAGGAAAAGAACTGACAGTCCAGGTTATCCCGCCAGCCTCTGGGTGGCTCCGGCTCAGGACCCCGGCAGCATGTAGACCAGACCCTGCGGCCACCTGTGCTCTTGAGTGGTGGCTATGGCTGCCTGCCTAACCTCCTCGGGCCTAGCTTGGTTTTTCTGTTGGATTAGGTGACCCTGAGCCTCCCCTACTCTGGGTCCAATATCCCGGCAGATGCTGACACAGCTCCTTGTCCACGCACCGGCAATTGTCGGTCAGCCACCCCCCCACAGGTGGGGAAGGTGGGACAGCCGGGACAAAGGCCTTCTGTTACTGGACTGTGCTTCTGCGCCCGTGCTGCTGCCCTGGGCAGTGGAGCCTCTAGCGCCGCTCACGGACGCAGCATGTCGGGCCCTGTATCGAGATGGTTCAGGACAGAGAAGGAGCGCTGCAGAGTCAGAAACCCCAGGTCCCGGTCCTGAGTGTGCCACTTACCGGAGATGTGACTTCAGGCCATCTGGGCTTGTGTTTGCTCAGCTGGAAAAAGGGGATAGTGACTCTAGCCTTGCCTGTTTTACAGGGCGGTTGTGGAAGTCAGATGAGGTCATGGGCATGGAAGTGCCCTGCAGACAGCAAAGTCTGGTCCAATTATGAGGGATTGTGATTGCTATTATTATCTACCCATAGTAACTGCTCCGGCTCAAGCGGCAACAAACACACACCCAGCCCCAGATCCTGGTGCTGATAGAGCGAGCACACTCACACGCTGGCAGGCAGGCGGTCGTGCCAAAAGATGGCAGCGATCTGGAGAGACAAGGGCTGGGGCACAGCCGGGCCTCCTCCCTGGCCGCCCACGCCCACACCATGCATGCTGGCTCACCTGGCACACCTCCCTGGCACCTCTGGGCTGGCTCCAGCAGCTCCAGGGAGCCGCCCAGGGAGGGCGGGGAGAGACGCTGACAGCCACCGGGGCAGGCCGTGAAAGCCAGGCCTGGGGCAGGAGTGCCGGGTGCTGCAGAGCGGGAGACACAGGCTTGGTCTGCAGCCCAGGGAGACTGGCAGAGGTGCCAGGGGCACAAAGGGACTGTTTGATGAGCCAGAGGGAAGAGGTGTGGCCATCCACCAGCCCCTCCACCGCCGGCCCATGTGCCATCCAGCCTTCCTCCTGCCACGCCTCCAAGCGCCTTTCACTCCAGCCCCACTACTTGCCCAGCAGAGCCCAGCCAGACCTTTGTTTCTGCCGCTCCCTCTGCCTGGGGGGCCCTTTCCCTAATTTTCTGTCCTCCTCTCTGGTCAAAGCCTCAAAGCCCTCAAAGGCTTTAGTCTGCCTTGGATTACGGATTACAGTGCGATCAAAACGCAGTTCTCAAAACGAGATCCCCAAACCACGGCCTCAGCATCACCTGGGAGGGTGTTGGAAAGGGAAAGCTCGAGCCCCAGCCCAGACCTGCCGAGTCAGAAACTCTGGGGACGGGGCCCAGTGACCCATGTTTTAACCAGCCCTCTAGGGGCTTCTGTTGCACACCCACGTTTGAGCACCGCTGGCGTAGATAATGACTGTTCCCACTGTCCCCCCTGCTCCGCGGGAGGGCTGGGCCCCAGCCCCTTTCTTCCATGTGACTCCCCAGGACCTGGAATGGCGCAGAGCCGTATTTTGTGGGTGGGGTGGAAAGGAAAGCGACAGTGGATAGGCCCTTTCACAGGAGAGTAACCCCAAGCCCAGGGTCGGGCGGGTGGAGTGCAGAACTGCGTGCAGGGGCTGCGGCAGCCACGCTGTGGCCGGGAGTGCACAGATACCACCCCCAACCCACCATCCATATGGTGGGCAGAGCAGGGGCTGCTTGTGGGCACAGGGAAGAGGCAGGCTTTGGGGGACTGAGCTCTGGGGCTGGTCGGGTGAGGCAGCTGGTAAATGTGGCCACAGCAGAGGGAGCGGGCTGGCCTTGCAGGGGGGCAGTGGGGTGGCCAAGAGCTTAGAGGGGATCGTGGAGGTGGGTGCCGTTCCTGTGGGGAGGGATGGCGAGGGGCAGAAGAGAGGACCGAGACATCCCAAGGGTCTCCTCAGATCCCCAAATACAAATCAGAGGAGAATCCAGAGCCCCAGACTGGGCCCCTGATCTCGACGCCCCCCTTCTCTCCTCTGGCCTCAGAAACATAACGGCCAGGATGCATCGAACACTGACCGTCTGCCGGGTGCTCTCCACGTGCATTGTCTTAGTTAAGTCTTAGAGGTACCTCATAAGGTAGGCGCTATTATTTCATCATTCTATCTTACTAAGGACTAAACTGAAGCTCAGAGAGGTTAAGTCACTTGCCTGAAGTCACACAGCTAGTAAGCGGTAGAGTTGAGGCTGAAACCCAGGCAGGCTGGGCAGTTGGCTTCTGTGCCCTTGAGACTGCCTCCTGCATGAAGGGGACAGAGTGAGCAGTGCCTCTCGGCCACGATGCCCCATAGTCCTGCTCAGGTCTCTTCTGCTGCAGGACAACAGTGCTCTTGCTCTAGGGTGGATGTTGGGAGCACTTCATGTCCAGCAGGAACTCACATACACAGGCGTGTCTGCATGATTGTGCACACACACACGTACACAACAGATGGAGACACTGCTGTCAATATGTCGCTTCTTACCGTTTCTTCCTGCCTCCTTCCTTCCCCGCCTCTCTCCCGCTCTGGACACATGGCTTCCGTTCTCTTCTCTTCCTCCTTCGCTCCCTCTTTTCCTTTCTTCAGACTTAGGTCCCTTTCCAGGTACCTGGCACACAGTAGGGCTCCACAGTCTGTTGGGTGAACTGAGTAAACATTCCTGCAGGACCTAGGAAAGGAAAGGGGGTGGGCAGACAGGTAAGGCGCACCTGCCCTCCAGAGGAGGGTGGGGCCTCCTGGGCAGCTCACCTGATCACGCCCTCTCCTGCGTGTAGTGGAAGCGGCAGCAGGGGTGCATGTGTTCCGAGGGAGCACAGGTGTGTGTGCACACGTGCATGTGCGTGCATGCATGTGTATGGCCTGCACTGGGGCTGCGGCTCCCCTCCCCTTTATAGCGCGGCCCAGAGGCCTGGCCAGTCCTGATTTCCCTTGGGCTCCCAGCACTTCCTCCACCCTGGTACACAGCACAAGGGCACGTGTCCTCGGGTGGGGCCCCTGCCAGCTCCAGCCTCAGTCATTCTTGCCCCCGGGTCTGTCTCCTGCTCTGCCTTTATTGCACTCAGATGCCCCCACACGGTCACTTAGGGCTGGCCCTTTGCTTTACAGTAGTCACTGTAGGGTGGTTTAAAGAGCATCCCCCTTAGGACATTTAAGTAGTTACAGAAATGCCACTCGACCCTTACTTCTTCAGGAACACAGCGAATGATGACGGTGTGTTTGTGTTTAGCTCAGTGGAGAGTCATCAGATGCTTGGGCATATTCAGTAGGTTTGTGATGAGAACAGCTGACCAGGACCTACAGTTTAGGCTTTAGATTCTCTAGAATTTTCTTAAATTAGATATATGTCAAATTTAGTTTACCTGCAGTCAACACAGCCTTGGGCGGGAGTTGGTTGGACTCTGGAGACAGACCTATGTTTGAACCTGGACTCTGCTACGTGCCGCGGCAACATGGCTGGGAGCAGGGAGATGGCTCCTTGCTGGCTTGAGGGGTTTACATGAGATGGTGTGCGTGGTGGTTAACGTGGGGCCTGGCACGTATTAAGTTAGCCTCATAATTTATTTTGGATTATCTGCCCACCCTCTCCCCCACTCACCTACCTACCTGCCTGCGCCTTTGTGGTTTAGGTCCACTGCGGCCCCGTGGATTGCAGGGGTGTGGGAGAAGAGTAGGGAACCATGTGTGGGGTATGAGTGGTGTGGGCTTAGAGTCCACCAAGAGCCCAGCACATGGAAGAAGTTTCTGTCTCTCTGGGTCTGCAGTCACAAGAGCCCTGAGGCCCGTTCACCCGTCGTACAGAAGCAAAACCAAGGCAAGTGGCAGAGAGACCTAACTCCTGGTGGTGGGGGCCGTGAACACCTTCAGGGGCCTGGGTGAGGGGCCGCAGCTGGGCCCAGGTCACTCAGGTCCCTTCTGCTCTTAATGGCGAGGTGAGGGATGGAGCCCAGCCCTCCTGAGAAGGTGGGTCCCCCAGGGCCAGGGCGGGAAAGGCCGGGCTCAGCTGTGCAGAGGGGGATAGGGCGCCGAGCTGGGGCGTTGTTCCGGGAGAGTGGGGAGATGGACTTCCTCTCTGGCACCTGGGCTTGGCACAAGCCTGGTCATGCCCTGCAGCTGCCTCGCAGAGAGCCTGGGCAACTAGGGATCTGCCTCATCAGGTCAGCCTGCTTGAGGTTTGTGCAGGGTGGAAGGGCGGATAAAGGAGTTCCCTCTGCGTGGCAGTTAACTCACTCCGCCGTCACAGTAAGTCAGGAGGCGCCTGCTGTCGTCATCCACACTTTACAGATGAGGAACTGAGGCTTAGGGAGGTCCTACAGCCACAAAGTAGTTTGATCTGGATCTTTCCCTCTATAAAGCGAGGGCCGTCAGAGCCGGGAGAGTGGGCGTGAGTGGGCTTGGTACCCGTGGAGGTGGCCGCAGGCAGAGCAGCGGCGCTCTCCACTCTGGGCTCAGCGTGGCGCCAGGTACTGACGTGCTTAGTGTTGTCTTTCCCTCTGAACTGAGTTCCCTATTAGCTAGGTTTGTCTCTAGTACACAGTAGGTGCTCAATAGGTTTTCTGCGCACACCTGTGCCTGGCCTTGTGGTGACACCAGAGGTGAGCACGGCTGAGGCGTGCCGCTTCATGGGTGTGGGGTGCTGCCCACCCGTCACCTCCAGAAGACAGTGAGGCCCCAGCGAGGCGGACAGGCTGTGGGGAGGGGGCCTGGGCCAGGCGGGCACCACCATTTCCAACCATTGAGCATTTCTGGAGCCCCTGCTGTGTGCAAGTACCCAGGGGCTATGGGGACCCAGAGGGGCCACTGAGACATGGCCTTTGCCTTTCGTCAGGAATTATATATGAAGACAGCTAAGCAGCCAGCGAATATTTGTTGGATAGTGTCGAATAACTGAAATAAAGGGCTGATGAGCTCGGGGAGGTGGCTGAGATCAGAACAAGCAGGGGGCTTTGGAGGGCTCTGGAAACGTGGGCATCTGCCTTGATTCCCAGCACCGCTGCCTGACTGCTCACACCGTCCTCAGCCTCTGCCCCTCACCTCCTGAGCCTCCCCGGCAAGGTCAGCCGGGCACGTCTGTACGTGTGAGCGCGTGAGCGTGCGTGTGTGTACATGCGGTGTGGGGTGTGCAAAGGCGGCCGTAGCTCTGCAGTCTGGTGCTCAGGCGGCCCAGGACAGGGCTCTGCCTGTTGCAGAAGCCAGTTTATTTCACTGAATTCCACGACCACAGTCCCCGGGAGGCCAGCCAGCCAGCTGGCAAAGGCTGTACATGCTTCTTGTCCCAGGGGGCCCGGGCAAGTGGCTGGCTAGATCCGGCAAGTTCATCCCTTCGACTCAAGCACCAACTTGAGACATCTGCTCAGCGGATGCTGGGTCAGTAGCATCCAGTTCAAGTGCTGAGGGGAGCACGTACATCAGGCAGGCCATCTCTGGGCAAGGGCCTCGTGGAACATCTGTGTCTTGGGGCGAGGGGTCCTGTGTCTAGGCATGGCCAGCCGAGTGTGTGTGTGTCTGTGTGCATGTGAGTGCCAGTGTGAGCCTTTATCTTGGATTGTCCTTATGTTGTCACTGTGTGTCTGTCACACATGGCATGGTAGGGGATAGTGGCTTGCTGGAGTGGAAAGAACCATGGGCTGGGGACCAGAAGGTTTGAATTTTGGTTCTGGAGGCCTCCCCTCCTGGCTGTCTGACCTTTGCAGCCAGATAACCTCTCTGAGCTTCGGGTTTCCCACCTGTGTAATGGAAAAAAATGATACCAGCTCCTCTCTCTGTAAAGTGTAAGAATAAAATGAAGTAACACGTGAAAATGCTTGTTAATTACTACGTACGGTACAAATGTGAGAGATTATTATCGTCATAGCCCAGCGCATCAGAATGAGACGTTGTATGTGGCTTAAAATAATCCATCCAGTGAGCAGTGTTGAAATGTAGGTCAAATGATAGCCTCTGAAGTTTACAGAGAGGCTGATGGGAACCACCTAATCTAACAGGCCACGAAATGTGAAAGTGCTTTGAAAGCTGCAAAGAATGACATAGATATAAAGTGACAATTATGTTTAAGTCTAGAAAGTACATTTTAGTCATCTTGTTTCCTGATTCTGGAGTCACAAAGGCCCAAGAGGCACTGGAGCTTCACACACGGTTGTCTTTGCGCGGGTTTGTGTATTTGTACGTGTGCCTCTGCTGTGTGTGTGGACGCGGTTATTTATTGAGCATGTACTCTGTGCCAGTCACTCATCAGGTATTTTGTGTGCTTGCCTTGTGCTAGTGCATCAGTCTAGACGTTGTGGATGTCAGCATCAGCCAGACACAGGCACCTCCCTCAAGGAGCCAACAGTCGCGGTGCTGGGTCGTGGGTGCTCTGGGAGAGGAAGGGTCTTTCAGCTCAGTCTAGGTAGGGGAGGGGAGGAGGGGGCTCAGGGCAAGGGGATCCAGGGAGCTGGGCTGGAAGAGTGAGTGAGGTTTGCTGGTAAACCTGAGGGGAAGGTGGTCTGGGCAGAAGGAACGGTCTGCACGGAGGTGCTGAGGAGGGATGCGGTCTGCTTTTGCATGCGGTGCAGTCCGTTGGCACCCCAATGTAGAGAGGAGGCCAAGGCAATCCAGCCAGATCCTGGGGACCCTCCTGCACAGAGGCTAAGGAGCTAGGCTTGATCCTGCAGGCCCCTGGGAACCCCCTCAGCAAGAGTTTAAGCTCTGCAGAGTGACATAATCAGCTTTGCGTTTTGGAAAGAGCAGGGAGCCCCAGTGTTCCTGCGTATCTTGCAGCAGCGCCCACCAGATGCTGGGCAGTGAGTGATAGCTGCACATGTAGGGCTGTGAGCTGGGATTTGCAGGGAGGTGGGGAGGGGAGGATGGGAAGGGGTGGGGTGGGAGTGATGCACTTTGGTGAAATGTTCTAATCAGGATGTGTGGAGCTGGAAGGAAGTTAGCAATTCTCGAGAGACTATCATATGTCAGCTTTCACTGTATTACCTCATTTAATACTTCCACTAACGCTGTGAAGTAGATATTGTCCCCATTTTGTAGATGAGGAAAGCAAGACTCCGGTTAAACAGATTAAAGTTACTAGTAAGTGAAGAGCAGAGCAAAACTCCCAAGCCAGCTCTGCCCTCTCACGAGCCCACCGATCTAGAATTTCTGCCCCCTCCCCCACTGGAAGGATGGGCTAATTCAGTCCCCTTAGTTGACAGATGAGGAAACCAACCTGGGCTCAAATCTGTTCCTGCTAAACGTGTTACTGTTTCCCAGCTGCTCCAAGTCACTGTGGATCAGATTCTTCTCTTTCAGGCTATTAGTGACGCCTCCTAATGCAGTGCTACTTGCAGATTTGATAAGCATATTTTAAATTCCTTTGCTCAGCCCATCAGTAAAGACATTGACTAAAACAGACCCCGTGACAGATGCGAGAATGAACCACTCGATACGCCTCCGTGGAGCCGTTGAGGGGCACGGCCCGAGCCATCTGCTCACCCTTCTCGGTGCATTAGCCCCCTGCCTCGGCAGAGTGACCCTCAGGCAGGCCGGAGCAGAAACCGTCGCTTCCGCTTTGCCCTGCCACTTGTCGCTCCATCACGGAAGAATGATACGTTGGCGGAGGATAACATGCTCTGCACAGAGCTGTGCTTCGGGACCAGATGGGAAGGGCCAGGGCCAGGAGTCGTTCAGACCTGGGTGTGAATCCTGACCTGGGCTCGTGTGGGGTCTTGGTTTCCCCAGGCACAACCCAGGAGTGTGTGAGACCTGAATGCTGGACCAGCCAGAGAGCACCTTGCACCAGGCACAGGTGCAGCTCCTCGTGCGTGTGGCTCCCTGCCTGGCGCTCCCCACACTCTGGGGACCCGTCAGACCTGGAGGGGTGGCCTGGCATCCGGGGGCTCCCCCTTCCTCCTGGGCTGGGTTGCACTGAATCGAACCCAACAGGGAAGAAAGACGTGCTGATTGTGTACGGTAGCCAGGCCCAGCACGCAGGGCGTAGGTGAGGAATTGCGGCAAGTCCGTGCATGGCAGAGGGGCCTGTCGGGCCCCTAGAGGCTTCCTCCACGTGCCTGATGGAAGCCAGTGCCCATCCTGAAATGTCAAGTGTGGTAACTGTGGCTCCTTGTGGCTAATCAGAGGCTCTGTTTGGCTTTCACATCTCCGGTTAGCTCAGAACAAAAGTTGGAAAATCAAACGAATCCCTCTAATAAATGCAACTTGTTAAAGAAATAGTTCAAAGCTTAGAATTTCTGGAGGGTAGGAGCTTTTCCAGAATCTGTTCTAGGCTCCAGAGATTCAGCAGTGAACAAAGTAGACAAAGGAATAGACCATTTGTTCACCTTTCCTCTCAAAAACCTGAGAGGCAGGCAGAATGGACACCTTCATACCCATTCTACAGATGAGGAAACCGAGGCCCAGAGAGCCTGCACGTCTGTACCTAGGAAAGGGACCCGCTGGGCTCGTAGGCACTTTGCTCTTTCTGTGACCTCACACGGACCTGGATGGTTTTATAAACGCTGATCAAGATGGTGCCCACTGGGCAGTGGTGGAGTCAGACCAAAAGCACCATCTCAGCCTGAAATTCACAACAGTGTATAGATCCAGTCGAAATCTTCACAGATACTAAGCTGCATTGGTATTATTTCCTCTCTGTGTCAAGTGATCCTTTCTCCCATGGGGGCGTCTGTGGGGTCCTCAGAAGACGGCCCAGAACCAGCAGGCCTGACCTCCTATGGGGCACGTGCCCTTGGGCACCCTGAGCCCTCAGGGAGGTTCCCACCAGTTGGCTGCCCTCCCCACCCCTCTGCCATGCTTTCCTGAAAAGAGCCCCTCCAGGATCTCTGGTCCCAGGGCCAGCCTCTTCCTCCACAGATGGCACAGAGCTCCCCTGTCTCTGGGCTTCCTTTTCAGATCCTTCCGTGGCTGGACTCCTCAAATTGTCCTCTTCAGCCCTTCTCCAGCCCCTCATTCTGCGCAGCTTAGTGACAGTGCTCTCTGGAGTCAGCCATTACAACCCCTAGCCAACTCTTTGTCCTGGGCATCTTTGTGTGGGACAACTTTGGTCTTTTGGGCCGGGAGCTCTAAATTCCTTGCTCCCACTGTACATGGCATCCCCTCCTGTACCTCTGACTGGTCTCTCTCCATCTCCTGTATGACCTCTGCCCTCCCTAGCTTGACTGTGGCCACCACGCGGTGTAAGGCCTGGTGCCTCCCTTCATCCCCATGTGCATCTCTTCGAGGCCTCCAGACCTCGAGCTCTGATGGTCTGCCCCACAGACATGCCTCGAATGGATGGATGGTTGGAGGGGCCACTGATGCCCTTCCTGTTGTCCTGATGTGTACAGCTGGTCTCAGTAGGTTTCCATTTGCATGTCCCACCATCCCCTGAAAATTAATGTGGCAAACCACAAGGTATTTTACAATCACAGAAAATGAAAGTTGAGTGGGACTTGGCCATCTCAGTCAAATCTCGAAGGGACCCGTGCACGCTCTTCTGCTCCATCCACGACACCAGCCTTGCTCTGGGTTGGTGCCCTCCGCGGGGAGGGCTGTGGAGCCATCTTCGGCTCCTGACATCATGCAGGGTGTGACGAGCAGCCTGTTGTCCTTCTGCTGGGTCAGGGTCCCTTTCTCTCTCCTTCCCCAGCGTCATTTCTGCTGGTGATTAGTCATGCTGGAGCCCGGCTGAGTCAGAAGGGACTTGTGGGTGGTTTGTGGCCAGGCTGGAGTACTTGAGGCAGGACTTTCTAGGTTTATGTCTCTGTGCCCCAGGAGACAAGCATCGCAGGGCCCGGCCCTGCGCGGGTGCTGCGTGAGGGGTTGGCAATGAAATGAACTTCTCCAGAACTGAGTGAATGAGGGGGAGCAAAAGGAGCCAAGAGGTCCCTGAGATGCTCCTGTGGGGTGACAGGCACCTGCAGTGCCAGCGCCACAGGGCAAAGGCTTCAGGGCAGGGATAGTCACAGCAGCTGTGAAAGGTCTCCATTTTCTACCGTCGTCCTCACTTGAGGCACTGCGTGGACTTCAAGTGGATGTCGCTAAATTTAATATTTTCACTCAATTTTATTTACAATAAAGGTGATTCATTAAATAGATCACTAATTTTTGTGCTTGTGTGCAAAAATGTGTTTCATATGAACTTCTAACGTAAATCCTTTATCAGAGCTTGTGTTATGAGTCTGTGGTCCAGAAAATGTCACTGGGAGGGAGAAATGCCTTCCAGGACAGTAGGGTCTCCCCCGAAGTCCCCCCAAGGATGTATCTAAACAGGACGCTAAGGGGTGCCCGAGCTTCACCAGGCAGGACGGCGGGGGGCGGGCGGGAGAGCATCCTGCAGCGGTGGCGGGGCACAGCCCTGGAGCGTGGCTCGTGGGGGCGGGATGGGAGGAGGCTGGGGCCAGCAGGGAGGCCAAGGCCGGCCCGGAGCAGGCCTGGAATGATTTGCCTCGTGGGTCGGCCTCTGGCCTCACAGGCTGTGTCTGTGCCTGCAGGACGCAGAGGAGCAGGAGGAGCCTCGTGGCAAGGAGGAGCGCCAGGAGCCCAGCACCACAGCACGGAAGGTGGGCAGGCCTGGGCGGAAGCGCAAGCACCCCCCGGTGAGTGTCCTGTCCAGCCCCCACGCGCACGCCCGGCTCTGAAGGGTGGTGATGTGTGCCCTTCAGGGACCTGGGGAACATTAAGACCGGCGATGGGGCGGGCCCCTCCCGCGGCAGAGCTCGTTCCTATCTCCCGTTCTTTAAGCCCCACAAGCACCCTCACATTTCCCTGCTTTCTACATCGGGAACTGGGCGCCCCGAGAGGCCAGGCGACTTGACTGGTGGGTCTGGGAGCTGAAACTTGAACCAGGCCTCTGACCCCAGCCTTCCTCTGGAAGGGCAGCGAGAGAGCCTCCCAGAATCCCCAGGCAGGCTTGAGGCCTCCCTGGCCTGGCTAGGCGGGCTGCTCCCTCCCTGGCCATACACCCAGCCTGGGCCTCGGCCCCCACCTGGAGAGCCTGGAGGAAGGGAACTGAGGCCTGGGAGTCTAATCAAACAGTAGGGAAGAGATGCAGCCTGGCTGGTCCCTTTGGGAGAGAGGGGAGCCAGGGCGCTGTTGAAGTCCTGTAGGGCTGTAGGCGGCAGGACCAGCCTGCAAGCCCCAGGCTCCCGGGAGCCAGTGCCGGAGGTGATGAGGATCTCTGGGGGGCAAGGCGGTGGGCTGCAGGAGCCTGCCTCCCTTGCGCCTTAAACTCAGCAGTGGAGCAATAATTACTTCCCCCACCAAGGACAGCTGGCTCCTTTCTTTTAGCCCCTTCCAGCTGAGAATGGTAAACGTGAAGCAAGAAGGTGAGCGGAGCCAGGGGCTCGGGATTTATAACTCAGCCCTTCAAGGAAATGCTCTCGGTAGGGCAGGGGCCCAGGATTTCCTCCCTGGGGGTGGAGAGTCGGGGTGAAGGGGACCAAAGCGAAAGGGGGGTGGGAGGGGAGGGTTCTTAGAGGCGGGAGGTTGAGGGCCTGCTGGGTACCAAGGTGCATCACTGCCACTTCTGCTTGAAGATTTGGAGGGGTGGGACCCACGTGGAGTAATTCAACTGGTAATTTTAAACATTTTACTATTAAAACAAACATGGATATTTTATGGCCTAGAATGAAAAATTCACATGACATTTAAAAGATAAAACAGGACTCCAAAGGAATTTCCTGCATGTGGCAGACTCTGCAGGTTGTACCTGCAGATTCCCGGGTCCCCTGCACCCTCTTCTACCATAAGGGTACCTGAGGGAGAAGGTTGGGGGGTGCAGGCTGGAGTCAGAGTCCACTGTAGTCCTACTTCTGCACGAGTGCTGTGCTGCTCTCCTGGGGCTTGGCAGCTGTGATCTGCAGAGCAAACTCTTCCTGTCCCCAGTCCAGTTGCTGGGGACAAGAGCCACCACCTGTAGCAAACAGAGACCCAGCAACCCTTAGACTCACCTTTATGGGTCTCTGGAACCGGAGGGAAGGCACATCACTAAGAGGCAGGCGAAGCCAGGGATCAGAGGGTGGGGACATAAGAGGACAGTGAGCGGGAGGAGGGGCATGGCTGAGCTCATGGAGAAGGGGCTGTGGTCGTACATCCCCTACCTGGAGCAGGCTCCGGTGTGGAAGGAAAAACACTGTCTTTGGAACCAAAAGACCTGGGCTCTAATCCCACTCTACCACTGACCACCTGTGTGACCTTAAGTCGCTGCTTGGAACTCGAGTTCCCCTTCTGAACGATGAAGGTGATAGGGATGCTTTGGGTTCAGGTACCAACAAGCCACAGCACAGGCCGGGCCTATCCCTGCTGGGCCAAAGCTTTGCTCTTCAGGAGGCCACGGTAACCGCAGCTTCACAGAAGAAGCAGCATCTTTTAATGCTTCCCAGCTATGTGACCTTGAGCAAGTTACTTAACCTCTCTGAGCTGCTTCCTCATTGGTAACATATGGCTGCCAGTAAAACCTGCCCTGTGCACCTCCTGGGGCACCTTGCAAACAGCAAAGTGGACTCCAAACGCGCAGGGCTGCCAGTGTAATCCACTGCAGGGGCCAGTGTCCACTGGCAGGTGCAGGCCTTAGAGGCGGGGACCCAGCCTCGGCTTCTCAGCAGCCCTGGTGGGTGGCGGCGCACATCCTGCCAGTCCCCGTTACACCTGCCAGCTACCTGGGCTCCCAGGAGAGGCCCCAGGGCAGGAGGGAGCGGAGGAAGGCAAAGCTGACTGGGAGACCCCTGTTGGGAAAGGGAAGCCTCGCACATTGCAGGGACAGATAAATCCTGACCCCAGAGAGCAGCCAGCACAGCTCTTCCCGGGAGCCCATGTGGGGAGATTCCTGCTGCAGCCAGGGGTCAGCTGGAGGGTTCTAGCCGGAGGCCTTGGCACTCAGAGGGGGCAGGTACTGGTCCCGGCCTCCTCCCCTCCCCGGCAGGAACGCAGCAGGGAGGGCTCCTCAGGGACCAGTTGCAGCTGTGGCCCTGGGAGTAGATCACCCAGGGAGGTTTAAAGCAGCTGAGTGTGCCATCTGGCTAAGCCTGCGGAGGGGAGGGAGCTTGGCTTAGGTCCTGACAGGTGTGATTGGGGGGCGGGGGGATACTGGGAAGTGAGAGAAGAAACCCTGGCTGCAGGCTGGGGCCTTCCTCTGCGCCAACGTTGCACAGCCAGCACCGGACAGGGACAGTCAAGGCACATTCACGAGTGTCCTCACTAGCCCCAGCCCAAGAAATCCTGGGCTCTCTCCTTTCGCCCCCGAGGCTGTCTGTCCCTGGGCACCTTTGGCCTCTTGGCTGTGCCCTCACCCTACCAGCCGCCTCCTGCCCCAGCGTGCCCAGGCCGGTGCGCTGCCCTCGATAGCAAGCACTTTGCACGTACTGAGCTCCCATCGTGTGGGGAAGCCATGCAGATGAAGACTCGCGTTTCATTCGAGTGTGCTGCAGAGAAGAGGCCACACGAATCACAGTCAGTGCAGTACCTGGCATGTCTCTCTCCAGGAATCTCCAGGGACTCCATTTCTTAGGACGTGATCTGCAACGTCCATCTGCACTCCAGCTCCTCGCCGTCCGACCTCGCCTTCCACTTGGGCCTGATGACGCCGCTCCTTGGGCCATAGAAACCTTATCTTCTCGCTGCCCCCGAACACGCCAGCCATTTCCCTGCCGCCCCTTGCGTGGTGCACAGCCGTCCTTTCTCCCTGCCTACCCAGGGCCACAGCCCATCAGAGCCTGGCTTGAAAAGGAAGCCCAGCTCACCCACCGTGACCCATGCTGGCCTCTCCCTTCTTGAACTGTTTGTAAAATTAATAAAAATGAACTACTGAGACATCAAAGACAAGTTACAGGTCCACTGATCACCGGCTTGGGCAGCAGTGGTCTGCAGCCCCCACCTTGAGAAGCACCGATTGTCCCCTGTCCATATGGAACTCCAGTGTTTTCAGAAGCTTTTGTGTCAATGGAATATCGTCGCCACATCCACGGGTGTGATTTTGTATTTTACAAACGTATCATTTCTCGGTCGGTTGAGAATTTAAAAATCCAAAACCAAAACCTGAACTTTCACCCCAAATAGTTTGAAAAGCAGGTTGAGAGAGCTCACCTTGGTGCCACCCCCATTGCATGATTGCTGAGCTGAGCCACTCCACATCTGTCTGCCCACCTCACTGAGGACAGAGACTGCAAATAAAGGCTCGTAGCTGGACAGCACTGTATTGCCTACAAAGACCTTTTACAACGATTACCTTATTTGATGCTGACAACAAACCTGTGTGAGGGAGGTGAGGACCACTGTCGGCATCATCCCCACATTCAGAAGAAGAGACTGAGGTTCAGAGAGAATGATCAGGGTGTGAACTCCACACCTCCCAACTGCAAAGCCCGTCCGTGGTGCTCTTTTCTCCTCACCACTGCAGCCATGGGGTCTGGCTCCTGGGCACCTATGTAAAGGTTCTTTTTAAGTTAATGTGGGAATGCGGGGCTGCTTGAAAAAGTGTGCAGAACTGGTCCAAAAATCATACAAAGAAAATATAACTGAGGAGCGCGGCTGACCCAAATACCACAGAGCCCGTGTGTTAGCGGGGGAGGCCGCGGTGGTCTGAGGACTGCAAGGTGGGCCTGCTTAGCACCCGGCAGCAGCCTGGGTTATCAGCGGCACTGGCCAGCCAGCCAGGATGCTGCCGTCTGAGCAGCAACAGGAAACAGGAAGCAGCTGCGGGGCTGGGCGGGGCTTAGGAAGGGGGCTGGCACCTGGGCCAGGGCCGTGACAGGGAGGTGGGGACCAGCGTGGGGGCTGAGCCTGTGTGTGGGCGTGTGTGTCGGGGCTGAGAGGAAGGGGCAGCTCCTGAGGACGTAGCAGGATGACAAGTGAGGGTGTCTGAGGCTGGTTCCTGCCTATCAAAAGCCCCGACTGTCTTGCAAAGGCCTTTGTCCTTTGTGGGTGGCTCCAGTCGGGGCACTGGAGGGACTGTTTCTGCCCTTGCCCACCAGACCCTGGGGGGTGATGGGCCCCGCAGGGTTTGTCCCCTGTTTACTAGCTATATGTATTTACTCATTGAAGATTTATACCCACCAACTTCCTCCTGTGTTATTTTTGCTCAGAGGGAGCACTCTGAGGTCACCTCTTGCTAAGAATAACCCAGAAAGGGAGGGAGGAGGGGGCTGGGAGCTGGCACTGAGCTCAGCTGAGCTGAAACTAGCGTTACTTGCGCCACGTCTGACCCTCCAATGCAACGCAGGAGTGAGTTCAAGAGGGCGACTGCCTCACTTCGGAGCTAAGACTTGGGGTATAAACCGGGAAGTCAGGGAACCATTCTGCTGAAGCTTAAATCAGCTGGGCACAGTTTAAGGCAGCTGTCAGGGGTTTGCAGTATTGGCTAATTTTCCAGCCTAATATGACCTTTTGATTCTTCTCCAAGTTAAGACAGAGCTCAAATCCCCTCCTTGTTTCCAGATCAGAACTGCTCGTGCGCGAGCCCCAGGAGCCTTGACTGTATGAAATCGGTGTCCCCTTGTTTTTATGCACAAAACTTCTTGAAACGGTATCTCCCATTCCCGGGCTCCAGCCCCCGGCCAGCCCCTCCAAGGTGGCTTTCCTTCCCATGAGGCTTCCTCAGTACCCGCAGCTGCCCGCTGTCTCCTCGTGTTTAGGGGAAGAGGACTGTCACATCGCTCATGAGGTTAGAAACTTTTAACTTCCCTGCAGATTCATCTGCTCATTCCCCAACGTGAGCAAAGTGACACCCGCTGCTGGAATCCCGTCCAGAAGGGCCTGGTCAGGGGTCTGGGCTTCAAGTGTCTTGAGACTTCTGAGGATGCTGGGGAAGCTGTCGAAGGAGATGGGGCCTGCCTGGGCCTTAAAGGCAGGTGCCGTGGAGAAGGGAAGGGAGAGTTGAAAGGCCCTCCCTCCAAGCACCGCATGGCTTTGTGGGGAGGCTCTGAGGCCTGGCTGAGTGGATGGGAGTTTCATTTACAAATGTTTTCTACCTTGCTTAGAAAGGTAGTTTGCAGGCAGCCTGAGGGGGTTTACTCTTTATCTTCTCTGAAAAGTGTTATCTGGAAGGTTCTGAGGAGGAGGACATGAAGTGCTGGGAGTCGGGTCTGGGAAACTCACTCTGGCACCCACGAGCACAGGCAAATGCAGGGAGATGGGGGCAGGGGTTGCCAGAAAACATCCCAGGGCCCGCAGCGGGTGGCAATGGCGGGACAAAATTGGCAGGGCCCGTGCTGTTGGCCATTGGCCATGAGGGAGAAGAAGGGACGAAAGGAGATGCAGCAGGCCCCAGTGACAGCAACAGGGACAGAGACTGAGGCTTCTGGAAGGGAGCAAGTTGGGCTGGGGCCCTTTCAGAAATCCACTTTAGATAGCTGGTCCTACAGGGGGAGCGTTTAAGCTAAATGTCAGAATCTCCATTTTGTTTTTGCAAAACATCCCTGTTTATTTTGATCCATCCACATTCCAGGGCCACCTCCAGCGAGTCATCCATTCCCATGGGCTCAGCCTCCGTGGTCTTCCTGGGGCCACGTGAGCTTTTCTAGAGCCCGGGCTGCACCTGCATCGCTCCTGCTACTGCAGGTACGCGCCGACACACGCGTCCCGGGAGAGCTGTTGGTGCGGGTTTTCTTTCATCTTCCCCACCTAGAGAATTTTGTACATTTTGGTTCTCCCACCTCAAGAAAGACATAAGCAAGCTGGCAGAGCTCCAGGGACAGGCAGCTAAATTGACCAAGGGGGAGGCAGGGCTGCCAAGTGAGGACAGGTAGCCAAAGAGATTACGACTCTCCAGTCTGGAGAGACACAGGCTCGAGGGGATGTGATTAAGGCTCCAAAATCATGTCGGGTGGGGTGGGGTGGGATGAACACGGCCCGGGTTGGGGTTGGAGGAGGACACCCATTAGAAACTTTAGAAAGGCAAATGAAGCACAAAAAAGAAAGCATTTTCCATGGTGGATTCCCTTCTTACCAAACCTGTCACCGTAGGATGGTGGAGATTGAAAATAGAACTTCAAAAGAGATCGACTTAAATACGTGGATCTTCTATACATAATGGCTTTTTAAAGAGAGCGTCCAGCTCACTCTGAAATCCTTTGAGGTTGACTTCAAAGAGCACAGCCAGGCCCTCTTCCAGGTGGACAGGTGTCCCTACTGGAAACAGAACCCCGAGTGGGTTGGCCACTCACGTCCATTTGCTACAGCCTGCAACGGGCTGGCAGGGCCACAGGCTAAGTGCTCTCTAAGGCTTTGCTGGGCCCAAAGCTCTCTCCTCGGACACAAGCAGGTGGAGAGACCTGTGGGAAGAGAGTGGAGGGGGCAGCTCCCGGCACAAGTGGTGAGGGGAATGGTGGGGCCTCGAGGGGTGCCCAGGCTGGCCTGAGTGTTCAGAGTTGGCCCTTTTTGGCCTCTGGCTCTGCTGTCCCTGACCCCAGCAGCCTTTTAGCCGCTCCACTAGGAAGAAGGAAATCGGAGGAGTCAGGGTCCTGGTTCCAAAGTGGTGGAGCCTGAGTCCATTTACCCCAGGAATGCTGAGCAGGAGGCCATTTGGGGACCTCTCGGGAGAGGGCAGGGGGCTGCCCTGGGAAGGGGGCTGCCGGCACGGCTGGGGGCGGGCAGTCATGGCCCAGTGCCAGTGCCTCGGGGCAGAGCTGCCCTGCTTATGTGGACATGCAGCTGTTTGCTGGAACTAGAGTCAACCCGGAAAAATCCAGGCTGGGTGAGGGTGACAGGCCTGCAGGAGCCGAGGAACTGGAAGTAGCAAGGAGTAGCGGCGTGAGTGGCCAGGACTTGCTGGGCTGTTTATGTTTTCATTGCTCAGCATCCTTGTGCATCTCTGTCCTGTGGCCGGCAGTGAGGGTCTGTGGCCGGCTGGTACCTCCGTGTGTCTGTGCGTGTGATTGTATGTCAAGAGGCCGAGGACCAGGCACAGTGGCTCACGCCTGTAATCCTTGCACTTTGGGAGGCTGAGGAGGGAGGATCACTTGAGGTCAGGAGTTCGAGACCAGCCTGAGCAACATAGCAAGACCCCATCTCTTTACATAAAATAGAAAAATTAGGCGGGTGTCATGGCATGGGCCTGTAGTTCCAGCTACTCAGGAGGCTGAGGTAGGAGGATCACTTGAGCCCAGGAGTTTGAGGCTGCAGTGAGCTATGATGATGCCACTGCACTCCAGCGTGGGCAATAGAATGAGACACTGTCTAAAAAAAAAAAAAAAAGCAGCTATGGCTAACCAGACACCTGGGTTCCCAGAGCCCCATGGAAGCCTTGAAGGCACCATGGCAGGCCCAGCTCTCTGTGATGGCTGAGATGAGGCCACCCCCATGTCTGCTGGGGTGGGGTCTCAAGGAGAAGGCAACAGGAGCCCAGGCAGGGGAGGAGGGAGGAGGGCATCTGCCCAGGCTGCAGCCTGGAGAATGGGCTGTGGAAGCCCAGGTGCCTGGGCGCCATCCCCCTGGTGTTGTGGCCCCCACCTCTCCTACACCTGGTTTTTACTTTTTGTGTGTAAATAAAGCAACTCTTAAAAATCACTTGCCCCTGTTAAGAGTTTCAGACTTGGCCCCACCTGGGATGAAGGAGAGGTCAGGAGTTCTGGTGTCTGGACCAGACTTTGAGCACAGGGGGAGCAGCCGGTGGTGGCAGGGGCTGGGGACTTGCTTTTGGTCTGGACAGATCACTGCAGGAGGCTCCTTGCTTTGCCTCTGGCTTTTCCTTGAGCTGGACCTGCCAGGGGCATTGCCAGCACCCTCTTCCTGACCCTTCCTGGGCTTATCAAGCCTCCTCTTCCTTCTTGGAACCCTCGGTATCTGGGAGCCTGGGCTTTTCCTGAGACAGCCCCGGGAGGAGTCAGCCTTCCAGTGCCTCCCCTGTGCCTGGTCCTCCCGGAAGCTTTACCCCAGGTCGGCGTGACCGGGGCAGGCCTCCGAGCCTTGTTCCTCAGAAGAGTAGGGGCAACACTAGCTATCAAGATCACCATGATAATTAAATGTTTGAATTTTATAAGCATATGTGTGCCAGGTCCTGTGCTTGGGTCTAGAGAGCTGGAGGTGGAGAGAGCTCACAGTCTAGGAGGGAGACACACGGTAAACAAGTAATTAGGTTCCCTGTGAGGAGCGGTGCAAGGAGGAGGGGTGAGAACGTCCTTGTAAACACAGCGGGCTGGGGAGGGGCCCAGCCTGCCAGTGGACTTTACCCCTCTTGAGGGCGAGGCAGCAGCTGTCCACACCTGCCCACCACGGAGGGGGCACTTTGGGAGCTAGGGGCACGGCTGAGGCCCGAAAGCCCAGGCCTAGCACAGACCCCCCCAAGTGTGTGTGAGCGTGAGAGGGAGACACACACAGACTATAAAATGTTCCTTGGAGGACAGAAAGTGTCAAATAGAATAGTGGTTACTGGGGGAGCGGGAGTGGGCAGTGAGTCTTGAATGGGGACAGAGTTCCTGCTTGGGATGATGGCAAATTTTTGCAGATAGATGGTAGAAATGGTTGTACAACATGAATGTACTTAATATACACCTAAAAATGGTTAAAATGGTACATTTTATGTTATGTTTATTTTATCCCAATTGATTGGAAGTTTTTCTCAGATGTTCCTTAGATAAAGGCAGTCCCTGGTCATTGCCCTACCTCAACCCAGGGCTTTTCAGACACTACTAGTGTTTTGGCTCAAATGATTCTTTGTCGTGGGGTCTCTCTGTGTCTTGTAGAGTGTTTAGCAGCTTCCCTGGCCTCTACCCACTAGATGCCAGTGCCCCCCTCCATGTGACAACCAAAAACATCTCCACACATGTCACCAAATTCTCCCCTAGTTGACAGGTCCTCCTTAACCTGCTTGGGATGAGCGGCTCACAGGAGAGGCCCAAGGAGGGTGGTGGGCAACAGAGGAGTGGGAGGAGGGGCTGGGAGTCTTGCCCAGATGGAAGGCCAAGGTCAGCAAACCCTGAGGGGCCCCTGAGGTGGCAAGCAGGGTTTGAAGACTCAGAATGAGGCATACCGGGTGGGCGTAGGTGGATGGTGGGATAGGCCCAAGTTTTACTCACATCCAGGATGGTACTAGCTTCACGACCCTGCGGCTGCCTCCCCAGCCCCCACCAAGTGGGGGGGGAGAGTGAGGGTGCTCACTGCAGCTATTGCCACTCTGAAACTGTCACCTGCAGCTGCAACCGCTGTTGGTGTCCTCTAAGATGGCCACCAGACGCTGCCCAGGTAATAGGCAAAATGAGTATCTTGGGGTGGTGGGGCACTGTGTCTCCTTTCCAGGCCACTGTCAAAATAAAAGCAGACAAAAGTAGATTGTTTAACAATCACCTCCAACATGGCAGCAAAGCTGAGCTCCTTCTAAGACTGTGAGCAGGATCTCACTTTTAACCTAGTCTTTGCCATTCATGAGTCAGTCGTGAATGTTTGTCGAGCGCCCATCAGGCCCCACGACATGCTAAGCCTAGCTGGAGCGAGCCAAGTCCCTATCCTCCAGCAGTCGACAGGTAATGGTGACAGTGGACAGGAGAGGAGAGAAGGGGGCGGAGGGGAGGGTGTGTGGGGAGAAGAGGCCAGGCCTGGCTGGGGTATCCTCTCCCGGGGTCCAGGCTGTGGTTCATGCCGTTCTTATCTGAGACGCCCCTTTTAGTGAGCACCCAGCTCCTCCCCAGAGATTCAGAGAGTGGCTTCAGGCCACTTGCCTGTGGACCTCATGCCTTCTTCTTGGTGGATTTGCTGGCCCAGTTATCCTGGGCCCCAGAGAGTCCCAGTGAAGGGCCACACTTAGCCCATGGTGTTCTTTTTTTTTTTCTTTTTTTGAGACAGTCTCGCTCTGTTGCCCGGGCTAGAGTGCCATGGCATCAGCCTAACTACAGCAACCTCAAACTCCTGGGCTCAAGTGATCCTCCTGCCTCAGCCTCCCGGGTAGCTGGGACTATAGGCACGTGCCACCATGCCCGGCTAATTTTTTCTATATATTTTTAGCTGCCCAATTAATTGCTTTCTATTTTTGGTAGAGACGGGGTCTCGCTCTTGCTCAGGCTGGTCTCGAACTCCCGAGCTCAAAGGATCCGCATGCCTCAGCCTCCCAGAGTGCTCAGATTACAGGCGTGAGCCACCGCGCCCGGCCCCCATGGTGTTCTTGATGGGTGAGATGGATCAAGAGTTGACAAGAACAGGAGTCGTCAGCGCCCCCAATCCCAGAGCTTTGGCTGACTCGCTCACCCAGAACCAGAGAGGGCAGGCCATGCAGGCTGGGTTGGCTGGGAAGAGAGGAGGGTGTGGACTGGAGGATGGGGCACCTGGGGATTTCAGCGGCTGAGCTAACCCTGGGGCTGGAGCTGTGCGGCTCCTCCTCTGCCCCCCGTGCCCAGCTCCCTCCCGCCTCTGTAGGCACCTCTGGAAGAAGGTGTGTCTGATGCTGCCGCAGACCGGGCGGGGCAGGGCCCGGGCAGGTGCTTACTCCATGCATGAGTGACTGGGTTGGTCTGGCCCCTGGGGCTGTGCTGGTCTCAGAGCTGGCAGTCCTGGGTCTCTATGCCAGGGAGCTGGCTGGCAGTCAACAGGAAGTGAGTCCCAGAGTGAGAGGAGGCCGGGTGGCCCGGGCAGGAAGTGACAGTGGAGTTGCCTTGAGCAGCTTTGCGGGGCTCAGAGCCTGCCCCAACCTCAGGTGTCTGGGGGGCAGAAAATGGCGGGAGGAAAGAAAGACACAACCATGGTAAGAGATTGGCTCTGGCCTAAACTCAGGCTGACTTGGCCAGACAGGACCCCACATCCACCTCCCTGGTAGTGCCATGTTCGGGGCTCAGTGGTGCCCACCACAGCTGGACCACAGCTGTCTGGGCAGGGATGCACTGCACTCTCGCCTGCCTGGGCACATGGCGGAGGCTTGGAAGGTGACAGGTTTTACACCAGAGAGGATCATTCTAGGCCGGAGATGCCCTATTTGCTTAAGCACTGATGTGGGAGAGAACATTCTGAGCCCTGGGGGGGGTCCCGACACACACGGGGTGGAAGCTGAGGCGGTGGACAGGGGTCTGCTTGTTTCACTTTCCTTCCCGTGTTCGGCCTTCCTGGCTCTGCTGGCGTAGACCCAGGCCCGAGTCCAGCGGAGGACTTCTCACTTCCCCCAGACGCCTCCTCTTCCTCCTCTTGCGGCCCCCCACCCCCAGCTCTGAGGCGCACACATGCGCGGCTTTCCACGGGAGGCCACCCCGCACAGCCCGGGAGAGCAGCTTGGCAAGGCCCCTGGAGCGCCTTCTGCTTCCTCTCAGGCTGCTCCGTGTGCCTGGGAGCGTCGTCCAGGGAGGGAAGCCTACCTGGGAGGACTCGGGTTTGGTCCTGTTTTTTTCCAAGGCCCTTGTCCCTATTTGCCACCTCTGGGCTTCCTCACCAGATAGCAGCGGACTCAGAGTTCAAGTCCTAGACCCTTAGAGCAGAAGCAGCCTTGGAAATCGGGCTGTGCAGGGGAAGGGCTGGGTACACAGAGCGCCCTCGGGCTGTGCACTCGAGTGGCCCACCTTTCTCAAGGGCATGTGGCAGTGTCTCTGAACACTTAGATGGGCAGGCCCTTTCACCTGGCCAGTCCACGTGTGAAACTCTGTCTTACAAAACACGCAGGTGTACAGGGCTGTAAGTGCAAGGATATTCACTGCAGCAAAAAGTAAACCAGCCTGAATGCCCACCGTCAGGGAGCTGTTTGCATAAATTTTGGAGCATTCGGATCCATATGCACTGGGATGGAGAGGTGCCCGCTATGCTTGTTAAGTGAAAAAGCAAGTTGCAGAACATTATGACTAGTATGTTACCCTTTTAAAAAAAACATGTCTGGATCTGAATGTGTGTAAGAATACATATGTATAAACATGTAACTTAACACATGATTGTAGATGCATAGAGAAAAGTCTGGAAAGGATACTCGCCAAACTGTTAATAATTGTTTACCTTGGGGTAATGATTTTGGGGGTGGGGAGTTGGAATAGGAGCTTGAGGCCTGGCAAGGTGGCTCACGCCTGTAATCCGAGCACTCTGGGAGGCTGAGGCGGGAGGATAGCTTGAGCTCATGAGTTCGAGACCAGCCTGAGCAAAAGTGAGACCCCGTCTCTACTAAAAACGGAAAAAATTAGCTGGGTGTTGTGGCGTGTGGCTGTAGTCCCAGCTTCTCGGGAGGCTGAGGCAGGAGGATCGCTTGAGCCCAGGAGT
>NW_012149618.1:1205681-1212137 GCF_000956105.1 Propithecus coquereli | reverse complement strand
CCCGCCTCGGCCTCCCAGAGTGCTCGGATTACAGGCGTGAGCCACCGCACCCGGCCTGGAGCTTTAAATTTTTAACACTAGTCATTTTTGTGTGGTTTGAATTTTTATAAAAATATGTGCTTGACTTTTTATAAATAGAAAAAATAAAGACTTAAAAAAGACAAAACCTCCATTGGTCTAGCCTAGTCCTCCCCACCTTAGAGGTGGGAAAACTGAGGTGCTCTCTGAAAGCAGTGCGTTGCTGGGCAGGCGTTATTCTGCAAGTGGAGCCACCGGGGCAGCCTGGTGGCCCTGGGCATGTTCTTCCTGAGGTGTCCTGGCCCGCTTGCTTCCGGGCGGCTGAGGACCGAGTATGTACACACAGCAGAGCGCAGAGGGCATCCTGCTCTCCTGTACTATTCTGTCCTTACAACGCGTGTGACCATGAGCAAATCACAAAATTCTCAGAGAGCCCCAGATTCCTCACCTGCTTCCCAGGGAGGCTGAGAAACTCTACAGGGGTCATGGGTGAGAAGAGCTTTGTCACCGCGCAGAGACACATACAAAAACAGCCAGGAGTACTCTTGATTTGATTGTTATTACCTGGAACCTGGAAACTTTTATATTAGTTTCCTCTCTGATTTGAGAGGAAAAGAAGTGCGTTCCTTGTGAGGGGGAAATGTGGGACCCTGTGCCCAGGAGGGGTTGCTGCAGAGACTGCAAAGTGCTTGCTGGAGCCTCAGCTCTTCTGGGTCTGAGAGCCTGGGAGAACCGTGGGGGCCCAGAGAGTGCTTCCTTGGTAGGCCTCCTTTGACTCTCATGCCTCGAGAGATCAAAAGAAAAGCCGGGAGTCAGACCAGCCTGGGTTCCCAGAATTGATCTGGTGCCAGTGGAACCTTCTGGAGAGGGGTCCTGATGTGAATTACGGGGAGCATTTGTTTTTTACTAGCAGCTGCAGAGAGGGCTTGCAAGCCCTATGTAACCTCAGTGAATGAGGATGGGTGGGTGTCCCTTGGGCAGTGAAACCAGGCTGCCAAACCTGCCTGGATTCTTCTCCTGTTACTTAAACTGGATTCCACAGACCCCATGACTTCAAGGGGTCAGGCCCATGACCCCTTTGACATTGAAAGCAAAATTATGAATGTATCTGCTTCATGAAGGTTTATGTGAACACAGTTTCTGGACAGAGGGTGTACAACCTTCACTAGAATTTCAGAGGAGTCATGATCCAAAATAGGCTAAGACTGCTGGTCTAATTCACCCTTGTGTATCTTCCTTCATCTCTGCAGGTGGAAAGCAGCGACACGCCGAAGGACACTGCAGTGACCTCCAAGTCCCCATCCACAGCCCAGGACTCAGGCTGCTCCGAACTGTTGCCCAATGGGGACTTGGAGAAGCGGAGTGAGCCCCAGCCAGAAGAGGGGAGCCCTGCTGGGGGGCAGAAGGGCGGGGCCCCAGCAGAGGGAGAGGGTGCAGCTGAGACCCCGCCTGAAGCCTCCAGAGCAGTGGAAAATGGCTGCTGCACCCCCAAGGAGGGCCGAGGAGCCCCTGCAGAAGAGGGTGAGTCCCCAGCACAAGGGGCAGCCTCTTCTGGGCCCACCGGGATTCCCTGAGGGTTAGAGATTTGGTTCTCTGGCAGGTCCCAGGAGGGATGGGCCAGGTGGTAGCTGAAGGTCGGCCTGCCAAGCCTATGGCATGGAAGCTACTGGCTGAATGCAGCCGGCACACGTTTTATTTGGCTCATGTAGTGTTTTAAACATTTAAAAAATTAGTTGCCAGTATTTAAAAATCAAAAAATTTCACATAAAAATCTGGAGTTTTGGCTTCTCTTGAAAAAAAAAAAAAGCTAGATCTGGCAACAGTGGGCTTGCATAGTGCCAATGGTTGCTAGACTGGGATGATCACAGGTCCTGTCCACGGCTTGTTGTGCCCCCCAATTCCCTCAGCCACCACCTGGCCTGCTTACTCTTCCACGTGACCAGCAGCTCTTGGGGACTGCTGTGTTTGTAGCCCCAGCCTGGGCACTCGAGGGCAGCAGATGCCCTGTGTGCCTCCCCCAGTGCAGAGGTCCTGAGCCCACCATAGTTTGGTTGACTCCACTGGAAACTTGGTTGTGACAGTGGGCCATGGGGGGCAGGTTGTGTTGGGGGTGGTCTGTGCACTGCCCAGCCCAGGCCTCTTCATCTGGGGACTTTTTGGCCTAGCCCTGGAATCCTGGAAAGTTGCCCACTTTTCTCTTTTAGGTTAAGCCAGCAATTTCAGGGCCAACCGAGCTGTAAACATGTTAGTAATGAGGACAACTAGCATTTGTACAGGGCTTCACAGTTTACAAAGCGCTTTCTCATACATTATCACATTTGATCCTCCCAGGGCCCTGCCAGGTTGTTTTGCATATGTGCATTTTAATTTCAAAAAGTCTTCCTTCCAAGTGTGTATGATGGAATGAGTAAATTGATTAATTGGCGTGACTTATTTTGCATGGATCCAAACCTAATATTCATGCAGGATAGAGAACATTTCCAAAAAAGAGATTTCCAAACCTATTAAAAAGCTTTCACTCATTTATTATTCAACAAATATTTATGATGCTCCCACTATGGGCAGAGCACTTTCTGAGGCATTTTGCATTTGTTATTTTATTTATTCCTCCAAACAATTTATTCAAGAGGCATTTTTATCCCCATTTTAAGGAGAAAATATTGAGGCTTAAGGAGATGAAGTGACTTACCCATGGACCCCAATCTTAAGTGGCAGATCCAGGACTTATTAAATCTTGATCACGTGCCTTCCCCCTATCCTCTGC
This sequence comes from Propithecus coquereli, assembly GCF_000956105.1. NCBI lineage: Eukaryota > Metazoa > Chordata > Mammalia > Primates > Indriidae > Propithecus > Propithecus coquereli. The sequence continues at coordinate 1,209,355 of NW_012149618.1, read as the reverse complement.
TGTTCTGGAATGGGGCTTGGTGCTGAGATGGTTCCTGAACTGTCCAGGCCTCCTTGCATGTATTCTGACCCTTTGTGGCAGTGTGGGAAGGGCCTGAGTGGAATGAAACAGAGGAGGAAAGGGAGAAGTCACCATCCCTCCAGCTGACAATGCCGGGTGTGCAAGGGGACCCCATCAGCCCTTCCTAGCCAAACGTGGTGCCTCCTCACGGGCCAGTCTCAGTTGACTTCCAGGTTCCTGGGATCCCACCACGGCTGGTGCCAAGCTGCTGCCCGAGGCCTTCCTGCCTTGTGGGATAGAACCATGGCTCTAAGACTGCTCTTTAGCCTTGAAGGTCTGTTTTCAGTTTGAGATTCCCCTGTCTCCACTTCTAGTTGTTCTCAGGAGCTCCTGCTTCGGTCAATCAACAGGTACTTATTAAACACCCGTTTCGTGTGTGCTAGGATCTCTACCAGGTACTGGGGAAACCATCATGAACAAAAACGCAGTTCCTGCCCTCAAGGACCTCAGTTGGCTCGGAAGACAGACATTAATGAGAAATCCACACTTCAAAAAATGTGTGATTATATGTGGAGATAGGCGCTCTAAGGGAAATGAAACATGGTTCCATGAGGCCTATAACAAAGGAACCTGGGCTGGCGTGAGCTGTTATGCCTAAGCTGAAGAATGAGCTAGTCCATCGGGGGAGGGGAGTGGAGGGAGACAGTGAGAACAGGTATGAAGGCTCCCAGGTAGGAGGGAGCAGGGCACCCAGGGACCTGGCAGAAGCCACAGAGCCAGAGTGGAGAGAGCTAGGGAGAAGGGTGTGGGAAGCCATGTGGGCAGACGGGCCAGACCAGGCCTTCGAGGCTGCCTTCTCAGGGGTGACATGATCACCTTTGCTATTTGAAAAGATCACTGTGTCGTCTGCATCCTGAAATGGAACAGAGGGGCAAGGAAGCAGGATGAGAGGTTGGGAGGCTGCTGCTGGTGTCAGAGGGGAGGGGAGGTGGCTCTGATGAGTGAGGTGGCAGCAGAGATGGAGAGAGGTGACAAATGCCAGGGATATGAGAGGGAAGGGAAAGATGGTATCAAGGATGATTCCTGGGTATGGGACTTTCAGACATCAGGTGGATCTTCCTCAGAATCTGAGGGCTGAGCATGGCAGGCAGAAATGCTCCAAGTCTTGGCCTCCAGAATTTGGCATGGGGCACTCCTGTGTGGCCCCGGAGTGACCCAGGAAGTGGAGATGCTAACAGGGATCAGAGTTGGTGGGATCCCTGAAGCCCACTGTGAATGGCCCAGATGCTGAGATTAGTGAGGTGTGTCCTAGAGGGGTGGGCAGTGGCCTACCGGAGGCTCTGCCAGGGTGTGGCAGGCAGTGGCGTGATCCGGGGTGGAGGCTCCTGCAGTCAGCTGACAGAGAACCCAGGCTCAGCTGGTCATTCAGATGAGGAAGGAGACTGAGGCCCCAGGGAGGATGTGGCTTGGCCGTGGTCTTCTTTCAGTTCCCCTCATTCCAGGTCTCTTCTCAGGGGGCCCTGTCCGTCTCTCCTGGAACCCCTCTGGTTAGTTCATATGTCGTAAAAACACAGGACTTTAAGGCAGCGTGCCTGTGGCCTGGGCACCCTCCCATGTGCACGTAGGAGGCCCAGATGCTGCTAGTACAGCCAGGGAAAGAATCAGGAAGAGGGGAGATGGTGAAATGAGCCATAAGAACAAGAGCCAGCACCTGGACAGGCCACCGCTTGCCTTGGGACTGCTCCTGCATGCCCCACATTAACACTGTAACGATGGTGACTGTAGCGATGGTGACGTAGCTGTCCTCTACTGAATGTCCGCTGTATTGGGTGTTCTCAATCCTCCATGCTCACAGCGGGCCACAGACCACTGCCAGCGGCCTCATTGCCTGGGAAGTTAGAAAAAGCAGAATCGAATTGCATGTCCCACCCTAGACCTACTGAATCAGAAGCTACGTCACAAAGCGCTTCTCACGATTTCCACACACATGAAAGGTGAAGGAGCCCTGCTCTGCATGTACTCTGATTTCATCCTTGTGATCCAGCGAGGAAGACCCTTATCCCCATCTTTCAGATTGGGAGACTGGGAGTTCAGAAAGGTTACTTATCCAAGATTATACAACTAGTAAAGCCCCCTCTGCTTGAATTGAGCTTGGGGCCCAGAATCAGGCCAGCGATTGCCCTCTGAGGCAGACCTGGCCTCAGCCCTGCCATGGAGATTTGGGTTCACTGTGATGAGAACTTGGGTGGCCCCTGGCTGAGCACAATCTCAGACCTAGAGGTAAATGTCAGAGCACTCTGGCCTCCCCACCCCTTCCCCATGACCTGAGATGCCCTAGGGTCATGTTCAGGCCTGCCAGGGCCACCCTGCAAGGCACACAGCCACCTGGACCTGCCCTTGGCCCTGCGTCTGGGCCAGGAGCAGTTGGGCTGCATGGGTGTACTGAGAGAGCAGCTGACCCTCCCTGACTCACGACAAGTGGCGCATTCTGAAGCAGCGGGCCAGGCTGGAAGGCGTGTGTGCGTGTGTGCGTGTGTGTGTGTGTGTGTGTGTGTGTGTGAGAGAGAGAGAGAGAGAGAGAGAGAGATCACTGAAGTGGGCATGCGCAGAGTCTGTTAGGGAGAAAATTCCAGAAAGAAGCCGGTTGGAAACTGCATAAGGAAAAGCCATTCTGTTTTGGGGAGCTTGGGGAATCAGGAAAGGGGCAGGTCAAGGAATAACGGTGGTGGTGCACGGGAGAGGGAGCTGGCTGGGGTATCAGGGGCCCTGAAAGCTCATCTCAGCTCTGGCCGGAAGTCACTCCACTCCCCAGGCCTCAATTTCCTCTTCTGCAGAATTTAGGGTCTGGACGAGTCCTCAAATCATCTCACAATTCCTCTCAGCCTTGATTTTCTTCTAGTGAATAAGCGATTCCCCGTAAATGTAATCCAGTGCCGTGGAAGGTCCCAGGTGGGAACCGTGTGCGGGCCAAAGGAGGCTGGGGAGACGATGCTGTCTGGGGCCGCCACTCGGTCGGGAGCGGCGCGGGGTCCCCCACTCCCAGCCCCCGGCGCAGGCTGACGCAGCTGCTCCCGGCGCCCCCTCCTGGCCGCCCGCAGGCTCTCGGGGCCGAGCGTGGAGGTCCGAGAGGAGGCGGCGGCCGGGCCTTGGGGCGGGGGTTTGCGAGAAAGGTGGGGAGCTGGCTGTGGGGGAAGAGGCCGGAAAGGAAGCAGGGAGGGGGAGACGGACGTGACGGTGCGACACACCTTAAAAGGCCGGTCACGTACAAAGCACTGGCAAGTACACGTTCTCACCCACCCACACAGGTGCCCGCGACAGACGCACCGTGTCCCGCCCCCACGGCCGCCCGCGTGACATGCCCGACGCCAGGGCCCCGAGCCGCGGGGCGGCCCTTCCTGCCTCCCTCCCCAGTGCTATCACCCGGGACACAGCCACTGAGGACCGAGCTGTGCGGGCCCGGGGCTGAGCGGGCAGAGCCCCGGACTTTCTGGTGAGCGGGAGGGCAACATCCTCCCGGCTGAGCATCCAGAGGCCATGACTGCCGGGCTGGCTTCCGCTCAGAGCCAGGAGACGAAGTAGGGGCTGTTTTTTCCGTTTGGGGCCTTTGGTCTCCCCCCACCCCAAGCTACCAGGAGCCAGCCTTGGTGTCCTTCCTGCTTTGGGCCCAAGCTCAG
>NW_012149618.1:1184685-1205531 GCF_000956105.1 Propithecus coquereli | reverse complement strand
GGCAGGGGTGTCCTAGAGGAGCACAGGAGAGGGCACTAACCTCCCTAACTGCGGAGAAACTGGGAAGCGGAGCACTGGGGAATCACTTAGGGAGGAGGAACATTAACATGTATTGAGCACCTACTGTATGCCCCGCTCTAGACACTTAATGGTCACAAGTACCTAATGATTTTAGAATGTTTATCTACCTTGACTCAGTAAGGAAACAGGCTAGGAGAGGTTATGGAGGTCACACTGAGACAGATGGAACCTAAACCCAAGTCTCTTGGCCTGAGAATGGGGCAGAGAACAGAGGGACAGAGGCAGATAACAATAGAACCATAATATTTGAAACTGCAGGAGGACCTTGGAAGCCATCTCCAGCATCTTTATTTTCCAGGAGAGAAAACTGAGTCTCATAGAGACAAAGTTGCTTCACCAGGGTCTTGTTCCACTTGGCCCAGGGCTCTCCCCACCCCACCAACACATACCCAGAGATGCCGAGGGGCATTTTTACCCCACACAGAGCAGCAAGCACTCCCAGGGCCCCTCAAGTCCAGCCTTTCCTGTACCCCCTCCACCTTCCTGCTCCCTCCTCTGGCAAAGGAGCTCTGTTGACTGGGAGCAGCAGACTGGGGATATTTTTAATCCCCTTCTGTGTACCTGAGAGAGTCAACAGGCCAGAAACCATAGCCCTGACTTTCCTCTTGTTCCTTCACACTTGGGCCTCAAACCCTGCCTAGGCCTTGCCCTCAGCACAGTGCCCGGCATGTGGCAGGCCGTCATGTCTGAAACCTGAACAAGTAAATGGTTCAAGCATCCCTGTCCCTTGTGGCAGGGACCCCAGGCACAAGGTGGGGCCTCTGAGCCACTCCTGTAACTCTGCCAACAGTCCCTTTGTTCTTCCCTCTCCACAGGCAAAGAACAGAAGGAGACCAACATTGAATCCATGAAAATGGAGGCAAGTGTTTTCCTCACCCCCAGGGGCTCTGTGGATCCAGATTCTAGAAGAAAGCCACGCCTCTGCCGCCCCCGCCCCACTGTGGCGAGTGTGTGGGATGGGGGTAGGAGGGTGGGCCCCCCTTCTTTACTCATCCCTCTGTGAGGAGAGGAAGTGGGTGTGGGGTTGGAAGTCCCCCAACAAGGCAGCTAGCTCATCCTCCTCCAGAGACCAGGCGCCTCCCCACGCGGTCTGTGTCCGTGAGTGCTCACCCCACCGTGCGCATCCCTCGCTTCTCTAGCCTGGGCAGGGCTTGCCCAGCGCTCCCAGGGCTGCCATCTCTGGCCGGGAGCCAGACTTTCCATGTGCCATGCGAGGGGAGTGCCTCCTCAGCCCCCGCCAGGAGGAATACAGCCTGCAGTAGGGCTGTCAGTGCCCACCTTAATGCCTCTCTGTGTCTGTCATCTCTCTGTCCTAGGGCTCCCGGGGCCGGCTGCGGGGTGGCTTGGGCTGGGAGTCCAGCCTCCGCCAGCGGCCCATGCCGCGGCTCACCTTCCAGGCGGGGGACCCCTACTACATCAGCAAGCGCAAGCGGGACGAGTGGCTGGCACGCTGGAAAAGGGAGGTGAGGTGTCTTCTGGCCTGGGTCCCAGCCTGTCCCACCAAACTGGAAAACCATAAGTTAGCTTCAGCCGCCCTCTGGGAGTGTGGTCAGGCCCTAGCTGAGCCTCAGTCTCCCCTCAGATTAACCTCTAGAACTTAGAGGGAACTGCGTGATCCCTCTGTGGTGACTGGTTCATTTGTTCTCTCAGCCAATGTTCGCTGAACGCTTACTGTATACCTGGCAGTGTACTAGGCTCTGTGCATATATTGTCCCTACCCTTGTGTGGAGTTGACATTGTGGACAGAAAACAAAGAAACAACAGGCTGATATAGAAGATAATAGAGGCCGGCTTTAGGCAGGGTGGTCAAGATGGGCCTCCTGGAAGAGGTGACATTTCAGTTAAGATCTAAAGGAAGCAAAGAGCTGGCTGTGTGCAGCACAGGGTGGGGGAGAGTGCTCTAGGCAGAGGAAACAGCACCTGCAAGGCCCTGACTTGTTTGGCCCAGGGTGAAAAGAGCGAGGGAGGAAGAGGCCACAAGTGGCTGGAGAGGCAGGCCGGGTCTGGCCAAAAGCTGGGTTACTTCTGAGTGTTCCGGGAAGCCACTGAAGGTTTCTAAGCAGAGGCATGATTTGATGTGGATTCACACGGCGACAGTGGAGACAGAGAGGACAGCTTGGGGATGTATTCTGGAAGTAAAATCAGTAGGGCTTGCTGATGGATGGGCGGGGCAGGGCAACATGCGCTCAAGGAGGACTCCAGGGGCCGGCCTGAACCCCTGGAGAGGGCGTGCATTGGCTCAGATGGAAGGCCAGCGGGACAGGTGTGAATGGGGAGGTGCCCGGAGTGCGCGGCGGGGCAGTCGGGGCTGCAGAGGTGAAGGTGGGCGCAAGAGGAGAACTGGCGTTTACACCCACGGGGACTGAGGGGCTCACCTGGGAGAGAGGGGAGAGACAAAGTCCCAGAATCGGAATCGTGTCCACAGAAACCCCAACAATTATGCCGCATAGAGAGGAGTGGCAACCATGGGGACTGAGAGGGGATGCTGAGAAGGGGCCAGGGAGGAAGGCAGGCAGGAGTGGTGTCTCGGGAAGCAAGAGGTTTTCCTGGGAGAGCGTCTGCCCAGCCCTGTGGAAAACCGAACTCCCGGAGACATGCCCATGGCATTGGACAACCTGGAAGGAGCTGGTGACTTTTCAGAGAAGCTTCTGTGGGGGCTGGGGGTGGGGGTGGAGGGGAGCAGCCCTTGGAGGGCTTCAGCTGCTGACGGAGGTAAGGAAGCAGAGGCAGAGACCCAGGAGGGACATCGCTCCCCCAAGCACTGTGTGTTGATTAGTGGAGAAAGGGGGGTACAGAGAGAAGGGAAGGGGGTGGTGACCCACCTGCACCAGGAAGGGAGCGGAAACTGCCACTGCCAGAACTGCCACCACGTGGGGCACTTCACCTTGGCTCTCGTTTCATCTTTACCCCAGGCCTCTGAAGGAAGGTGGTCTCCTCAGTCACAGTGGAGAGCTTGCCCTGGAGAAAGCGTCAAACAGGCGGAGTTCGCCTGCTTGACTGTTTCTAGTTCCTGTAGGATCCAGGAAGGCAGCAGTAATTCTCCAGGAAGAGCCTGGAAGAAGGATACCCCGTCTGAGGTCTGGGGCAAGAAAGGCACTTACCCCTGAGCAGGGAAGTGTTGTCTTCGGGATGGAAATACTCCGGAACCTACAGAGAGGGCTGTGCTTTTTCACTCCTCATCATGTGCCATGTTTCTGCCCTTGCTTAGCCCTGGGGCAGGAAGCTGAGATATCGTGACTTCTAGATCTGGAAGAGCTTTTAGAAATTCTGTGCTTCTCAAACTGTGCTCCCTTGAAGAGGCAGTAGGGAGTCCTGACCTCAGTTACAATGAAAAAAAGGGATATTTTCTCCACTCACAGCAAAAATTAAGATAATGGATACATTTCTCAATTTTAAGTTTTCTATTAAAATTTAAAAAGACTTTTCATATTATGGCTGGGCACAGTGGTTCACAGCTGTAATCCCAGCACTCTACACGGCCGAGGCGGGAGGATAGCTTGAGCTTCGGAGGTCTGAGCAAAAGTGAGACCCTGTCTTTACTAAAAATAGAAAAATTAGCCAGGCATGGTGGCTGCGCCTAATAGTCCCAGCCACTGGGGAGGCTGAGGCAGGAGGATCACTGGAGCCCAGGAGTTTGAGGTTGCTGTGAGCTACATGATGTCACTGCACTCTAGCCAGGGTGATAGAGCAAGACTCTGTCTCAGAAAGAAAAAGACTTTTAATATTATGAACATTTCTAATGTTCACAGAAATAGAGAGTAATATAATGAACCCCCATGCATCTATCACCTGGCTTTGACAACTTGTCAAAAAACTTTTCTAGTAAATCTTCAGCCCTTGGCATCTGCTTCCCCACACCCACAATGAGTATTAACAGAAAAACTAAAAAGTTGATTTAATTTAAAATATTTTTGGTATGTGTGACTTGCAGTGTGGAGCCCTCCAAACAAAACATTTTCTGCTAGAAAGATTGTTCCTTATTTACATGCTGTGAGCAAAGATGCCCATAAAGACTCCAGTACAAGTTTTAGGACTACTGATCACTCATTTTCAGACTTGGGGACTGGGGCTACAGGGTGATGTGTCAGGCCGCAAGCTCACACAGCAAATTGGGAACAGGGCTGGAATGGAACTGGAGTTCAGGCTTCCCGCGCCTATGAGGGGCCTGGCTCCTGGACGTCATACTCGTCCTGGGCTGTGCCGGGGGCTGGGGAAGGGCTGGCTGCAGGTGTCAGGAATGGTGGGAAAACACAGGCAGCTTTCAAGATTCCCAAGTCCCCTTCAGACTCAACAGTAGGAACAGTTGCCATCAGGCCGGTTTCTAAGTGGGGTCCACAAAAGTATGGAAATCTACTCTCTTTTCTCAGTCCCATCTTAGTTCCTTGGCATTTGACCCTTGCTTGTGAAATTGCCTCCCTAGGCCTTCCTGACATCCCTGCAGGTTCTTCCCGCCTCCTTCAGCTGCGTCTCCTTAGCAGCATCCTCTGCCCGTAACTGTGGGCTCCACAGATCGCCGCCCCCACCCTCTGCCAGTGTTGATCTACTTACCACTTATCTACTCTCCTGGATCCAGCTACATGCCCTCCTGCCAAAACAGACCCCTCCCCTCCTAACCAGCCACCGCCTTCAGTGCTCAGCTCCCACTGTTTCCCAGGCGATGTCACTTGAAGGTCCAGCCAGCACTTCCTAATCTCAGAATACCACACCTACTTTTTAATTCATGCGGGGTATCTTTACTGAGCTGACTACCAGAACTCTCCATGTCTGGGCACCATGTATGATACAGGGGCTACCGGAAGCATAGAGATTCCTCTTTATCCCAGGAGAGGATGAGGCTTACGGCACCTGCAGGAAGAGCACTGCCCTGAGCAGGGGGCTCAGACTTGTTCTGCCTGGGGTCATCCACACATCAGCAAGAGGTGGCTTTTGGCTTTTAAAGGATGAACTGGAATTTAGGGAAGGGGAGGGGAAAGGCATTTCAGAAGGAGGTGTACAGCACGTACAAAGGTCCTGAGGCATAAAACAGTGTGGCCTTTTCGGGAATGGAAGCATAGGATGGGGTGTGGGCTGAGAGTAGCAGGAAGTGTGGCTGGAAGGTGGGGTTGGGCCAGGGCCTGAAGGACTTGTGTGCCCGGCTGCAGAGCTGCCACCAGACCCTAGCCTGAACCTGCCCCTTCCCCTAGTCTGTGTGCCCCACCTGGGGGGCTTCTTCCCTCAGAATGCACCCCCTGGGGCCGGGCACGGTAGCTTACGCCTGTAATCCTAGCACTCTGGAAGGCCGAGGCGGGCGGATTGTTTGAGCTCAGGAGTTTGAAACTAGCCTGAGCAAAAGCGAGACCCCGTCTCTACTAAAATTAGAAAGAAATTAATCAGACAACTAAAAATATATAGAAAAAATTAGCCGGGCATGGTGGCGCATGCCTGTAGTCCCAGCTACTGTGGAGGCTGAGGCAGGAGGATCGCTTGAGCCCAGGAGTTTGAGGTTGCTGTGAGCTAGGATGACGCCACGGCACTCTAGCCTGGGCAACACAGTGAGACTCTGTCTCAAAAAAAAAAAAAAAAATGCACCCCCCAGTTTAATTTCCTTTTCCTTTGACCACCCTTGTCAGTGAGACCGTGGTTATTGAGTGAGGCCTACTCTTTACTTTTCTGTCCACCCAAGATCACCAACCTCCCCAGGCTTTTCCCCTCCAAATTTTAAGACTTAGAATACACAAAATGAGTCAAATTTAAAATAAGTGGATGAGGAAATGAGACATTTTCTCCATCCCTGGGGCCGACATGGGAATTCCTGCTGGAGCTGGGAAGCCGTTGTCTTCTGTCTGTTCCACCTCCTATTCCTGTTCCTTCACCTGTTTACTAGTCTTCTTATGGATTAACTTCTGCTTTAATCATGCCCAGCCCTGCTACAGAACCTACAATGGCTCCCCATTGTCCCCCTGTTGGTGTCAGGTATCCTCTGGCTGCTTCTCAAGGCTTCAACCCTGTGACCTCCACAGTCAATCCACCCCACTTCACTGCGATTCTCCAATAGTAAGGTTCCTTATGAGGGACCAGTCTCCCCTTTGCCCTTGCCATGCTCCTTCCTTCCTCCCTGCCTTTGTTCCTGCTGTGCTTTCTGCTATCCATGGGTTGAGGCCAAGAGCTGCTGCCTCTTCCAGGAAGCTCTCCAAGATTTCTCCAGTCCACACTGACCTCTTCCTTTCTCAGAACCCGGGTAGTCCCTGCTGTTAATATTGTTGGGTTTAGCACTCAATTATATTTCATGGGGTATTTTTCACTATTGCTTACGTGTTGATCATGTCTTTCCCTGTCATGCCTAACCGGATGCTGGGCAGGGAGAGCAGGCTCAGTGAATACCTGTTGATTGGCTAAGTAGTTGAGAGGTTGGTGAATGGGGGACCCCTTCCCTGGGAGCTTGGGCCCTTGCATTTCCACATGACAAGGACCTAAGCCCTTGGTCTTCAGGTGGTTTTTCCAGGGGTGCTGACAGGTGTACCTGGAAAATGGCCTGGGGGCCGGGGACCGGTGCGAGAAGCCTCCCACAGATAAAGTGATGCCCAGAGTCCCAGGAACATCCCCTGTGTTCCTGCTTGAGCTGAGAACCTTCCTTGGCCTGGCAGAGCCAGCCCCAGCCCAGGCGGTGGGGAGGACACAGGTGAGGCAGTTCTTCCTCCCAAAGAAGAGCAATTCCTGCGCTCCTCTTCCTCATAATAAGCAGGACAAAACGGACCCTGAGGGAGCGCTGTAGGTTTAGGAAGGGCTTCTCACCAGTCACTTCCTTGGTCCTGGCTACAGCTCTGCAAGGTGCAGGGACCTAGGGTAGGTAGCTGGGACGTCACCTAGCCAGGGAAGGTTGCTGACTCCCAGCTTGTATCACTGCTTATGGTTTTAGAACTCAATTATAGCCCATCGATGTTATGACTCTCTCATGAATCTCTTCACCCCAACCAGATTCTAAATTACTACAGGGCAGGGAAACCATGTCCTACTGTTCTAGGATCTGGTCTGTTTCCTGGCTCCCAGCCTGCAGGTAGAAACTCTCAACTCATGCATCCTTACACTTATTAGATGCTTAATAAATATTAAATAGTGATGCTAACAATTAATCTGTGGCCCAAATTTCATAGTCTCTCCTCCCTTCCCCCTCCTGCCCTCTGCCATACCTGGCCCCATCTGCCCCAGGCTGCCTAGCAGGAAGCAGGAGCCTCACATTGCTGAAGGGCAGGGTGCTGTTTACTGTGACCTTTGGAGGCAAGTTCAAATGCTGCCTTAGGTGAGGTCCCACTTACTGGATGGGAGACCTTGGACATCAATTAACCTCAACCCCAAGCTGAGGGCCCAGCTCTGGGGGTAGACTAGGCTGTACTCCGCTATCCTGGGTGTGTCTCATCTCTGTGATAGCAGCACTCACCAGTTTGTTTTCTGCCTCTACCCAACTAGAGCTTGTTAAATGCAGGCACTCCAGGCACCTCTGCCCCCAGGGCTGGCATGTGGGAGGTCTGGGGTAAAAGAGCCCTGAATGAATAAATAATTCTAAACCCAGAGTTGTGTGATTAATAAGGTAACGCACAACATTTAAAGCTCCTATCACAGAGCTACCATATAATGGGAGTTTGATAATCTTTTAAAAATTATTTTAAATTACGTAAGTATTACACAAACACATTCTTGTATCTACCCTCTCCTGCAATTTTAATTCCCTTGCTAGAAGTACTTGATGCTGCCAGTTTGGTGTGTGTGTGTGTATATATATCATGATATTTTTCTATCCATGTATGTGTGTAAATATATAATTTTGCCTCACAGGTTTGTTTGTTTTTAATTTTCCTTTTACATAAATGGAACCGCACTGCAGTTTTGTTTTACAGCCTGGTTTTTCACTTACAATAAGTCTGGGCAATCTAGCCACATAATTACTATTATATGCCACCATATGGATTACCATGATTTTATTTAGCCATTCTCTTATTGGTGGGCATTTATGTTGTTTACGATTTTACTGTCTAAGCACTGCAGCAGTGACCATCCTTGGTCATGCCTCTTTGTGCATCTGTTTCTCTAAGATAGATAACCTAGGAGGAAAAAGGCCAGGTTGAAAGGAATATGCATTTTGCGTTTTATAAAATCTGCCAAACTGTCCTCTAAAAAGGGCAGTGCCGATTTATGCTCCCGTGAACAGGGTACAAGAAGACTTCCACCTTTGCCAACATCAATATTTTGATAATCAAATGGGTGGTAAAATGGTATCTTGTTATGATTTTAATTGGCATTTCCCAGATAATAAGTGAGGTTGAACGTCCTTTCATGTTTATTGGCCATTTGTGCTGCTGCTTCTGTGAGCTTAGTAAATGTTGCTTCCTCTGGCTTTACAGCCCTGCAGTCTCAACAGACTGTGCTTCCTGTCCGCTCTGGGAAGAACAGCCTGTGAATGTCCAGAGGGTCACCTCCTGCTGTGCTATATTCCATTTAATAAGCAGTCACTCCACACCTACTAAGCAGGGGGCCCTTGTGCTAGGGGCTTTGGGAAGGAGATGACTAAGGTATGATCTCCTGGGCTTCAGTCTGGTTCAGGAGACTTACAGGGAAAGTGGCAACTAGACCCAATAAGGGCTAGAACCAAATTATTAGCCAAGTGTATGGGTAGCAGTTTTAGGGTATCCGGACCTGCAGACATTCCTCACCTATTTGCCACACCTGACCTTTTGCAGGGTGGCCTCAAAAATAACATCACCCTTGAAGGAAATGATGGCATTTGGAGCAGGCACAGCAAGTATACTTTACCAAATGGCTGAACGTGTTCTAAAGGTGCTCCTATGACAGCCTGTAATCAGTAGTGACTTCCAGGGCTGGCCTTTACCAGAGGCTGTGAAAATTGTCACAAATGGACCCTCCAATTGTCCTTTAAGTGGACGGGCTGTTTGCACACAGGAGTATTTAGTTCTTCTGGGGCACAGAGAATAACCCCCCACTTTTTTAGAGGTGAGAAAGTAAGAGGTGGGGGGTTCAGGCTAGTAACTTGCCCAGGGTCCAGCTTCTGGCCCCAGCGAAGCCTAAACTAGGGAAAGGGGTATTGAACCTTACTGAGCCTCTATTAATACTTTACATCAGGCACTATGCCAAGACCATTCACTTGCACCACAATCACAAAATATAGTATCTGCATTTATCGTAAGAAGTATTTTTTTGCAATGTCTGTGTTCTTTATTTCAAAGGATAGCACCATCATCCTGTAGTACCCAAGGCAGAAGTCTAGAATTAACCTTGACTCTTCTAACTCTCATACTTTCTAATTCAACCTTATAATAAGTATTTTTAATCCCCATTTTACTATTAGATAACTAAGATTTCCCTAGGTAAGTAGGTTAGAACCACATGGATATCCTTATGGAGAGGTCCAACGGGCAAAACTAGACTCCAAATCTCATGCTGCTGCTTTTGTGCACCCAGATGCCTCAACTACCATCCAGTTTTCCTGGTTTCCAGTCTTGGGCTGTTAGGAAATTAAAGTATGGGTTTAGAAAAGACAGAGAGAGCTGGCCTGGCCTTCCACTTCCTGGGCTGCAGTTGTTCAGGATGCTCCCATGCCCATCTTTGGGAGGTCTGGGTCATTTTTGGCCCTCATGACCAGTCCCTCCCTGCTTCACTCATGTGGTCCTGAGCCCTTGAATTGTTGTTTTTTCATGACCCTGTGTACGATGTGAAATTGGATTAGGAGACGGCTGGAATGAGATTCAGGAGGCCTGGTTTCTGGTCTCAGCTTATTAGCTGATCAATTTGAGGAGATCTTTCTCCTCTCTGCACTTTAGGTTCCTGGTTTGTAATGTGACAGAAGTAGACTAGAAGACCCCAGAGAGTCTACGATTTCGTAATGGTTGGGGGAGGGCTGGAATCATGATCAGCGGCTCCCTTTGTCACCTAGACTACCTTGTATATAAATTCTAAATTAAATATGTGAGCGAATTCTCAGACCTCACATATATATGCCTCTTCTAGAGGCACATAAATAAAGCATCCTTACGAGAACTCTTTTAAAAAAGACTTTCATAAACTTCATGTGTTTGGTGCTCGGGCCTGGCTTTGCTGTCCTCTTCACTTCCTCCTCAGTTGTTTCATGCCCGGATCAGAAAGGTAAAACAGGGCGCTCATCTGTAGACACCTAGGTCTAGATAGGAAGGAGGGGCTTGAGCTGTCTCTGGAAGGTGAGGTTGCAGAGTGTGTCCACCACCTGATGCGAAAGTCTTCCTTAGGTCAGGAATCGCCATCCCTATTTCTGGCTCTAGCCACCATCTACCTGCAATCTGCCCCTTACTGGTAGTTTCCTTTTCATCCATCACATAATCATTCATTACTTCAAAGAGTTGTCAAACATTTACTGAGCAGATACTGCATGCTCAGCCTTTAAGATACTACCATGTGTGTCTAGGTATCCACTATGTTCCAGCATTTTCCAGACACTAAGGAAACAAATGGAAAGGGATGTCAAAATTCCACCCTGGGATCCCATCCTCCCCTGCAAGAGGTAGGCAGGTAAATGAAGATTGTGCTGTAGCCCCATAAGGGCTATTTTAGAAATGTCGGGGGGAGGGTTGTTTGTTTTTCATTTTTAGAGACACGGTCTTGCTCTTTCACCCAGCTAGAGTGCAGTAATGCAATCATAGCTCACTGCAGCCTCAAACTCCTGGGCTCAACTGATCCTTCCACCTCAGCCTCCCAAGTAGCGAAGACTACAGGCACATACCACCACGCCTGGCTAATTTTTAAATTTTTTGGTAGAGGTGGGTCTTGCTATGTTGCCCAGGCTGGTCTCAAACTCCTGGCCTTAAGTGATCCTCCCACGGTGGCCTCCCAGAGTGCTAGGATTACAGGCATGAGCCACCACACCCTGCCCCTATTTTAGAAATATTAACAGTGAGACTTGGAGAGCAACTACCTAACCCTGCCCAAGGACCTCAGGGGAGGCTGTGCCAAGGGAGGACATTGTGTGGGCCTTTGGCTGGAACAGGAGCTTGCCTGACAGGGACAGTTGGGAGAAGGCATGGATTGGTAGGTGGTCAAAGTAATCCTCTAGGAGTTTGGAGTCTAGGTCTCCTCGACATTTCTTGTGTATTTAGGTCAACTTTTAGAGGCATTTCCATAGCACTTCCTATGGGGCTAGCAAAGGAGAAGACATAATGACTAATGTTCTGTCTGCTTTAAAGACTGGGCCACTTGTCAGGGAGGCCCCAGGGATGTTCAAGCTTGGGGTAATTTGCTGGACTCTCTGTGACTCTTTTAAGGAGCCCAATGCATTAGTTGAAGGAGTTAATGGACCAGACCTCAGTACTTCCTACTATTACACAGTAATTCAGTACTTACTAAATACGCTGGGTTGGGGGCAGGGAGGCCAATTGGACACAGCCCTGTCCCAGAGGCACACATTGCGAAGTGGAGGAGGCGCAATGTTCACAACAAGCCCCAGGGGCAGGCAGAGCATGGGGCTTGCTCTGTTCTCCTGGTACCAAGAACAGAACACAAACCATGGAGGAGGATGAGAGCTGCTTCTGGGGACTCTGGGGAAGCTTCCCAGAGGAGGCGGCATCCTTTGGGAATTTCAGTAAGTGTGAAAGAGGAGGCCTTTCAGGAAGAGGAACTACCGAGGGCAAAGAGAAGGAGGCATGATGCTTCTGGGTTGTCTAGGAAACAGCAAGAGATCTGGTAACCAGGGTGCAGGGGGTTGGGGAGGATGTGTAAGAAGAGATAAAACTAGAAAGAAAGATGGTCAGATCATCAATAGAGAGAAATTTAGGCTTATTCTGCAGTGGGGAACAGAGATGTGGGAGAATTGGACGTGCATTTTAGGAAGACAACCCTGGCAGCACTGTAAGCTGCCCAGAGGGGAAGTTTAGAAGCAGGACCAGGTAGGAGGGCACTACATTTGCCCTTGACTGGGGGTCGAGGTAATGGGAGGCAGACTTGAAAGAGATGCTAGGACTGGTCCTGGCTGCAGGGAAAGGAGAAACCTGCTTGGTACTGGGGGCTGGACTGGGGGAGTCATTATCTGAGACGGGGAATCCTGGAGGAAGAGTAGGTTTGGGGCAGGAAGGTGACGGTGAACTTTTTTGTTTTCTTAAGGCTGTATTTTGATAAGTAGAAGTTTTTAATTTTAATAAAGTCCAATTTATCCATTTTTTTTCTTTCATTAGTGTGTATATGTGTGTGTATGATCTCTTAAGAATTTTCTGCCTACCCCAAGGTCATGAAGGTATTTTGTTAGGAGGGGTTTTGGACGAGCTGCTTCTGAGAAGTTGGCAGGTTGGGGAGAGGTTTAGTGGGCAGCTCAAAAGGTAGGTCTGGACTCTGACTGGAGAGCCCTCCACGTGGAGGGGATGTGCAGGCAGCAGAGCAGGGAGAGAAGAGCCCAGAACACAGAAAGCAGCCCCATGTGGAGAGGACCAGGACAGGAGGGGCAGGGACACGGAGCTTTGGGAACAGGTGGCCAGCATCTGTGAGGATCTCTTGAACCAATTAGGGGACTACTGAGCCCTCCTCACCTATCTGTGGAGCCCTTTTCAACCTCCATCAAGTCCCTGAGGCCACCCCTCACCCTTTACCTCTCAATGTGCACTCCCTCCCATGCCAGCGCACGGGGCGTGCATGTGCATGTGTGTGTGCACGTGAATTTTACCGTGTTTCTCACTTGCCATTCTTCAATAGCAACTCTTCCCAGATGCCATCTGACTCTTCCCCTATTCCTCTTTAGTCAATGAATGGCGGGCAGCATAAATATTATCTTCACTTCCAACTCAGATGGATTGTACAAAAACAGGAAAAACAGCTCTGTCTCCCGTGTATTTGATTCTAGATACCATCTGAAAGGCAGCTTTGTTGGGCAAAAAACAAAAATTGAATCAAACTTGTTTTATACATACCAAAAACACTGTTAGAATTCAGTGTTTCTTAAAGGGTAGTTTGCGTATTACCCTAGCAGAACTGCCTGGGCGATGCGGTAAGCAGGCACGTTCCTGGGCCCTGTCCGTTCTGAACCTACTGAAGCAGAGTCTCTGGGGTGGCAGCTGTGAATCTGACTTTCTGGCTGCACCCTGCATGATTCTGGGGCTTCCTAAAGTGTGAGAACCACCAAGCTTCAGACGATTAGAAGTAAAGCAAATCTGGCCCAGAAGGGACTCCAGACAGATGCACTGGCAGATTTATCTAGTATATCACCTACTCCTGGGGTCTCACTGCACATCACAGGTACCTACCTGGGAGTTTTGTTTGTTTTGTTGAAACACCACTGCCTGGGTCAGATTAATCACATCAGGAATTTAGTGATGGCCCTGGCATGTGTTGTTTCCAAAGCTCTCCAGGTAATTCTGACGTACAGCCCAGGTGGCCACTAGAGTGATGAGCTGAGGAAGAAGTCTGGGCTCTAAGGCAGGCAGACCTAGGGACAGTTTCCAAACAGGGTGTGTGTAGGGGGAGCAGACCGGAAAGGCCTTGGTACAGGAATTTAAATTTTTCCTTTTGGATGGAGATGGCAGGGTTCCCGCTGTGTTCAGCAATGGTTGCCCCCATGCGGGTCTACTGGGCTCCTCCTGAGTCTCCCATTGGGACCCTGAAACTTGAGAGGGTCTGCATGCCAGAATCTGAATGCTGGTGCCTTAGGCCCCTCCCTTTGACCCCTGCAGCCTGGGGAAGGGTGGGGAGAACAGGCCTGGCTGTTAAGGTTAACAGGTTCCTTTCCGCCCATACCCACCTTAGGATAAAATTAACACTTCTGTCCGGTTTCTAAAGCAAAGTGACAACATCGACATGCCCTAAAGCAAACTTGTCACCAGGTTCTTTCTACCTCTCATATGTCAGCCCCTCCTGACTTCCTTTGATCTTACCTGTAATATTTAGCAGATACTTGCGGTGCCATTATGCTGGTTAGGAAACCAACATCCAAAGAAACTAGGTGGTTATTTAGGGTCTTGTCAGCAGCTATAAGGCCCTGCTCACCCCAAGACCCCACAACCCCACCAGTTGGATTTCCTGGCAAGGGGCAAGTGAGGCCTGGGGTCGGGTCACATGGCATCTCTGCCCCCTGCCCTGCCCGCCCGGCCCCCAGACTCACTTGCAGGTGGAACCGTGCAGACCCCGATGTTCCAGGTTAGGGGATGAAAGCGACCAGGAAGGAAGAGGTGTGTCTGTGGAGAAGGCTTCCCTGTACGGAGCAGACCTGGAGCTGTAGGGAAGAGAAGGCAGGTGGGCGCAGTGAGGAAGCAGCAGCCGCTGAAGCTGCAGAAGCCTCATGGCAGATCTGCCGAGTCGCAGCTGCCCAGCGTACACCAGTGGGGAAGTACAGGGCTCCCTGGGAGAGAATGGGGGCGCCAGGTGGGATGAGGCCTGCTTGGGACAAAGGTCAGGGATCAGCGAGGAGGGGCTTTCGAGGAGGTGGGCTCCCCCACCCTGCATTTTGCTCTCTTGACCGGAAGTTCAATATTCAGAAGAATTTATCTAATGTGAGTGTTATCAACACGACAGCCCCCTCTCACACTCCCCTCCTTAACAGATATGCATAAGGCGGTGCTTATGTTTTCCTGCCCTTCATCTGCCAGGGAGCTAATGCAATTGCAGATTCCCTCCAAAATCTGGCCTGGGAGGGAAAAACCTGGGAGGCTGTGCCCATTCCAACTCCAGCCTCTCTCATCTTCCCTTGAGTCTTCGTGCCTCTCCGGATCCCAGCCTCCCCAGATGTCCTTCGGCACACGTAGAAAACATCTCTACCGCATAATTTACCATCTATTTGCATGCTGTCTTGAACGAGGGCTGTGGTTTCATGTGTGGTGGGTCTTGGGTGCACAATTAGGCTGTAGCAGAAGCGCGGAGGCCCATCGCTTCCACCAGCCTACCTACTGCAGGTGCCCAGGGCTCACGAGCCTGCTGGCCCCGTGTTCAGGTGTGCCTCAGGCAGGCTGAGAGGTTGGCTCCAGGCAACAGCACAGCTTCCTTACGGGTCCTAAAACTAGACCCATGGCATTTGCCCAAATGCTGCTTCTCTCCCCAGACTCAGGGAGGAGGTTCTGCTGCAGGGCCCAGGTTTGGGGTGATGGTGTAGGGCCCAACCAGGCCAGCACACTGCAGTTGCCATGGTGACCCTTTTGCTTTTCTTCAGAAGGAGGATGGATTTCTCTTTCAACCCGAATCATCTGCCTGGGCTGCCACCATTCTGCACACTCTGGGAACCAGACTCCTGGCCCCTAACTTCCACATTCTGCCACAGAGGGCAGCTTGTCGAGAGCTTCGGCTTTAAATCACAATCCGGTGTCAGACGACAGCATGATCTGGCTTGAAAGGGGAACGGGAGGGAAAGGCCCAGAGGTGGGCCGCTCACCTTGGATGTGTGCAGGAGGGTGCACACCTCCCTCTCCTTCTGCCTGTCCCACCTCTCCCCAGACTACTTCCTCTTCCGTTAATGACTCTGATCCCTCAGGTGGGCTCAGTCCTCTCTAGGCCTCAGGTTTCTCCTTTGTAACAGAGACAGCCAGGGCTATCAGTGGTTTGCACACCTGGTTAGTATCTGAATGACCTAGGGAGGTTTTAATAGATTCCTCGGCCCCACCCTAAGTCTGCTGATCTACAGAGGTAGAGCCCAAGAATCTGTATTTTTAAAATCCTCCTTGGGTGATCCTGATGCAATTAAACCCAAGTGAGTTTGGGATTCTCCTGGCAAGATGATCTCTAGGGCCCTCATGGAAAGAAAAGGAAGCTCTGCTCTGTGCTGAGGACTGCCTGGCCCTTCTGGGTTCTCACGGGCTTCTAGAGAAACCCCTACAGGTTAGTCTTGTCAGAAAGCAGGTGCTTGCTTCCTGGGCATGCCGGCTAAGCCAAGACCAGGCTCCCATCTTTCCCTCTCAAGAGAAGCCAGGAGACAGAGAATGACAGGAAGGGGGGATGTTGCCATAACAACCAGCTCCTGGCAGAGGCCTCCCTTTTAGGGGCTGGTACTTCACCCCAGTCCTGGTGGTTTCCATGGAGATGGGTTACTGAGGGATGGGGGAACATTTGCCCCATTTAGAGCGTTAGCCAGGAGCTGCTAGAAGGCAGAAGCCCATCACTAGGTGGGATCCTTGGACCCCTGTCAACTTAGAGTCCTCCCAACATGGCCTCTGCTCTCCGGGTACACATCTGACACCTTCTCCCTGCTTAGTTGCTCTCTCTGCGACTGGTCTCCTTAGCAACAAGTCCTGCTAACTCCATGCTGTTGGCTCCGTGGCTATTTTTAGCTTCACTGCCAGCAACCCAGCCCTGGTCATTTGCTTGCAACCTCCATATGGATTTCAGGGGAATAGGAAAACAAAGATTTCTGGCCTCTTTTGGGAGCCCTAGACTGGGACCTCTTAGCAATTATTAGGATTGCTGCTATGAAAAGGATCTGCCCCCCAATTTGGAACTCGGGCAGTGGATTAGGCATGAGGCACCTGAGACACTGTTGCGTTGAGTTCAGCAAACACTGCTTTAATCCTCTATTATGTGTGAGGTGCTCTGGCCCACACCACTTCCATATGAAGCTGAATAAGATCCAGTCCCTGCCCTCTAGGAATTTTTAATCTGTGGGGGAGAAAGATGAGCACACAGTCACCTTCGTACATGGCAAAGCACAGACTGGCAGGTTCTAAGAGAGGCTTACAAAGTGCTATGGGAGTGTGGGGGGTGGGCAGGGAAGATAAGGGACAGTGGGGCAAGATAAGGGTGGGGGCGAGAGTGGCACTGTCCTAAAGCACTTTCTGTGATGATGGAAATGTTCTAAAATCTCTGCCATCCAACAGAGTAGCTTCCAGCCACATGTGGCTCTTGGACACTTGTAATGTGGCTAGTGTGACTGAGGAACTAATTTCCATTTGTATTTAATTTTAACTATTTTAAATAGCCATATGCAGCTAGTAGCTACTGTATCAGTGCAGGGCTAGAGAAACTTTCATGGTGGAGGCAATTGGAGGTAACTGGCGTAGGAGGATGGGCAGGATTTTGGCTGGTAGAGGTTGAGAGGCATTCCAGGAAGAAGGCAGGCGTGAGGAATACCAGGTGGGTGGGCAGAGTGGGCTTCGTGATATAACACGGAGGCCTCGAGATTCGTGGGGGCTTTTAACGTCATGCAGAGTGTTGACTGCTTGGCATTGAGGCTTTTGAGCTGTAAGCAGGACAGGTTCAGAACAGACATTTGTCCCAATCTCACCGCTCTTTGTCTGGATAAGGTTTCCCTGGTCCTGGGGCTGGTGAAAATATGTATGTGGCAGAAAATATGCAGTGACTTCATACATGTTGCTTTACAGATGGCTTTATAGAGATCATGGCTTCTCTGATATTGAGTAAAGGGATTCAGGTGATAAATATCCTGTGTGATGGCAGCAACATAACCTACCCTCATCCCGCCAGGACTGGATTTTATGACAGAGCATGCCACAGAGTGCTGAACTTTTGAGTTAAAACCAATCAGGCAGGAGTGGCCCTTCCCACCTGGACCTCCTGGTGTTTCTGCTCTTTGGTGGGGTATCATGGCCTCATGTCTCATCTCACTTCTGTGAGACTGGAAAGTCAAATTAACACACTTAGGATCATGTTCTTCAAAGACCCAGGAAAGCAGTACACACGAGAATGTTAAATTTACCAATTTATAACAGGATGTGTCCTTGCCACGCAGATCATAATATTTGTCCTGCTGTTTTCTGGCAACTTACTGGTATCAGAGTCATTGGAAAATGTAATTAAAATTAGAAGTTTGCTTGATGAATAGAGGATCAGGGCCGAGAGAGTCAGGTGTCCTTAAGAGGTATTTTCATCAGGCTTTGGCGGCCTGTTGGATCACTCTTGTCTGCCTGCCAAACAGGAACTGTGCCCTCTCTCTCAGGTCACCCTCTCTGCTGGACCACGCTAGATACTTCCTCTCCAGCATCTCTTTTAGGCTCTTGACATCCACCGTATCTTTTTTACATCCAGGAGTTCCTCATTTCAACATACTTTTATAACAATTCCAAGAACATGGCTTATTTTACATGACACTGCTATTTGAGGCTGGCTGTCTTTATCTTGGTAAAAAGACCTATCCTAGTAACTACACAGGGAGGGTTACTTTGGAAGGTCAAGGGCGTATGTGGATCCTTGAAAGGATCCTTGAAAGCTGCCGTGGTTTTTTTCCCCCTGACCTTTTACTAAAATCACCTCTGTCCTAGATCTTGGGGTCTTTTCTGCTTTGGGGTCTGACTGACCACAAAGAAGACACATCTCTGTTTAAGTGACTCATCATCTATAAAAGGGTAATGTTTCCTGTTTGCATAGTTACAGGAGAGGGAAGATGCCCTAGGTTGGTGAGGGGACACCTTTGAGACTAGGCTTCCTTTTGCTTAGATTGGGAAGTTGTGTGGAAGAGGTAAGATTTGACTGTAAAGAATAAGAACAAGGAAGTTTGACAGCAGGAGGAAGAGGCTACTATATTGTGGGCCAAGAGAAAGTGAATTGTTCTGGCCAGTACTGACACTTGGAGCCCTGGCCGTATGTGCAGGCACTGTTAGACTGAAGAAGTCCCAAGACCACAGAGGGTAGAGTCTGAGGTGCTCAGCCATGTTGTAACGGAAAAGGAGATGTCATAGATGAGCCAGAGTATCTGAAAGGAGCTGCCAAGCCATAATCAGAAGCTTCCTCTTGAGGCGAGGTCTGGGGTGAGGTCTCAGGTGGCCCATTCACTGGGCCTGGATGCTGAGGAAGGATCAGTGAGAGAAGCAACTAAGCAAGTCCTATTACATTCCTTAAGGGCTGGGAGTAGGTGGGAGGCATAAATTCAGGGTTTCTCATCCCTGCTTCACCAAGTGGATACCTTAATTGGGCTGAAAGATGGGTTAGAGCAGGAAGAGGCCTCTTGTTTTTTTGAAATGGCTCCTTTTCCTAGCTGCATGGATTCTGGGTCTCAGTCAGGGATGGGGGAAGTGTGGACCCCCAAGTTTAATAGGTAGAAGGCTGATTTGGAGGCCTCCTTCCTCTTCAGGGTTTGCTTGCTTTGATGGCCCCAAGAGGGACGGTGGGCTGTCCTTCACTTCAGCATCTCTTGACCTTATTATACCAGCACCTGTTCCAGCTGGTATGTCCCAGCTCACCGTGGCTGGGAGCCAGGCCCCTAGGGAGTTACCTCACTGTCCTTAGGAGATGCTGGTATTCCAAGGCCTGGGAGGGCTGAAGTCATCACTCCTGTTTTGCAGACGAGAAAACAGACTTCTTGGGGTTAATTAAGTGGCTTGTTCAAAGTCATGGTGGTAGAATCAGAACTCAAGTTCAGATCTTCTGACAAGCCAAACAGCCCTCTGTTGATGGGAGTTCCTCTGCTCTTCCTTCTTATTCATCAGGCAAACTGAAACCAGCCTAATCTTTCTAAGATACCCATTCATCTTGTCAGAAAACATGCAGTTATTCTTTACTGCTGCAGGATACATCCGTTGACACACCTGAAATCTTGCCATTATCCAGCTTTCTGTGCCCTTTAGCTTTCATGTACTAGGAGGCTGCAGGTGGGTGAGCAGTCCCTCCCTTCCCACCCTGGCAGCTCTTATCCCACCCATTCTCTGCCCAGTCTCTGCTCACTTCCACCTCACCTCTAACCTCTTTTATCTTTCATACCATTTTTTGTTGTCTTCCAAGCCATCCTGGCCAGCTCTCCTGGGTATTTGTTGCATGGCTGTCTTCACATGTTTGTTTTTCAGTGATCCTTTCTGTCTCTCCAAGTCCAGTGGAATCTTCAACTCCTTGAGGGCAGGGCCAACAAGGTCTGCTTCTTTATCTGATGCTACACCCAACCTAATGGAGGGCTGTGGGTGGAGGTTGCCGTCCGCCTTGAGGGGAGGTGCCTCTCCTCAGAAGGCTGCACCTGGAAGCCGCACCTGGAGGCCCCGGGAAGAGAGTAAAGTCTTCTTGATCTGCAGATGTTCGTGCCTGGGAATGAAGGAATTGCTGTACTTTAGAAGAAGCGCCCTCGCTCCCCCACCCCTTGCAAACTGTAAAATGAGAAGTCCAGGGAAGACCCAGAGTGACGTAGGGGCCCGGGGGACATGGCCAGGAAGAAGCTTTCAAAGCCTGAACTCCTCGAGCCATGCTTTTTAAGGCACCCTCTATCCACCTGTACTGTGGAGGCGGGAACGCCCCCCACCCCCCCACCTAGTTCTGAAGCCTCCCCGTTTCTGTGCGGGTGCCCTCCGTCACGCTCCGTCTGTATTCTCTGAGATTTCCTACAACTTCCTGGGCCTTGCCTCTTATCTGTAAGCTTTTTTTTTTTTGGTTGTGCTTCTGAGAAACTCACTTTTAACAACTTTCTCCCGGCTCTCCGAGACCGTCGGAAAACTCCGCTCTTCCTTCGCCCGGACTCGCGGCTCCCTCAGGGCTCGCAGCAGAGAGCCGCCCCTTCCCTCCCTGCGACCCTCCTCTCCCCCGCGGCTCCCCGCAGGCTCCCGGCCTCGGCCCCCGGCTCCGCGCTAATCTCTTCCAGAGTTGGGGGAGAGGGGGCAGGGCAGGCCCTTCCCGGGAGGCGGGAGCGCTTCCTTCTGCCGGGCCTGGGCGGGCCCTGGGAACGGGCGGAGGCCGGCCGCGCCCCCGGCCCCCGCGCCCCTCGGACCGGAGGAGAGGGGCTGGCCCACCGCCAGCGTCGGAGCGCCGGCCCCCTCCCCCGGCCCGCCCGCAGCCAACCAGGCACTCCAGCGGGGCCCACGTGACCTGGAGTTCTAGACAAAGAAAATGTTCCCTCCCTCCCCCCCATCGCCCCC
>NW_012149618.1:1171566-1184635 GCF_000956105.1 Propithecus coquereli | reverse complement strand
GGGGCGGCCAACAAAGCCATCGCCCCCTTCCCCTCCCCCCAGACGGGCCGCTACTTACAGAGCTTCAGGGCCGGGGCTCACACCTGAGCTGGACCGCAGAGGGGCTGCACCTGGCCTTATGGGTAGGTTCCTGGACGGAGCCCTGGGGAGACTGGGGGCGGGGAGGCTGCAGGGCCGAGGGGAGGATATCCGCAGCCCTCAGTTTGAGAAGAGTCAAGTATGCCTCCCCGGCCCGCAGGAGCTGCGGCGTCCCTGCCTGGCCTGAGTGCTGGAGATGCTGACTTAGTGCTGGCGCACCTACTCCCTGCTCAGGAGCCCCAAGCCCTACTCCTCACTGGGCTCAAGTGTCACCTGGTGCTCCCAGGGGACAGGAGGAGCAGCGGGCTGGGAGTCTGGGCAGTGGTAACTGCAGGCGCTGGTTGAGCGGGGCTGGTGGACCACGAGTTGGTTTGGAAGCTGCTTTAGCTGAGCTGCTGGCAGATGGGTGCCTGGCATTTCCTGGTTGACCTGTATTCCTGGCTAGGGGACCAGGCTGTCCTCAGGGCCCTGCCAGCTTGCAGCCTCCTGAGAGGGACAGCTTCCTCTGCTGCGAGTTCCTGGAAGCCACCCGGCAGGCAGCCAGAAAGAAGTGGTTGGGGGTGGGAGGAAGCAGGGTGACCCTGACAGGGGGTTGCGGGGGCCAGCCTGAAGCTGGCCTGTGACACCAGGATAGCCTAAGGCCGCGTGGGCTTGGGGGCGGTGGCGCTCAGACCTCTGACCTTTGGAATGGGAAGTGCTGAGTCGCTGCGGGAGGTGGAGGCGGGACAGCTGCCAGAGGAGATGGAACTGGAGGATAGACAGTAGTAGTCAGTGGAGTTACCAGTGGCTTTCCCAGGCTGGCCAAACTCTGGGCCAGGTGGCTTCTGAGGAATGGTGTAGTGCCCCTCTTGGATCCTGCTCAATCTCTTGGCCCCTCTGTGGGTGAGGAGCCATCAGCCCAAATGGCAGAGCCCTGCGCTAACCCTCTCTCTCCTATTGTTTGCCTGGGCAGGAGAGCAGGAGAGAACGTGGAAAGGAGGATGCTTTCCCGAACTGCCCCGGGCAGACTATTCTAATGAGCCCCTCCCCCATGCAGCCTCGCCTCTGCCCCTTCTTCCCCTTTACTTTGGCCTCCTGCTGCTAACCCACCTCCTTCCTCCTTCCCCCACCCCTGCCGCCCTTGTCCTGATGGAGGCCCCTTCCTCCTCCGCCAGCCCAAACCGTGCTGGGTGCGTGTTCTGCACCAAGTGGGTTGGGGATGCTGAACAGCTATCAGCAGCGGCATCTGACAGGCTGGGGGAAGTTGTGGGGGAAGAAGAATGTTCAGGAACTCACTGTGGAGGGGTTGAGGAGAGAGACAAAGGGGCTGTGGGGGAGTGATGATGGTGGTGTCAGGCACGACTCCCTTCTAGACCTGGGGAGCCCGGGGAGGAGCCCGCGCCCACCCGCTGCCACTTGCTGTGGAAGTGATGGCGGGTCCTTTTCCCTTCCTGCCCTCTGCCACCTCCACACCTTGTGGTGGCTGAGGGGCCTCATCATGCCTGGAAACAGGGCCTTTGGATCATCCCAGCAGCACCCTAACCTGGGTCAGGCATCCGTGCCTGAAGTTTGGGAAGGTGTGGTGGAGAGGGAGCAACAGCTAGGCACGGGTTTGTCTGTGTGACTGGTGTGGCCCCGGATCCCAGGATAGGAGGTAGCCTCCAGGAGAAGGGAACCCCTTCCCTGTAGACCCCATTGCATCCTCTTGTGGGTGAGGAGGTGATAGCTAATTGAAGGTAAGACCGAGAGGTCAAAGTCCGGACCAGGTGAGAGTGCACTAAGGAGGGCTGAGCAATTACTCTGCATTCTTCCACCCCCACCACCCGTGAGCTCATTTTCCCAGCTGTTTGTGGGCTGGGGGCAAAGGATGCCTTATCCCATTTTAGAATTTGTTGAGTCAGAGAAGGAACCAGGACTAACATCCTATGTTTTAGGAATCACCATAAGAAACAGATTTGGTCTGTGGCTCGGAGGCAAAGACTTGAAGATTGAATGAAATTAAATGAATCTACGAGACAGTACATTAGACCATTGAACTTAAAACAAAGGTTAACTTGGGAGCTTAGGATCTGGAGGGGATCCATTGATGGGCTTTGGGAGAGTCCTTGGAATCCTTGATATATGCATCAGATTCTTAAACAGATCTGAAAAGGTTACCAGAAGTCCTTTAGTCCAAATGCCTTTTTAGGTAGGATCAGCTCCGAAGAGAAGGGACTACTGCGAAGTCAGCTGCCAGTTTGTTGCAAGGCTAAGACAGGAGTGTAGATGCTCTGACTTCCAGATGGAGCTCTTCCTGATACTCCTTTCCGATACTTTTTTAATCTTTAGGATGGGTTTGCATTCACAGCTCTGGGCTCTTGTGGAAAGCTTCATGTTAAAAAGCATGTGTTAATAAAACATGGGATTTTTTTTCCCCTTTGAATCAGGTATGGTGGAAATGGGTGCAGAGCATTGAAGTTAGAAGGCTGTGTTTCCTAAATGCAGTGCAGGGTGAATGGTTCTCAGAGCTAAGTATCAAGGATTCCATTCTTCTTTATAGGGATCCTGGAGCAGGTTTCGAGAAGCAATGGGCATGAGGATCCTAGCCTGAAAGATGAGTGTGATACGGTGAAAGGATGGAGGCTGTTCAGTGGGAGAATACCTGGGGTTTGGATTATTAGTTTGTCGGTGGGATGGCAGAGAGAGTGCCTGGTCTGTAGTGCCGGCTCAGTAAATAATTGAAGGAATAAACATTTATGGATCTGAAAGGTGCACAGAGAAGGGGTAGAATCTGGTAACAGCGTACACTGGGTTAATCCACAAGAACTCGAGAATGGCCTGCGGGTTTAGGGAACAGGCAGGCGCTTAGGGAACTTTGTGGTGTTTGGGCAGGAGCTGGGGGAGATGTGCTCTTTAAACCCAGATCAGAGATTTCATCATCAGTGGACATCGCAAAACTTGAGTCCTGGTGTGGAAACCAGGAATGGAAGCGATTGATTGTCCAGAGAAATTGTGGAGGAAGAGAGATGATCCCATTTCTTGGTTGGGAATGTAAGACAGGAGAGGGTGGAGCCAGTATCTGTGCCTGACAAAGGTGCCTGATTGGTATTTCAATAGAATTAACCTTTCCGCATCTGAGGATGGGCAACTGATACTGATGTGCTGATGAGGGTGAGGAAGATTAGACTGGGGAGGAAGGTTTCCTAAGAGGCAGAAAAGAAGGCTAGAATTGAGTGGTTTGAGTTCATCTCCCAACTTCCTGTCTTTCCATTTTCTGTGGCGAGCCAGCTGGGGCAATGAGGAAGAACTCCTGTGTCCAGCCCCCTCACCTTCCGTCACCATCCCAGACCTCCACAGACGGGTTGAGAAGAGCCCCTTGAGCGTCAGGTGGCCTTGCCAACTGCTGGACGGGTCAAGGTGACTTCTCATTGTTTCCCCAGGCTGAGAAGAAAGCCAAGGTAATTGCAGTAATGAATGCTGTGGAAGAGAACCAGGGGTCTGGGGAGTCTCAGAAGGTGGAGGAGGCCAGCCCCCCTGCTGTGCAGCAGCCCACTGACCCCGCATCGCCCACCGTGGCCACCACCCCCGAACCTCTGGGGGCTGATGCCGGGGACAAGAATGCCACCAAAGCAGCCGACGATGAACCGGAGTACGAGGTGAGCGGCTTACTTCTCACCAGCCTTGTCCGGGGCTTCACACGCCAGCCCCTCCTGTCCTGCTCTGCTCACTCCATCTCTCACTGGCCGCTCACTGTCTCCACCTGACCCCAGGCCTCTCTGTCCCCTGGTTTTGCTCTGTCTTGCTTCGTTCAGATGGAGCTCCCTCCTGGCTGGCCTGCCCCCAGATGCCCAGGGCTGGGGTTGCCATGGGGGGATCAGGGTGGCAGGGCCTCGTGACCACTGTGTAATGATTTCTGCTCCTTGGGGCTCCAGGACGGCCGGGGCTTTGGCATTGGGGAGCTGGTGTGGGGGAAACTGCGGGGCTTCTCCTGGTGGCCAGGCCGCATTGTGTCTTGGTGGATGACGGGCCGGAGCCGAGCAGCCGAAGGCACCCGCTGGGTCATGTGGTTCGGAGACGGCAAGTTCTCAGTGGTGAGTCGTGGGGTTTAGCAGTACCCTGGGGGAGAACAGGTCTGGATCCCACGGCCTGTGGTCTTGGCTGGGGGCAGTCTAGAATTGGGGTGGGAGGAATGGGCTCTGCATACCCCCCCTCTGCATGTGGGAAGAAGCCCGAGAGATGATTAAGTTGCACCCTGGCTCAGAGAGGCCGCCCGCCCGCCTGGTTTTAGCCGTCAGGAAACCCTTGACTAGAATCCCTTTCCCACCTACATTCAGGTCCTCCTGATTCTGGTCCAGACTCCCCTTTCGCATCGGGTAATTATTTATCAGTGCACCTGGCCCTCTTAAGGGCTGAAGCTGACTTTAATGCCCCCGACCCCTGGCACTTGCGAGGCACGTGGTAGGTGCTCAAGTGTGGGGAGCAGCAAACCAGGGGCCGTGCTCATCCCTCCAGGTGTGCGTGGAGAAGCTGATGCCGCTGAGCTCGTTTTGCAGCGCGTTCCACCAGGCCACCTACAACAAGCAGCCCATGTACCGCAAAGCCATCTACGAAGTCCTGCAGGTGAGCGTCCCTCCACGGAGCCCGGAGGAGGAGCTTAGACAGCAGGCCTGGAAGCCAGACTGTGGTGGTCAGGCCCGGGCAGAGCCTCCTTTTGCCCCCAGCTTCTCCACCTCATTCACCTCTTTCTACACTCTTCCTCCTCAATGGTTCTTCGCCCACCTCTTGGTACCCTCAAGTCCGACTTTCCTGCCTCCCAGCCCAGCCTGTCCTGACGCACACCCCGCCCCCACATGTTGCCCTCCAGGTGGCCAGCAGCCGCTCCGGGAAACTGTTCCCAGCGTGCCATGACAGCGACGAGAGTGACACTGCCAAGGCCGTGGAGGTGCAGAACAAGCAAATGATTGAATGGGCCCTTGGGGGGTTCCAGCCCTCTGGCCCCAAGGGCCTGGAGCCACCAGAAGGTAAATGCAGGTGCCCGGCGTAGCTTTCTGGGAGCCCTGCCCACCAGGGGGACCCATGCCAGGGCTGGGAAAGCCATGCTTAGGGAGAGCTGCTGAGGTCTCTGCAAAGAAGCCCAGTGGGAATGGCCAGGGTCTCCCTCACCCTGGGGTCAGCGTTGGCCAGTGCTGCTCTGGGGCTCCAGGGTTACCCACTCTCCATTGTCTTGCTGGATCCTGGGAGGTGGGGCAAATTGGGGACCCAGCTGTACCCCACTGTAGGCAGAGGAGGGGAAGGGAGAGGACTGGGGCTTCCTGTCATCCTGTAACTGTGACCTTGTCACCTGCTTTCCTGATCAGAGGAGAAGAATCCTTACAAAGAAGTTTACACAGACATGTGGGTTGAACCTGAGGCAGCTGCCTATGCACCACCCCCACCAGCCAAAAAGCCCCGAAAGAGCACAACAGAGAAGCCCAAGGTCAAGGAGATTATCGATGAACGCACAAGAGGTAGTTGGCCTGTTTCTGGAGAGAGTAGTGCCAGGAGGCCGGCATTCCGAGGAGTGGGTGTGGCCCTGGTGGCCTCCTCTGATGCTGGCTTCCCTCCCCTCTGCAGAGCGGCTGGTGTACGAAGTGCGGCAGAAGTGCCGGAATATTGAAGGTGAGTGTGTGGCCTGGGCGTTCTGGTGCTCCCAGTGTGGTGCCAGCCACGGAGTAGCACGCACTTAGGAAGAGCCCTGTGATGTTACTCAGTGATGGGGCCTGTCTTGCAGGTCCCACCACCTCCAACCTGCTTCACGCACTGTTTGTCTTCCTGGTGCTATGGTTTTGCTTTCCGGTCAATGGCATCGGCTGGTCTTTAGGGTTTGGGACACCCCAATGAGTCAAAGAAGGGTGACCCTTCTTGGATTTGGTTGAACTTGCCTGAAGATAAGCTTTTGGCTTCTCATCTTTCCTTACTGTCCCGCATCCTACTTCTGTCTCCCTTGGCCTAGTGGTGGTGTATGTGGCTTGGGGCCCGGCAGGATTGGGGGCAGGGGCCAAGACTTGAAGACTGCCCCAGGAATACCTCTAGAGTGACTGAGCCAAGGCCCAGTTCTCACGAGTGGGTTTCTGTCCCCTGCTCTAAGAAATGAATGGCCTCCTGAGGCTGGGGACACTGTGCCTCCCTTTTCCATGGGGAGCTCTCCCAGACTCCTCTCTGCCTCCTTTCCTGGCTGCTCCAACACACTTCTTTTTTGTAGCTGTCTGGGGCTGGGCTCTGGCCTGGGTGGGAGGAGCCCTTGGTGGTGCTCACTCCACTCACTCTGCTCTCCAGACATTTGCATTTCTTGTGGGAGCCTCAACGTCACCCTGGAACACCCTCTCTTCACTGGAGGAATGTGCCAAAACTGCAAGGTAGGGGCACACTCGCCCCAAGAGGTGTAGTTGAGGGCAGCCCTTGGTCCCTTGGCCAACTACGTCTCCTGCCTTTGTGGGCGTGTAGGGGGAAGGCACCTGGGTGGGTATGACAGAGACCTCAAGGTTTACTCTGGACGCAGAGGATCCTCATACATGGGTCCTTGGGCTTCAAGCTTTTGAGTTGCTTTTTTTTTTTTTTTCTCCTCTGAAAGATTATTTTCCCCTCTAGAATGGGAACTGCCCCATTTTAGTCCCCAGATGTGGGCAGGACTCACAGTGTCACAGTCACTAGTAAGAAGGGGGTGGGAACTGGGTTGCCATGTCCTTGGGAGCCCCAGGAGAAAAGCCTCACGCCCACAGGAAGGAAGAAGGTGGTGTGCCCCTCCCTCCCTGGCCTTGCTCTCACGTGCCGCTTTGGTTCTGTCCACTGTTGGGGGGACACGTGGTTTCCCCTTCCCAGATCTGTGATTCGGGCCTGACCCAGGCTGGGCGGGTGGTGGGATCATGTCTCCAGGGCTGAGTCAAGGTTCCAAGAAGCCAGGTTTGGAGCCTGCCTTCACCCTGGCTGTCCTGGTCCTGCCCTGGTGGTTTCTGACCCTCTACGCTGCTCTCTAGAACTGCTTCCTGGAGTGCGCATACCAGTACGATGACGATGGCTATCAGTCCTACTGCACCATCTGCTGTGGGGGGCGTGAGGTGCTCATGTGCGGGAACAACAACTGCTGCAGGTGAGGGCTGCCGCCCCGGACCAGAGCTGGCCCTCCCTCCTTGGCCAGGACCTGGGCTCTCACTGCCTGCCCACCACGCCCCTCCAGCTGTGCTCTGGACTGGGTGCTTCTGTTCCAGGCGGCACGCCTTGGCAGTCCTGGATTGGGGCTGGGAGTCCCCTCTGCTCACTGGGCTTCCTTCCAGGTGCTTTTGCGTGGAGTGTGTGGACCTCTTGGTGGGGCCGGGGGCTGCCCAGGCGGCCATTAAGGAAGACCCCTGGAATTGCTACATGTGTGGGCACAAGGGTACCTATGGGCTGCTGCGGCGGCGGGACGACTGGCCCTCTAGGCTCCAGATGTTCTTCGCCAATAACCACGACCAGGAATTTGTGAGTGCTGGGCTTGGAGCGAGGTGTTGAGCTCTTTGCTGAGACTTGGTGGTGGTTTGTGCAGGTCTGAGCAGTCTGGCTGGAGGGCCAGCCCTGGTCGGGGGGTCTGTGGAACACCGCTGGGCATTCACCTGACCTGTCGTGCTCACTGCTTAGGACCCTCCGAAGGTTTATCCACCTGTCCCAGCTGAGAAGAGGAAGCCCATCCGGGTGCTGTCTCTCTTTGACGGAATTGCTACAGGTGAGGGGCACAGGCCCATGAGAGGTGCTGGCCCCTCTGTTCCTAGGATGGGGGAGCCGTTGTGGGGAGGGACACTAAACTCTGGCAAAACAAAATGATTGTTAACATCACAGCTGTTAAAATATTACCCTAAAGAGAAAACTTTTATGTGAAATGAAAAAGTACACAGTCGTTGGACAGGGGGTTTGGCCAAAATTAAAAAGTAAAAATACTGTCCTGTTCAGTGGGCACCTTCCTTAACAAAGGAGACTCTGTGGCAGGGGATATAGCTATCATCATGATCAATGAGGATTTCACAGAGCTTTGGACAGACTCGGACTTAGTGACCCAAACACAAACATACACAGTTCTGTTGTGTTTCACTTATACACAAGCTAGTATAAAGAAGCCTTATTTAAATCACCTGTTACCTTTTCACTAATATTTTGGTATTTGTCCTTTAGATTTTTCTGTGTGAGTGTTTATATAATCATCCATATAAAGATAGGTAAATTAAAGAGGACAGGAAATGCATACCGTCTGGTTCCCTGCCTTGTTGTTACTATGGCCACTTTTTCATGTCAAGAAATACACAGCTGGCCGGGCGCGGTGGCTCACGCCTGTAATCCTAGCTCTCTGGGAGGCTGAGGCGGGCGGATTGTTTGAGCTCAGGAGTTCAAAACCAGCCTGAGCAAGAGCGAGACCCCGTCTCTACTAAAATTAGAAAGAAATTAATTGGACAACTAAAAATATATATAGAAAAAATTAGCCAGGCATGGGGGCACATGCCTGTAGTCCCAGCTACTTGGGAGGCTGAGGCAGGAGGATCGCTTGAGCCCAGGAGTTTGAGGTTGCTGTGAGCTAGGCTGACGCCACGGCACTCTAGCCCGGGCAACACGGTGAGACTCTGTCTCAAAAAAAAAAAAAAAAAAAAAATACACAGCTATATTTATTTATAAATGCTGTGTAGGATTCCATTGAGTGAAAGTCCCATCATTTACTGAACTAACCCCCTATTAGGTCATTCACTATTTTTTTATTATTGTAAGCAGTGCTGTGGCAAGTGTCCTTATACATCTTTATCTACTTAAACCATTAACTCCTTAGGAAAAACTCTTAGGAGATGCTGGGTTACCTCACAGGCACTATTTTTTTGAGGTGGCTCTTAACGTTGCCAGAAAGCCTTCTGGAAGGTTGTACTGCAGTGTATATCCACCCCCTGCCCTGCCGCAGGCCGAGGGCTTCCCAGTTCTTAAGAAAGAGATATATCTCCTCAGAACTTGTGCCCTTATCTCATGAGAGGGAACCTTGGCCGAAGGGTCGCGGTGGCTTCGCAGGCCAGAGGTTCTGTTCTCATCTCAATGCTGATGTTCTGTAAACCTGCAGAAGCTGATTTATAGCTTTCGTTTCCCAGGCTAGAACCTGGAGGCCTTCCTTAAATCACATCACAACCCAAGGCGCTGTAAAAGCTCCTTGGTGGGGGGATCTCTTGGGAGCAGTAGAAATGGGGCCTCTGTACCTGTGTCTCCTGAAGCTCTTGGGGTCTGTTCTGATTGTTTCCTTGCGTCAGCTCAGCAGGCGTGGATGGAGGGATCGTGGTAAGGAAGTCAATGTAGTTAGTTGGCTCAGCAGGAAACGTAGTGAGTGGGGCCTCCTACTCTGTCTTGAAGACCATTTGCAATCCAAGAGAGGGGCGGAATGAGGAGTGTATAAACTGCTCTGATGAGGTGACAAGGGATGCAGTGCTGGGGGCTGACAGGGGAGGGGAAGGGGAGTCCAGGGGGCATTTAGGTTGAGTCTTGAAGGGCAGGTAGAATTGCAACAGGAGACAGTAAGAGGGTGAGGAAGGACCAAGATGTAAATGTAGAAACAACAAAGATAAGACCCCCAAAAAGGTCATCTGCTGTTCTCCCTAAATCCTGAAGCCACCCGCCCTCTGGTCAGTCTTCCTGGGCTTTGACCACCCAAGTAGGCCACACTAGGCTCGAAACAGCCTTGATGTACTTATCGATATTCCAGTTTGACCCAGAAGGGGTTCGAGGCTGCTCTGTGGGTAGGGCTTGCGCTTGCAGCTGACCCCAGGAGTCCTGGGTCGCCGGAGGGCTCCCCTGCTAAGACCAAGGTGCTGGGGAGATGGCCGTGAGTGACAGTGCTCTCTGCCGTCCGACGCAGGGCTCCTGGTGCTGAAGGACCTGGGCATCCAGGTGGACCGCTACATTGCCTCGGAGGTGTGTGAGGACTCCATCACAGTGGGCATGGTGCGGCATCAGGGGAAGATCATGTACGTCGGGGACGTCCGCAGCGTCACACAGAAGCATGTATGTCAGTGGGACATGCCCTGCCTTCCCTCCCTGCACACCGGCTTCTGGAGCAGCCCCCTGTCCCCTGTCATTTGGTTCATTTGCTCCCTTCCTTTCCCCTTACCCCCAGCCTCTCTTTCTCCTTATCTTCCATTTTTCGTCTTTGCCACTCTAAAGTGGGAATTGGGGAGCTTGCCTTCTCAGGCTCCAGCTACTCCCTGGGCTATTTTCAGGGCCCTTTCTACTTTGTAGAGTGCAGTGGATTGGGTGGTTCCTCTGCTCCTGATGTTTTCCACAAGAAGCTTTACCAGCCTCCATTTTTCTGGGGGGCTCTGACAGTGTGCCTCTGCTCTTCCAGTTATCTGGGCCTCCCTCTGAAACTGTAAGCCCTCTGGAATCCTGAAGGGCATTTGGAGAGCATTCCGATGCCCAGACACTGCCTAAACTGCTCAGAGCGCAGGGTACCTTCAGACTCAGCGTCTGCCTAGACCACCTTCCAGTGAGTGGCTGCATTTCTTGCCTGGTTTCCCTGCTGGCCTCAGAGATGACCCACGTTGGTCCCCTCACTTCTTGTTTAGGAAGCTGAGCCCAGACAGCCTCAGAGACTTGCCCGTGGCTGCACAGTGGGGTAGTGAGTAGAGCAGCCGGGTCTCCTCTCCCATGCCAAAGGACTTTTTTGCCAAATTCACAGAAATTCCTCTTTCTTCCTTTGTGCCTCTGTCCCTGGACGGCAGGCCCATCATGTTGCCTTTATCCTCCCAGATCCAGGAATGGGGCCCATTCGATCTGGTGATTGGGGGCAGTCCCTGCAATGATCTCTCCATCGTCAACCCTGCCCGCAAGGGACTCTACGGTAGGTGCCGTCCTCACCCTTCCACCTTCTGAGCTGGTGCTTCCGCACTTAGGTTTCCTCCTTGGATACTTCTGCCCTGGGACAGCTGTTCCCAGTGACCCTGTCTGCCCTTGCCCTCCCCACGCCCGAGCCACACCACTGTCTTACACAGACAGTCCCCAGCTGATGGCTTTCTCTTCCGACCTCTCAGAGGGCACTGGCCGGCTCTTCTTTGAGTTCTACCGCCTCCTGCATGATGCGCGGCCCAAGGAGGGAGATGATCGCCCCTTCTTCTGGCTCTTTGAGAATGTGGTGGCCATGGGCGTTAGTGACAAGAGGGACATCTCGCGATTTCTCGAGGTATAGCCAGCAACCTTGGTTTGGCCAGCTCACTAATGGCTTCTACCTTGGACTGCTGCTTTATCCCTGTCTCATCTGCATTGTGGAGCTGGGGACTGGTGACTTCTGCTTTGCAAGGGCCTGTTTGGGAAGCTCCGGGCTTCCCAAATACAAGGGGAGCAAGCCGTGTTAGAGGCCCACCTCAGAAAGAACTGGTGGTCCCACTCTAATAGACGGTATTGTGGGTGTGGCCCTCGGGTTGAAGGACCTGTCACTAAATCAGGTGGGGTTCTGGGGTTGGGCAATTCTATGTGGTGTTACGCTGGGGGACCTCTGAGATGCCAAAATCAATTTTCCCTGACCAGAAGGACTCGTCCTCACTCCCTGGCACCATGATGGATGCTTTACAGCACCTGAGAAGAAAACATGGCCTATCTCAGTTTTTATTCCTTAGACGAGTCCCAGTTTAGCTCTGAGCCAGGTTTGAGCCATGCGCAGAGGACCTGCTACCAGAGGCACTCCTGGTGGGCCTTCTGCGAGCTCGAGCCCATGCCTCATCCTTGGTCAGTAACCCTTCAAGCCATGTTCTGACTTTAAAATGTGAGCAGGTATCTGTTTGGCTTGTAATAAGGACGTATAGTGAACACACCTGCACACACTAGAACTGTCTTTCTCAGAGCCTCTGGGTGGTCTGGAGCCGCATTATCCAATATGGTAGCCACCAGCCACATGCAGCTATTTAAATTAACATTAAAAATTCAGTTCCTTAGTCACCCTGGCCTCATTTCAAGCACAAAATAGCCACCTGTAGCTAGTGGGCTTGTGGCTACTGCATTGAACAGTGCAGATAGAGAACATTCCCATCGTCGCAGAAGTTCAGCTGGACAATGCTGGTCTAGAATGTTCCATTGAGAGCATGTGGAATGTGGCTAGGTTTAATTCCAGCTTTTCCTGGAGACTTCAGGCTATCGCAGCGTGTGGTTCCTGAGAGAGAAGTAAGAGCCTTTGAGGCTTCAAGGCTCTAAACCAGCAACATTACCCTGAGATGTTTAATATTCCTCCTTCTCTCATCTGTAAACTATCTTCTGTTTTCTAGTCCAACCCTGTGATGATTGATGCCAAAGAAGTGTCAGCTGCACACAGGGCCCGCTACTTCTGGGGTAACCTTCCCGGTATGAACAGGTTGGTGAGAGTGCCTAGGCCTGGCGTGGCTATGGGTCGGGGTCTGTAGGCAGGACAGCCCGGGGCAGGTGTGGGGGGGTCCCTGAGTGGGCCCTCTCGGGCTGACCTCTGCTAAGTGGCTTGCTGCTCTGCCACATTCTTCTTTATTTCCTTTTCCTCGAGGAAGAAAGGGGAGTCAGGTATAAAATACTCGTCTGAGCAACCAACAACTAGTGATCTTAAAGCAGGACCTTGAAAATTTACAAGTGCATTCGTGCTGCTGAGTTACAGTTGGTTCTCCTCCATGGGTGATGTATCCGGAGCCAACTGGTCCCTAGATGCTCCTGGGGTAAAGCTGTGGAGGCTGTCACTGGGGTTGGCAAAGGGCTGCATCCTGCTCTAGGAGAAGGGAACCTTGAAGCAGCACCACGCAAGTACGAGGGTTCTGCTTAACTTAGTAATCACACACTTTGTTGGCTTTAGGGCCTTTGTCGGAAGGATTTTCTTCATTTAGTTTGCACAGATAAAGATTTTCGCTGGGGCCGGGCACGGTGGCTCACGCCTGTAATCCTAGCACTCTGGGAGGCCGAGGCGGTTGGATTGTTTGAGCTCAGGAGTTCGAAACCAGCCTGAATAAGAGCGAGACCCTGTCTCTACTAAAAATAGAAAGAAATTAATCAGACAACT
>NW_012149618.1:1167658-1171305 GCF_000956105.1 Propithecus coquereli | reverse complement strand
GATCACTTGAACCCAGGAGTTCAAGGCTGCAGTGAGCTGTGATCATGCCACCATGCTCCAGCCTAGCAGACAGAGCAAGACCCTGTTTCAACAACAACAAGATTTTAATATCCAGGAATGAATACAGTTTCATTTCCTCAGATGTAATAATTGCATCGTAAAAAGGCCTTTGAGGAAAAAGAAACTGTTCGAGAGTTTGCAGTTCAAAAGCAGAATGAGGGTTCACCTAATCTAGATATGGATTCTGGAGAGAGATAGTTTCCAGAATGTTTTGAGTCATGGATTTTAAACCTCTTTGGTATACCTGTAAATAGGAAGCATCTTGTCACCTGGCCCCAGTCAAATAATCTCCCTCCTTGCCATTCACGTGAGGTTGTGGGACCTTTCCAGTGTCATACCCATTTGGCAGAGTTGCCATCTTTTGCGAGAGCTTGTTGATGGGGGAAGGAGGTGGGTCACTGGGGCAGCTGGTCTGAAACTGTGTCCCCCGAAAGTTCCCAAGATACCACGCGTATATTGGGAAAATGCGTGGGTTTATGTGGTCCGTTGTTTTCATGGAGCCACTAACTCAGTGTCCTGTGGAATTGTTCTCACTTGTTGCTTCTAACTCAAACACTGGAATTCTAAGGTTCTAGGAGGAGGAGAGGTGCCACACAGGACTGAGTAGACTGTGCTCGTAAACACGGGGAGGTCCCTGGTTTGACTGCAGGCCCCATGCTGAGATCCTGGAGCCAGGGCTCTGGGAAACCTTGTTTAATTTTCTTAAATGTCAGAAAAGGTCAGCGCCGAAGGTGATCTCCCATTGTCTGGTCTGCCCCCTGAGAAGTGACATATGTAGTGTCACAGAACTTTAATCTTGATGGAATTGTACAGAATGTGTCTTTTGAACTGTGCGTTTTAGGTGTACAGTTTGAATTTCATCCAACATACACACCGTGAAACTATCACCGCAAATCAAGACAGAACAATCTGTCACCCCCAAAGTTTGCTTTGTGGTACGACACCTAAAACTCAGTATGTTTTAAAATAACTCATGTAAAAATAGTTGAGCCTTTTTTCTCTCTTCTGGGTAGATATCATCTGCCTGTGGTGGTTTGAGACCATTTTTAAATTTACCTTTAAGGATTAACACTTGGTAGGTTTTTGTCTGTGGACGGCTGCAGTGTGTGTTGGTGTGTTTGGGGGGAGTTTGAAGAGGTTTGTGATGTCCGTGTGTGATTGTAGCAGGGGTAGCACCTCTGGGTGGTTTCCTGCTGTTCCCCAGGTTTCCGCTGTTACGTTCTCTCCTCTGCCTCCTAGGCCGTTGGCGTCCACTGTGAATGATAAGCTGGAGCTGCAGGAGTGTCTGGAGCACGGCAGGATAGCCAAGGTCAGCTCAAGCGCCAGTGCCTCTGCTGGGGCGGGGGGACGGGCAGGGCTGTGTCCCACCTGCCCCTCCAGGGGCCCTGGGGGCACTGCTAGTGTGGAGAAGGTGGTTTAGGAGATGCTGCAGGGTCATGCAGCCAGTCAGCCAGGGGACAGCCCAGGACTGCTGGCCTTCAGCCCTTCTTCCCTGATGAGCGTTGCCTGCCATCCCTGGATGTAGACCTATTGCAGAAACCTTCAGAGCAGAGCAGCCTCTTGTGATGTGGAAGCTCCATTTCTCTCTGGAGCTGAAATCTCCTGGATTGGGTACGGGGGGCATTGAGTGTCAGCAGGTTCCAGCACTTAGGACTGCCCGCACCCCAGGTGGCATCTGTGAGCCCCAGAGTAATTTGGCATCCTTTAGCCTACAACGTACTCCACCTCTGAAAGTACCAATTCTTCGAAAGACTTAGGAAGTATAGTGGCTAGAGCTTCTGCCTCAAGTCTTTGGCCAGCTAGATTGGACTAAGGATGGCCAGGTGACCTCAGAGTAGGAAGAAAAGCAGGGCTGTGGGGACTGCGGAGGCTCACGCCTGGCACGCTTGGTAGGCACGTGACCACGGTTGGTTGGTTGGTTGAATGAATTTGTGCTCATTCCTCTTTTCTCCTCTTCATCTTCTAGTTCAGCAAAGTGAGGACCATTACTACTAGGTCGAACTCCATAAAGCAGGGCAAAGACCAGCATTTCCCCGTCTTCATGAACGAGAAAGAGGACATCTTATGGTGCACTGAAATGGAAAGGTAGCCAGGGCGATGTGCTGGCAGGATGGGTGTGGTGTGGACTGTTCTGATCCGCTGGGCTTGTGGGAGGGTTGTCTGCCTTTCCTCACCAGACTTGTTTTCCTCAAATACCTCGTGAGCAGTGGGTCTTACAGAGCATTTCCCCACATGGCCAACTCCTGGCAAGCCAGGCCCCGGTGTATTTTAAGGTTCCAGAGTAAGAGAAGTCCAGGAGTCAATCCATATACCTTGGCTCCCAGATTTCCTGCTGAACCCCAAGGAAACATTGCAGCTACAGGAGCCTTCTTAACTTGCGGTGTCAATTTTGTAGGTGTTTTGTAAACCAAGAGAGCGTGGGACCAGGCAGGTGGGCCTTACAGCCTCAGGACCCTGGTTTGGTGTAAACTGGACTCATGAGGCTGGATTATCTTTTCATTCCCTGGGTATAACTAGGATTTAGCCAGACAAAGAGACCACTTAGGCAAACAACTAGAGCAAACAAGAAATCCTTCAACTTCTAGAGTCAGGCAAGAGTTCAACTCCTTTTTAGTTTTTCTCATTTTGTACAGGAAGATAATAGGGGTGTATATTTATTACATGTAGACCGAGATCTCCATTGTGCATCGAAATCCCCATTGGGGGGAATTGTGGAGCATGTCCTGGAGGTGTTTTTGAAGGATATTTTGAGATACTCTGTTTCCGCTGGGTTGTAAATCTCTAGGCAGTGAATACCTTGCTACCTTTAAATCCCCAGAAACTAGCACAATGCCTGGCACACGGTCGGTGACCCAAGTGTTGAATTGGTTGTAAAGGACAGGCGACTCAGCAGAACCAAGCACGCGTCGGGGGGGTGTGTTGGGTGTACCTTGTCCTTGCACTTGGGGCAACTGCTGGTCGCCTGGTCCCGGTGTGTAGTCAGATGGCTTCCAGGCGCCCTGGCCCTGGCCAGGCCAGCCCTCACCCCGCCCTCTCTGCCTTCTCTCCCCCAGGGTGTTTGGCTTCCCCGTCCACTATACCGACGTCTCCAACATGAGCCGCTTGGCCAGGCAGAGACTTCTGGGCCGGTCGTGGAGCGTGCCAGTCATCCGCCACCTCTTCGCTCCACTGAAGGAATATTTTGCTTGTGTGTAAGGGACATGGGGGCAAACTGAGGTAGTGACACAAAGTTAAACAAACAAACAAAAAAAACACAAAACATAATAAAACACCAAGAACGTGAGGATGGAGAGAAGTATCAGCACCCAGAAGAGAAAAAGGAATTTAAAACAAACCACAGAGGCGGAAATACCGGAGGGTCATGCCTTGCGAAAAGGGTTGGACATCATCTCCTGATTTTTCAATGTTAATCTTCAGTCCTATTTAAAAACAAAACCAAGCCCCTCCCCCCCTTTTTTTGGTCAGACCTTTTGTTTTCTACTCTTTTCAGAGGGGTTTTCTGTTTGTTTGGGTTTTTGTTTCTTGCTGTGACTGAAACAAGAGGGTTATTGCAGCAAAAATCAGTAAAAAAAAAAAAAAAAAAAAAA
>NW_012149618.1:1153708-1167558 GCF_000956105.1 Propithecus coquereli | reverse complement strand
TTTTTACTATATATCTTTTTTTGTTGTCTCTAGCCTGATCAGATAGGAGCACAAGCAGGAGGCAGAAACAGAGAGACACTCAGGTGGCAAAATTCCCTCCCAGCCACCGAGCTGTCTTGCCAGCACCATTCCTGGTCATGCAGAACAGAACCCAGCTAGCAGCAGGAAGACAAGAACACCACATAATACACTTTTCTACAGTATTTCAGGTGCCTACCACACAGGAAACCTTGAAGAAAATCAGTTTCTAGAAGCCGCTGTTACCTCTTGTTTACAGTTTATATATATATGATAGATATGAGATATATATATAAAAGGTACTGTTAACTACTGTACAACCCGACTTCATAATGGTGCTTTAAAACAGCGAGATGAGTAAAAACATCAGCTTCCACGTTGCCTTATGTGCAAAGGGTTTGACCGAGGATGGAGAAAGGGAGACAGCTCGCAGATGACTCGCCATCAAGGTGGGTTTTTCCCCTTGGTTTTTACACAAAGTGAAGGAGGAGGATTTGGGAGCAGCGTTCTCCCGTTTCTCCCTGCCAAAAAGGGGGTTAGAGGAGGATGTCGGACCGTGGAAAGCTGAGCATGGAATTCATCCAGACTCATGCAATAACCCTTGATTTTTTTCTAAAAGGAGACTCCCTCAGCAAGATGGCAGAGTAAGGAGTCTTCATTCCCAATTTCTCAGTTTAGCCTATTCGAGGGCTCCTTGTGGTGGGATCAGAAATTATCCAGAGTGTGGGAACGTGACAGTTAAAAACCCCACCTGGAGCAAATAAAAAAACATACAAAACGTACTGGTGCTTTCCTGTCTAAGTCGCCTTTTGTGTGTTCTTTTATGAGGCCCCCACCATCCACCCCTCTGTGCACAAGGCGGCTCCTGGCCCCTGGAATGTGATGTTTTTGGTCATCTCCAAAGGCTGCAGTTTTATACTGGGAGGCTGATGACACCTTTTATTATAGTTATTCTTATGGTTCTGGTTATAATTATGTTTGTTTTAAGATTTTCTTTAAGAAGACAAAAACCCAACACCCTTCCCTTTAGGTTTCAAACCAAGGTGCGGGGAGCAGGGTGCTTCTAAGTTAGCGGTGGCTCTGGTGCCCTGGCTCCCCACCCCTCGGGCCAGGTGGGCCACTGGGCGCGGTGGCAACGGGGCGGCCATGGAGTCCCCGAGGCCTGCCTTCCGGGCTCATCACTCTTCTCTTCTACTTCCCCTCCTCTTGAGTCAGGTGTGTCAGGGCTGGAGGGAGGACCGGGCAGTCTCCCTCCTTGTGTGTGTGATTGGAGTGGTGTGTATTTCTTTTCTAGTATTTGGTCTGATGATAGCTGTGCTCTTCCCTCGAGTCAGCAGCAACTGGAGCCGCGAGTGCTCGGCACTTTGTCCCACTTCCTGCCAAGGCGGGCAGCCTGGCGTTGGCGGTAGGAAGGGATGGCGCTGTTGGCTCCAGGGTGAGGGCCCAACGGGCAGGTGCTTGCCTGGGTAGACGGGGTGTAGATATGTGGCATATAGAGATATATATTTTATAATGGGAGGGGGGATGGCACCTCCTGGGACTGGCAGAGCTGGGAGGTGTGCCGGCAAGCACACGGCCCCAAGTCCGCGTCCCTAGAAAGATGGGGCCTACGGTGATAGGCGCTCTATAAATACATAGATAGTGTCATGTATAAGAATATTATGGAGTGGGGAGTGGGGGACGCAGGCTCGGTGGGCTGAGCCTCGTCCCCACTGCAGACGTAAGCCCCACACCAATCAATCAGTCTCACACGCATACACAGGAACATTTCTATTCTGTACCGATGCATAACGAATGCACTCTTACACACACACACGCCAGGGAGCTCCCAGCGCTATTCTCCCAGGGTTCTGGACTTTGTGGAGTCAGCCCGTGCAGCTATTTACCTCTGTTGCCCTGATTGCAGGTAGACTGTCAATCCCAGAAGTTGCTAGGTGCTGAAGGCAGGAAAAGGAGGAGGTTTTATTTTAGCAGGTGCTCTCCTCTAGCAGGTAGTGTTCTATCTCTTTTGCCCCTGGTGATGTCAAAAGATTCTTCTGTTAGCAACCTGTGATACTGACCTGCAACTCTAGGCACCAGTAAAGTCAGCCCTCGACTCCCCCTACCTATTCTCCCCAAACTAAAATCAAATTGACATCCAGGTCTGTCTTGACCAGGGGGCTTCCATTGGGGGAAAAAAATGGGACGGTGAACCTCATCTTTTGAATAAAGCAAATTAGTAATT
Organism: Propithecus coquereli; assembly: GCF_000956105.1. Classification (NCBI taxonomy): domain Eukaryota; kingdom Metazoa; phylum Chordata; class Mammalia; order Primates; family Indriidae; genus Propithecus; species Propithecus coquereli. Next base: position 1,165,316 of record NW_012149618.1, on the reverse strand, counting down.
AGTGACAAAACCAAACTGAGGCTTTGGCCCCCTGCTCATTGCTCAGGAGTAAGCTCACACAGCTGGTGGTTGTCTCCTTTTTGGGGTGCTTAGTCTTGGCCCCCAATCTACTTGTTTCCTTAATAGATTGGTGTTTAAGATCACACCCGGTTGCTTCCTGCCACCTCTAACATATGGCAGGTGGTGACTGGGTCCCCGCGGGGCTGGAGCAGCTAGGAGTGGGGGAGCCCGGTGCCCCTCCGGAGTCCCTGTGCTGACTGCAGGTGCTTGCCCCGCTTGCCTGTCCCCTTCGCGCTCCAGCGGTGCCACTCTAGGAGGGCTGCGGGGAGGAGGGCTGCCTCAGGCAGTCCAAGGTGCTCCCTCCCCCAGTGGCCAAAGCCAAGGTCTTCCCAGCTCCCAGTGTCAGGACAGATTCCTCGTGGGCCTTCCTCTTCCAACACTTTTGGCTCTCCCAAGCTACTGCTTGTGTGAAGGAGCTGGCCTCTCCCAGTGGCCCGAGCTCTACCTTAGCTGGGCCTGGTGCTCCACCCAAGTGATTGCTTGGTTGCTCGGAGGGAGTGCTGGGTACAGGAGCCCTTGCGGCTGACTACTCCAGAGTGCTTGCTCTTCCTGGTCCTGGCCAGGCCCCAGAATGGACCAGATGCCCCAGGGGTCACGACCCCCCCCCCCCATGCAGGGACAAGAGTTAACAATCACCAGCTTTTCTTCCAGCCCGGTCTGTGGGCTTGGTCTCCTAGTAGAACTTGGTAGAAGTGTCGGGGGCCTTGGGAATGTGCCAGCTTGGTCAAACTGGGACATGTTTAATTCACCTCCAGCCCTGGGAGGCCCCTGGGACAGGTATGGGGTCACCTTCCAAAGGAGAACTGTGCTTCAATGGGCTGAGGTAGGGTCTCACAAGGATTCAGGTGGGGGTCGTTACACTTGCTCTAGATGAAGCTGAGGTTGGAGGCAGTGGAATGGGGGAAACCAAGAGGGCCTGGGGAAAATTGCTGAGTGTGCTCCTTGTGGAATTTTCCTTCCAAAGAGGAGGCCCATTTTCCTTCTGGAAATCAGGGTTCTAGAGACTGCAGATGACAGCCTCCTCCCCGCAGGTGCTGGGTGGAGCATGGTGCCAAAGAGATCCGTGGCTCTTGACTGGGGGAGGTAGCGGGTGCTAGTGCCGGGGCCCAGAGCCCTTGGCCTCCTGCCTGAGCAGGAAGCTAGTTTCCAGCAGGCAGCTGGTGCTGACCCCTGCCCCGTGGGGCTTACTGGCCTGGGCACAGGCAGGCGGGGGAACGCTAGAGGGGTCTCGCAGTCTGCCAATGACGATGTGAGTCTGTTGCTGTCCATTTCTCTCTAGAACCCAGAGCCTTCTTGCTATTGAACATCCTGTTGGAAAACAGACTTCCTAAAAGAGCATCCAGGCCTCTTAGCTGTTGGAATGGGCCTGGTTGGCTGGTGGAGGTGCCCGGGTATGGAACGGGAGGGGCACACCCAGCAGGAAGGAAGGCTGACATCAAAGGGGCCTCGGGCCGAGGTCCCCTCACTGCCCGGATAGGCCACGGTGACTCTAGGGAAGCCTACTCTGGAATGACCTGCCTTCTCTAGCACAGGCAAACTGTAACAGGAGCTAGAGAAGGGATATTTCAGCTGAGCCATCTGAAAGGTGTTCTTACAGGAAAACTGCAATCATTAGTTTTCATATTTTTGATTATGTAAGTATATAGAGAGTAGATTTTGGAGGCAGTTTTGAATTCTTGTTGCTGCTCTGCTTGGTGCAGAGCTGCTGTGGCGCCAAGTGTCTTTCAGAGGTGTCATTTTCAGGAGACCTGTAGGAGCCCCCTCGCGCTGAGGGTTAGGGCCGGAGGGCCTGCCTGGCACCGTGCCCTGCAGAGGGCTTGTTTTCTTTGGTCGGGGTGTGGCAGAGCCGAGATTCTGGTGAGAGCTGAGTTTCTAGCAGGCCCGAGTTTTGATCCCAGGAGGTGAGTGATCCGAGCTAGTCATCAGGCATTCTCTAGTCTGCTTGTTTCCAGCGCGGGTGACTAGAGACAGACACTGGGGTTGTCCTTCGGGAGTCCTGCCTGTTTGGCAAGAGCAGCTGAAGCCTCCCCTTCTCCCCCACAGGATGGGAAAGGTGTCAGGCAGGGAGGCCTGGATGGAGCTCGAACGGCCCTTCCTGGCATTCCCTGCTGCCCAGGCCTCGTGCTGGGGCGAGGAGGGTCTGGGAGGAAGGAGAGTGGACTCAGGGCTGGGCTCCACTCCTCTAGCCTGAGCTCCAGAAGCTTCACGTTTTGGTAAAGGAAGGCCAGAGTTTTGGAGGGGCGAGGACCTTGTATCTGTGTGTTTCAGAGACCCAGCTAAGGTGGGCCTTTGGTGGGTGACCTGTCTCTGACCTTGGGCAGTGCAGTTTTGGGGGAGGGAGAAACAAAGCAGGGAGGACAGCGACAGAAGATCCTTTTGCTAGTGGTGTTGCTCACTTTCCTGACCAGAGGCCCCTGGACTCCGGCAACTCCAGTAACTGGAAAACTGCCCAGATCCGCCCCACTTGAGGGCAGGGAGGGCGGCTCCCCTAACCCCAGCCTAGCAACCTCCAGCCCCGTGCCTGAGGACATGAGCAGCGGTCTAAAGCATCACCCTGGTCCCATTTCACTTCACAGACCAATTCGGTTGCACAGCCCTAGAATTCAACAGACAACAAAAATGCTGAAATTCCTTAGAATACGCAGAGGGAGGAGGTGACTCAACAAGGTGCTAAAACATTTTATTAAAAATATATATTGTTAAATTAAGTCTGCTGTCTGGACAATGACTGTTTGTTTTGTTTTCTTGTAGTGGAGTTTAAAAGAGACTATTATTTTACTCTGATATATTATTATTAAAAAGGCATTTTAACTTTGTACTTGAAAACTAAATGAGCGATTTCATATGTTTTAGCTGAGGCATTGAAGTAGCGGGTGCTTACTTACTTGTGGGAAATCATGTATTCATACTGAAGAATAAACTCCATAGCTGATTTAGTAATAACTTTTACTGTTACAGACGATTTCGCTTTGACCCCAGTGGCAGAGCACTTTTACTCCACATTCCACGCAGCTAAATGCAGGACTTTCCAGATTCTTCCTTCCCCAGCCCCCTTTTCCTTTCTCTTAAGTTCCTCTTTTTTCCTTTTTTGTTATTTTTTTTTTCCTGGTTCCAGCATACTTTCACCACTGTATTTTTTTTTTTTAGGGTTGCTTCTCTATTTATTGACAATAATAATGTACATTTCACAGTCTGGTTCTGGGACATCCAGGGAGGGGCTCGTGGGAGGGGGTCCTGGGTGGCCCCCGCCCTGCCTGCCTGCCTGCCTGGCGTCCTGTTGTATCTCTGTGTAAGTGATGCTCGTGACATAGCTGTTTATGAAATAATTAAAGAGGTCAATGCGTACAACAGATGTAGAAAGTCTGTCCGTTCCGCCTTCATCACATTTTTTTTTTGTGCCCAGAAGAATATAATAAAGCTCCTTTCTAATGTACTTGTGCTGGAGAACACTTGAATAAATGGACTGTTTTTGTGCAAAAAGAAAAACGGAAAAAGCACCGTAATAATGTCCTTTTGTCTCGCGTCTCCTTTTCCCTGACCTGACCCTACCCGGCCTTCTGCAGAGGCCAGAGCACCTGAGCGGCAGGTGCTGGCGTCGGTCCCGGCGCGTGGCGCCACCACCGAAAACATCCCCTGCACGGGTTTTAAATCATTCAGCCGGGGCTGTGGAAGAGAGTTTGGTTGACTTGAAGCTCAGGGATAAGTTATAGTGAAACAAGGTTGTTGGGAAAACAAATTCTGGCCTGGGCTGAGCAATGGCGGCTTTAAGACCAGAGCAGGGAGAGGAGGGCGCCTCGCCCCTGTGTCTCAAGTCAGATGTGGCTGGAGTTTGGACCGTGGGCACTGTTCCCTCTAAACGGGGTTTTGCCAACAAACCAGAGTGTCCAGAGGAGAGCAGCCAGCTGGTAGACAGTCTGGACTGTCGAGGGACCCTGGAATGAACGAGGCGTAGGAAAAGTGAGAATTGGTAGGACAGGGCGAGCCCGCAGGGCTGGGATTGTTCCAGGTGGTCCACATGGCCAGTGGGAGTGGCGGTGGGGAAGCCGGTTTCAGCTCAGCGTAAGGGAGATCCTGGGCCAACACCACGAGGGTCACCTTGAGTGCAGTGAAGCCCTGGTCAGTTAAAGGCGCTGGACAGCCTTGTAGGGGTAGCACTGGTCTTCCTTCAGCCCCACGTCTGGGTTCCTTTTTCTGTCCAGCCCTCCTCAGAACTGTCTTGCAAGTGGACAGTGCCTTGTGGTCTGCAGAGCCCCTTCACACACAGTGTCCCCTTTGTCCTCATGACTCTTTGCTTAACAGTTACCTGTCCCCACCCATCCAAGGTGACGATCTGAATAAATGTAAGAACTGGGACCACATCTCAACTCTGAGACCTCAGGCATTCTGTGCTATATTTTTATCTCCTAAGCATCTAGTAGGTCTAGCCCCTGGTTTCTCTTAAGAATGAGTAGCTCAGGGTTCCTTTCTTACATCAGACTTCAGGGAGGCTTAGGGCTCACACCACTTCACTGACAGTATTGAAAGAAATTATTAGGGATATTTGAGAAAAGGGAAAACCCTACCAACAGGCTTTTTTCATGGGCACTTTATTTTTTTTCACAAAGTTGTAAATGTACATTTAACTTTTATCCTACTTTTTCTTCAATATTTTTCAGTGTGGATGTAGAGTTCTTTTTTAAAAATGGCTGTGTGGCATTTTCTTGTTGGATATTTGTTTCTATATATATATATATATTTTAGCTATAAATAGATCATCAATAAACATCTTCATGTTTTGCCTTTCCCCCTATATTTTGTATTTTTTCTTTAAAATAGATTCCCAGAAATGAAACTTAACTGGGACAAAGTAGACGAACATTTTGGTTGGCTTCTAACACATCGCCTGATCTATTCTGAGTGGAGAGCAGACGCAGTGGCTTCAGCTCCGAGGCACTAGTTCAGGAAGAAACAAGCCAGGTCCTTCGTTTGACCAATTCAGAACGTGTTCATCCCAGTGAGGAAGTAAAGACCCAAAATTTTTTTTTTTTTTGAGAAGCTAGAAGTTATCTAGCAAAAAGCAAGAGGTGGAAGCAACACTATCTGGTCACTGAATTTTGAAAATTTTAAAAATTACCTGAGGCATCCAGGTAAACTAACTCGGATAGAATCTTCAAGACTAGCTCCAAGGCTAAGGAGACCTGGGGATGGGGGGGCCCTGCCTGAGTACCCCAGGATCATCCAGGTCTGGAATTTGTGGGAGGGAGGGAGCTGCTGGGGCCATTTGGTTAAAAGCCATCCTGTGAAGTTCCTGGGTTTAAAAAAGGTGTCATTTGCATCATGGCAGAGGGGCAGGGGGGATGGGTAGGGGCAGGGCTGGGCGGAGGAGTCCCAGCTCCCAGTGGGCCTGGGGTGTGGAGGAGACACCACACACAGCCAGGAGTGGAATGGAGGAGGGAGGGAAGCAGGAGGCTGCCTGGGAGCCTGCTGGTGGTACGGCTGAGTCCATACATAGCAGGGCAGAGGTGCCAGGCGTGGGCGGTGCATGAGGAGCTGCTCTGTTGCAGTTGGGGGCACAAGAAAATCACATCCAAGGAGGATAGGGGACCCCTGGGACTGTCTCTCGGCATTGCTCCCAAAGCTCCCTTTCCCACCGTAAAAAGATGCAGCCCCATTGAGGGGGGAGGACAATGTCGGTTTGAGGGATGTGGGTGGAGACCTCTCCCTGAACCAAGGGGTGTGCTTGAGTTGAGAGAGGGACCCCAGAGCCTCTAGGGAGGCTTTGGCCTGGATGGAATCCCAAGGCCCCGCTGGAAGCCCAGCACGGAGGAAAATACCCACCTCCCGCCGCCCGGCCCTGCATTAGCTTAGTTACAGCGACAGGCAACCTTTATAGAGCACCTAAGTCCTGCCTGGCCCAGCATGAGGACTTGTTATCTCCCTGTCCTTCCTCCCCACACCCCACCCCTCCGTACTCCACTCTGCGACCTCCCTCTGCTGGCTGCTGGCGGGGAGGGGGGCTTCTTCTGTCTGGCGTCATGGATTTGTTTCTCCAGAGCACACGAGTGCACCTCTCAGCCCCGTCCATCTTACACACACGCCCTATTTCTCTGCTCCACTTTGCAGCAAAACTTAAAAGCACTCTCTGCTTTCTTCACTCTGGCCTCTCCGCTGTCCACCCACTACTGTCGTGTAGTCTCTCAGGAACTGATGACCTCCTTGGGCTTCCTACCCCACAGATCTTTTCCTCTTCCTGTCCTCTGAATGGCAGAGAGCCCCTGGGCTCCTGGGTCTGCTTTCACTCCCTGACTGATCCCCGAGGCCCAGGCTCATACCGCCAACTGCCTGCTTGGCCTCTCCGCTTGGGTGTTCAACGGGCATCTCAAATGTGACTGGTCAAGACAGGATCTTTGCTTTCCTCCCAGCTTACTCCCCATCTTCTGCACTGAGTAACTGGTGTGCTCAACAGGTGTCAAAACCCTGGGATGCACCCTAGATCCCCCTCTTTCTGTCACATGCCACATCCAGGCCACCAGCTTGTTCTGACAGCATTTACCCCTAAATATGTGCCCACTTGGCCATCTTCACATCTTCACTGCTGTAGCTTGAGCCCAAGTTCCCATCATCTGTCCTCAACTGGCCTCTGTCCCTAGAGACCACAATAGGTCTCTTTGCCTCTGTTCCTGTCCTTTCCAGCCCATTCAGCAACACAGCGTAATCTAACTAAAATCAAGCCATTTAAAAAACCCCATCAGTTGTGTGCTATGGCAACAAGAATGTCCCACAAAGCCCCACCCTCCTCAGCACTCAGCCATACTGCCTTCTTTCCCGCAACCATGCCAAGCTGTCTGCCACCACAGGGCCTTTGCACATGCTGTGTGCTCTCCCTGGAAAGCACTCTCATCTCCTTCCTCTGCCTGTTTCCCATCATTCAGGTCTCAGCTCAGAGAAACCCTCCTTGATTACTCTACTCAAGTAGTCCTAGTTCACTCATTTCTACTTTATTTATTATCTTCATAGCTGGCAACCTTTGAAATTCTTACTTACTATTTTGCTTACTGTGTATTGTCTGTCTTCCCCACTAAAATGAAAGTTCTGCAAGGGCAGATACTTTCTAGTTGCTCCAATATCTCCAGGGCCCAGACCAGATCTCGTCCATAATTGTTATGTAGTAATGATACTCACTTTTATTTATCATATGTATTGAGTGCTCAGCATGCACCAGAAATTGTTCTGTATTAACTCACTTGATCTTCACAAACTTCTGTGCTAGGTTCTAGTTTCCCATTTTACAGATGGGATGTGTACCCTGCTCGTGGTCACAGGGTGTACAGTGGCAACACCCAAATTTCAAAACCTGTCTGTGCACTACAGGTTACTTGCCCCACTCCACCTCTCACAGGCCTTGAGCTCCTCACTTCCTTCTCAAGGGTCTGGACGTGTGGTCCATCACCCTGCCCCTGCCTTAGCCCTGGCTCTTTCTCCACCCACCACCTCCCCGAGGGCTGCCTCTACAGAGTGAGGGGCACCCAGGAGTTGAAGGCCACGTGATCTTGAGCAAGTCTCTTAACCAGTCCTACCCTCTGCTTAGACTGGAGAGAAAGAATTGGGCCCTGTCTGTCTTGGGTTGAGCTGAGAATTAGATGACATAAGGAATGGGGAAGGGCTTGGGACAGTGGTGAGGGAGCAAAGGGCCACCTGTCTTCTCTGGCAGTCTTGACCACCAAGGGGCTTAGCCCAGTGAGTCCACAGCATTGTTCTGGAGCCCAGTCTAGGGACATCCAGGAGAACCAGGCAGTAGCGCAGGAAGGCTGAGCATAGGGGAACTTCGGTAGATTTCCCATTGTCTAGGTTCCTATTGTGCCCCAGACATTCCTATGGGCACCAGCTCCCCAGGAGAGGCCTATCCCTGCCTTGGATTTGAACCCCCTCCCCACAATTTTCTGTTGCAGCTCTTTGTTTCTTTTGTAGCTCTTATCACAACTGGTAATCATTTTGTTTACTTATTTATTGAGTATCTCCCTCACTAGACTGGAAATCCATGAGGGCAGACATGGACTCTGTCTTGTCCTTACTCTGTGGCATCCGCAGAAGCTCATCCCATGGTTGTTGAATGGATCAGTCACCACACCCAGCCCCACACTTGTGGGGATCTCCAGGACGGCGGCTCTCAAGGGCTTAGAAGCCTCTTTTGTTGGGCTGAGAATGGTTTAGGAAGTTGTTTTCAATGTCTGGGGCCTCTATGAGTTAGTTCCAACTCAGCTGCAGCAATGCCTGGGTTATGTCCACAGTGCACCAGGGCAAGGAAAAGGAAAGCAACATTTGTTGAGTGTCTGCTGTGTATAAGAAATCCCTGCAGCTGCCGTCAGTGACTGAACGTCCCATGGATACAGGGTTGTGCCAAGTCCCTTATGTGCATTATCTCGTTTAATTCTCATGCAAAGGCCTCGTACTCTGGGAATTATGCCCATTTCACAGACGTGAATATCGAGGTTCATAGGGATTACACAATTTGCAGGATATGAGAAAAACCGAGATGCTGTCCGACATCCCACCCTCCAGGCTTCCTCAGAGTGACAGCTGCCCGATGGGAGGGTCGCCTGTGCTCTCACAGCAACCTCTACATTGAAGAGAGTGAACTACTACTGGCTTTTTAAAAAATTAATATAGCATGTCTTTCTTTTCCCCCAAGCCTAAAATTGTATTCATTGTGCCGGCTTTTAAAATAACCAAAAGCGGAAAAAGTAAAAATCATTTATAATCCCACCGCCCGGAGATAATCCCTGTTGGAATGTCTCTATTTTTTCTTTTGCATTAGATACATATACAACTTTACTAATTTAAAATCATATTATTCACTAACATCCTGTTTTATAATAATAATTGCTAACATTTACTGAGAACTCACCGTGTGTCAATAGATATTATTTTCCTGTGAACATTTTCCTACATCTTTAAAAACATCATTTTTAATGGCTGCAGACTACTCCACCCTCAGATGTTCCACGATGGATTCAATTCATCCTCTGGTTTTGGACATTTAGGTTGTTTTCTTGCCTTTTCCTTGGAGAGTGCAATTATCAACAGGGCTGAAGTGAGTGAGCATTCTAGCATGTTCCTTCACAAGCCGACATGCATTTACATACATTTTTGTAAAAAATAAAAAGAAAAGGCCCCTGGCAGAGCAGAAAGACAGCAGAGTGCGGGAGGGGTGCGGTGGGGTGGGGTATCTGCAGCTTGCCTGGGTGCGGTTACTCGGTGCCCCGAAATGTTGCCTGTCCTGGACGCCCCTCACCCGGCTAGAGCCCGGCCGGAGCGGGGCTCCCTGGGGCTGGCGGCGCTGCGAGCCACCGCGACGAACAGCAGGTGCCCGTCGCCCCGCCCCGCACGCATGCGCACCGCCCTGGGGCGGGGGTGCCGCGCCCCAACCCCAGCGTCTGCGGCCTCCAAGGGTGGCGGCTTCCTGGCCCGCAGCCCGCTGGGGCTTCCGGGGGCGCAGGAAGGTCCCTCCCCACCTAGGGGCGCAGGAAGGTCCCTCCCCACCTGGGCCGGCCCTGCGCGTCAGCCCTGTCGAGCTGAGATCGCCCAGACTTGCCTGCGAGGAGCGCGGTGTAGGGGGCGATTCAGGTGCTGCCCGCACTTGGTCATTTCTTAGCATAAACGTCTCGGGTGTCATTTCGATCGAAGGGCTCGGGACCCGTCTTGGTAAATTGGCCCCCAAAAGATTGAGCGCTCCCAAACGCACGGATTAAGAGGGGCGCCTGGCCCGTGTGTAGGTGAGGGGCGGAGCTGTGCGTAGGGGCTCACCTTTGCCTGGAGGCCTTCGGGGTGTCTCCGCGCCGTTTCCAGAGGAAGAACTTTTGGATGAAGCCACGTGTGGTGGTAGGAATGGACTCTTGGGTGGTCACCAGTGATACTGGCAGAGGATTTGGGGGCAACCTCCAGTAACCTTTGGCCCTAGGAAAGTTATTTCGTTGCCCTGAGCCTTGGTTTCCTCACTTAGGCAAATGGGGCAATAATGGAGTTATTGTGAGAATTGCAGGCGATACTGTTGTTTAAATGGGTCTGTACAGGGCCGGGCTGGCCTAGAGTAGGAGCATAATATATGCTGTACATGCCAGTGGGAGGGTGAGGTGGGAGGTGGGGAGGGGTCCGCAGTGGGCACAGGTTTGGGGTGTGCAGAAGGCCGTCCTGCCCCCAGCCTCCTCCCAGGGTAGACTGAGGCTGTGAGGTCCTGCTGTTTGCTGTGCACTTTTCTCCATGTTAATCCTCAACACCGAGTTTCCGGGTTGAGTCAGAGGACGGGCCTTGACGACCCTCCCTTGGGTTTGCAGCCCTAAGGAACTCAGCTCTGGTGGGATCCCTCCCTGGAAGTAGGAGGGAGGTGGGAGTGAGAATAGGGGTGTTGCTCTCCCTGTCCCGGCTTGCTGAAAAGGGAGTTTCTTTCTCTTCTTGGCCAAGATCAAGGGGTGTTTCCTTTTCCTCTTGGCTAGGCTTGGCCAAGATCAAAGGCATTTTTGGCATGCTGGGGACAAGAGTAGGAGATGGGTCTTGCTGGCAGGTGCTCGCCCTTTTTGAGTGTGGGTGAGGTGTCAGTAGGTCCCGAGAAGATGCAGGCCTCCTGCCCTGGGCCATATTCCACTATCTCCCTCCTAAGTCATATTGGTGGCCAGCCCAGGTGCAAAGGGGAGGCAGTGGGTTGCTGTCCCTGAGGGCCAGGCTTTGAGGCTACCAAACAGGCTTTTGGCCTCATTCCCTATAGCTCCGAGGAGCCAGGGACCCCTGTACACCTGGACAAAGTTCAGCTGGGCTCCCCACACCTGGTGATGTGTCCTTTTGTTAAGTATGGCGTATGAAAAGAGCACTGGACTCAGAGTCCAAGACCGCCACTTATTGGTTCTGTGACTGTCCACTTATTGAGCAGGTCACCTGACCTCTCTGAGCTTCAGTTTACTCACCGCAAAATGGGAACACGTTCTGCCTAAACCAAATTCTCCAAGAGTGGCTGTGGGAAGCCCTATGGGCAACGGCTATAGAAGCCCTTGGTCCGTGGAGAGCCAGCTCCAGAGGCCATTCTGCCTTCTCTAAGGGGCAGGGCTCCCCTGGATTCTCACTGCAAGGCCAGAGACTAAGAAATGATTTCTCTCTCTCTCAGTACATGTTTTTATCTAATTACTAAAGTCACATGTACCCACTGAATTAAAAAAAAAAAGGCATAAAGGAGAAAATAAAAGTATTGAACGCCTGGTGGTTACATGAGTATATATTTTCATCGAAACTCATTTAACATAGGTACATATTATTGTATGTAAGTATAGCTCAATGAAGTTTTTATTTAAAAATGTCTTTATTAAAAAAATCCACCACTGTTGACATTTTGGAATACTTACCTTTGAGCTGGGTGCAGTGGAGTGCACCTACGGCCCCAGCTACTCAGGAGGCTGAGGTGGGAGGATCGATCGAGCCAAGTTCAAAGCTGTGTACCACGATGACATCTGTAAATCACCACTACACTCCAGCCTGGGTGACATAGCAGAACTCCATCTCTAAAAATAAATAAATAAAGGAAATG
>NW_012149618.1:1136974-1153658 GCF_000956105.1 Propithecus coquereli | reverse complement strand
GGCTTGGCTCAGGGTCACCTGAGTTCAATGAGCTGTGAAGGGGAATGGCTCATGTGTCACTGAACCCTTCTAGCGGTGGGAGGAGGAAAGGCCTGAGAGCCCTGGTTCCAGGAGCTCTCCTCGGCCGCGCTCAAGTCCGGGCTGGATCTGTAGGCTGCCTCGTGCTCCGGCCTGACTCACGATATCTGGAGAATATTTGGTGACCTGTGAACACTTATATATACATATGTAAATACATGTTTGTGTATATATACATATAAGTGTATATGTATATAAATGTAACATATTTATATACAATGTAAATATGTGTGTATGGATGCGTATATATACATCTACATACATGCATTTAGTTTTTAAATAAAAATGGACCATGATGTGCATGCTCTTTGTGAGCTGAGGCATCTACAGACGTGGCTGGCTGCGTTCTCCGCCTTCAGGAGGCCTTACCCACCCTTCTTCATGGAACTGGGCAGTGCACACTGGACCCCACAAGCATGCCAGGGTGCTTCTTGAATTGGAGTCACCTGGGGAGGGGAGGCAGCCTGCCCAAGAGCAGCACTCCCTGGACTTGGCCCGGCCTCTCCAGTCGGCATCTCTGGAAGGGCCTTCCGGGCCCTGGGGCTCCCAGGCCGCGGTTGTACTAGGCCTGGGACAAGCCTGGGGAGAAGAGGCAACAGAGGAGCAACCTGGAAGCAGAATGTCCAGAGACTTGGGAAGGCCCGGGCAGGGAGGAGGGCCCTCTAGAAAGAGGGGAAGGATGGCTGCGGCAGGGGCCAGGATCACGACACGTGTCAGCTGTGACACAGAACCCTGTCTGGCTGATATAAGGTGGCTTGGCAGAGCTTGGGGTAACTATGGAGGGTTAAGGGGTGGGAGGCAGAGATGCTTGGATTGATGTGGGGTTTATGAGAGAGACAGGGTCCCAAGAACTGCCATTTGGATCTCTGTGTAGCTGGATCAGACCAAGAAGATCTGATAGGTGTCCCTGGTCTCCAGATCCGGCTGTGTAGGATGCACTGTCTATATCCAAAGGGCGGAGAGAGAGGACAGATCAAACGCTGGGTGGTAGAGCAGGGACTGTCCTCATTCCCAGCATGAAGATGGGGCTGGCTGGCACCATGACAAAAACTTTCTGATCAGCTCATTCTCCACCATTGAACCCCAGGAGGTGAATCATGCTGTATTCATCATGGTGACGTGTTACGGAACCATGTGCTTTACAAAAAGGAAATGGACTCTCTCAGAGAGTTTGGAAGGATGCCAGGATTGTTCACAGAATTGAACAGACCCTAGGAACTGGAACTAATACTCGATGCTTTCTCTCTCTTTCTCCTTACAGGTGGGGGAAAGATGGCCATTGACAGCCCTGAATTTACATGCGCTTGGCTTACAGCCTCAGTGGAATTTTCACAACAGCCTTATATCTGTTCCAGAGAAGGATTCTGATTGGTCCTGCTTAATCCGGTACCATCTCATTACAGGGTGCGCTGATTGGCCAGGCTAGAGTGATCTGGCAGAAGGGTGGGAGGCAGCCTATTTCCAGAAGGAAATGGGATTGAAAGAGGCTGGTCAACTCAAAACAATAGCAGCCAGAGATCCTACACATGGTTGTCAGGATAAAGGAAAAAATTAAGAAGGCAGAGGCCCTGCATCAAAGAGCACACAGTGTAGTCAGGGAGACAGACTTGTAAACAGCTGAGGTCAACAGAAAGTACTGGCGGCTGGCTATCCTCAGACTGCTCTGAGGCCACTCAGCTCTTGGAAAAATTAGAATACATACATTGACATCCCTGCTCTGCAACTGATTAACTTACATCTACAAGACCGCAGTAGCTAGAGGACTCAGACCAAGGCATACGGATCATAATTATGGTAGGAATTCAGTGTGGCAAAGCAGAAAAAGCGGACGGACCAGAGTTCAAATCCTAGCTCTTTGTGGTAATCAACTCAAGCTTTTTAAAGACTCAGTTTGTAAAATGAGCACAATTAATAGCCTCCCTCTGGCAGGCATAGTGGCTTACGCCTGTAATCCCAGCACTCTGGGAAGCTGAGGCCAGGGGATTACTTGAGGCCAGGAGTTCCAGACCAGCCTGGGCAACATAGCGAGACCCCCATCTCTACAAAAAAAATTTTTAAAAATTAACTGGACATGGGGGCACACGCCTGTAGTCCTAGCTACTCTGGAGGCTGAGACAGGAGGAGGAATTCAAGGCTGCAGTGAACCATGATTGTACCACTGTACTCCAGCCTGGGCAGCAGAGTGAGACCCAGTCTTGAAAAAAAGAAAAACCCTCCTTTCTAGGGTTGCTTTGTTGTGAGGATTAAGATATGTATATCAGGTGGTAATAGAGAATCTATATGAGTCCTCAATAAATGAGATCCAACATTTTAATAGAGTACTAGTACCCATTACTAATGACCTATTACTATCACCTGTGAAATTGCTAGAATCCCAGCCCCAGCTCCCTCCCTACTTTTTTTTTTTTTGGAGGCAGAGTCTTACTCTGTTGCCCCAGCTAAAGTGCAATGGCATCATCATAGCTCACTGCAACCTCAAACTCCTGGGCTAAAGCGATCCTCCCGCCTTGGCCTCCCAAAGTGCTAGGATTACAAGTGTGAGCCACCATGCCCAGCCTCTACCTCCCTATTTTCTGAGGGAGCCTTGCTTTCCAGAAGTCACCCCAGATGCCTTCCCCTGGGGAGAAGTAAGGAATCCCAGCCCTTAAAGCCAGGTGGGACCTCCTTGGATGGGCAAGATATTTTGAGGACCTACTTTGGGCTAGGTCCTTCCTGCCTTCCTGTGAGCCTGTGCCGTGGCAGCCGGTTTGGCTGCAAGGCCCAGAAGCCCCACTAAGCGGCTTAGGTCACAGGGGACTTGGAATAACGATCAGGGCATTTCATGGAACCCAGCGTAGGAGGCAGGGTGGGCGCCAGAGTAAGCAAGGTCTCCCAGACAGCGGCTCTCTCTGCCCTTCCTTCCCTTCCGGGGCTCTGTACACTCTGCCCTTCTGCTTGTCTGGGTCCTTCCCTCGCCTCTGCGCTCCCATGTCTACCTGGCCCCCTCACGGCTGACACCAAAGGTCTCGTGTCTCAGCCTTCATAATCCTCCAATCCCTACACTGGCACTGGCTGACATGTCGCTGACTCCACTCAAGTTTCTGGGACAGAGACTCTGGTTGCCCGGCTTGGCTCAGGGTCACCTGAGTTCAATGAGCTGTGAAGGGGAATGGCTCATGTGTCACTGAACCCTTCTAGCGGTGGGAGGAGGAAAGGCCTGAGAGCCCTGGTTCCAGGAGCTCTCCTCGGCCGCGCTCAAGTCCGGGCTGGATCTGTAGGCTGCCTCGTGCTCCGGCCTGACTCACGATATCTGGAGAATATTTGGTGACCTGTGAACACCATATGAAATTGAAGTTTTAGTGTTTGTTAGTTTCCTGGGGCTGATGTAACAAAGTACTACAAATTGGGTGGCTTAAAACCACAGAAATGGGCCAGGCGCGGTGGCTCACGCCTGTAATCCCAACACTCTGGGAGGCCGAGGTGGGTGGATCGCTCAAGGTCAGGAGTTCGAGGCCAGCCTGAGCAAGAGCGAGACCCCATCTCTACTAAAAAATAGAAAGAAATGATCTGGACAACTAAATATATATATATATATATATATATATATAAATTAGCCGGGCATGGTGGCGCATGCCTGTAGTCCCAGCTACTCAGAAGGCTGAGGCAGGAGGATTGCTTGAGCCCAGGAGTTTGAGGTTGCTGTGAGCTAGGCTGATGCCACGGCACTCTAGCCCGGGCAACAGAGCAAGACTCTGTCTCAAAAAAAAAAAAAAAAAACCACAGAAATGTATTGCCTATTGCTTACAAGTCCAAAATCAAAGTCATGGCCATCTTCCCTCCATGTCTGTGTCTTCATGTGGTGTTCTCCTCTTTGCGTGTGTCCATGTCTAAATTTCCCTCTTATGTGGACACCAGTCATAGGGGATTATGGCCTCTAATGACTGCATCTCAACATGATTACATCTGCAAAGACCCTGTTTCCAAATAAGATCACATTCACAGATACAGGACCTCACCCTATATTTTATTTTATCTTGTTTATTTTTTTAGCTGTTGAAAAAATGCTTTATTGCTAAACAGGATATATTTTCAAATTGTAACACAATATTTACAGATAATGAAATATAAAAGGTCACTCAGGTGATTAAATAACATTTACAAACCACTGTCTTGAGAATTATAGTTTGATGAATTTTTTTTCAAAGTATTACAGGAGTACAAATATTTTTAGTGATATAAATTGCTTTTATAGCACTTGAGACACAGTCATAAGTGTGCCCGTCACCCAGATAGTGTTCATTGTACCTGATAGATAAGTTTTCACCGATCTCCTCCTCCCTCCTCCCCCTGCTTGATTTCCATTGAGATTTACTTCCCTCTATGCACATGTGTGCTCATCGGTTAGTTCCAATTTAATAGTGACTGACCCTGTATTTTAGGGGGACACAATTTAACCCCTAACAAGTGTCCATAAATAAAATGCAATGGGGACGCAGTCACACTCATTCTATGGTAAATTGTGACTAAGACTACACACAAAATTTAAAATATTTACTATTTGGCCCTTTAGAGAAAAAGTTTGCCATCTCCTGCCTTAAGGGAACAGGTGGGAGGTCACAGGACAGAGAAGGCCAAGGGTGTCCTAGGCTAAGGGGATAGCAAGGCTAAACACAGTGCAGCTCAGGAATGCAGCTGGGGACAGTGGTCCTGAAGCTCTCACAAACAAAGCATGTCATGAGCTGGAGATAAAATCCAAGGCATGTGCGGTTGGAACGCCCTTGGAAATGTGCCCTCGGTCTTTCTCCCTGCTAGAGAGGACAGTGTGAGAACTGACACCCCTCTGCACACGCAGCCCAGGTGCATCTGGAAGGAGAGGCCTGGGAAGGAGCCCCAGCAGGTCCCACTGGAGAGAAACGAAGTCCGACAGAATCTTTCTCTGCAGGCGCCAGAGGGGGCCCAGAGAGCACCATGTTATTTGCTCCTTTCCTATCTGTTGTGTTTGCCTCTGGCCATCCCAGGGGACTCGTTTTTGAGCCTGACCGTCCAATTCTAGAGACCAGGCCCCTTAGCTCCATGTCATGTCTCCTGCCTGGTGGAGAGACGTCCCTTTTTGGTAGCAGCTGGGCTGTGAGTGCTTAGGAGGCTGTGAGAGACAGCAGGGAGGGTTCCTCTTCTGCGGGGTGGTCAGTTGACTGTGCTGCGGGCCTGGATGATGACTTGGCCTGAGTTTGGCAAAAGAGACCTCACGGTAACCCTGTGAGACAGACAGCGCAGGGAGAATAATCCCCACTTCACTGTTGACAAACTGCAGCTCAAGGGATGTTCCTTGATTTGCCCAAGAAGGCACAGCAAGGCCCAGCCCCACTAGGAAGACCCCCTGCCTCCCGCCATCGCGGCCACAGTTCCTGCCTCTCTCCTCCCTGCCTCTTCTCGCTCAACCTTCCTCCGCTTTTAATTGATAACATAGCAACATTAAAGGGAAACATTTAAAAGAAAATCTCTCAAATCCCACCATCTTAACACATTTCTGTACATGCACATGTGTTCTTTAAAAAACAACTCTGATAAAATTGTAATTTACGATTGTGATAAAATTGTATAGAACTAACACACGTATCAGTAAAATTGGGGAAATCTGAATGGTGTGGCAGATGACATCACCGTCGATGTAGTGCTGCTACAGTTCTGCAAGAAGTTATCATGGGGGGGGACCTGGGCAGAGGTGAGGTCTCGCTATATTATTTCTTATAACTGCATGTGAATCTACAAGTATCTACATAAAATTTTCAATTAAAAGAAAACGCAATGCTGGAGGATGTATTAATACCATTTCATGTTAAACCATTTTTCATTAAGATTGCATTATAAACATACCCCCGCCCCCGCGTTTCTGCAGACCTTGCAATAGTCACTTAATGAATGCTCGGCATTCCATTCTGTGGGTGTAGAGTCTTTTACTCAATGTTGCTCCTTTTTCCTAGCTTGTTAGGTTGTTTCCAACTTTTAGCTCCTGCCAATAATGCCATAATGAAACTGATTATGCACAGGGCACTTTTATTCTTTTGAACCATTTCATAAGGATACATTCCCAGGCAGTGGGTTCCGGAGCATAAGGTTTTGGACCTTTACGACTGTATTATGTATTATTAATTTAGTATTATGATATCCTTATTATTGCCCTTTCTAAGGCACACATTGGCTTTTCCCCAAGTGAGCAAAAGTTCTCTGCTGCGCCTTTCAGTGTTCAGTCTGTGGGGAAAAAACAAGGAGCCCCCACCTGTTTCTGCCTACACAGTGTCACGCCTGGGATTTGAGTGGCAGAATGACAGGAGCAGCGGAGTACAGCTAGAGGAGCTGTCACAGGCGTCCCTCTCCCACGGGGCCCTGGGGGGCGTCCTGGGACCCCATGGGACACGGGTGACGCCAGCGACCTTCTCCGCAGCAAGACAGAGCAGCGGAGGACAGGAGGGCTGGCGAGGGGCGCGCGGCTCCCCTGAAAACAGAGCCGACTTTGCTCCCTCTTCGGGCTCTCTTTCCAGAGCCACAGAAAGCCATTTCTGAACGCACCGGATTCGGTTAAAAAAGCAGTTGAAAAACCGCTGCGTCCTTTATGCTCCCAGTGGGGAGGCCCTGGGGGACGGACAGACCCCTATTTCTCGCTGGCCATCGCAGCCAGGCAAGCCCTGGGCCAGGCTGTCCCCCGCCGCTCTGCGACCCTCTCCCTGTGTCCGGGTCCCAGAGCCAGTACAGCCGCAGATCCGGGAGACACTAGCCCCACGGTCGTGCCGCGCTGCGGGGCGGGCACGGGGCGCACGCTCACTTTACCCACTGGTGGCATTTTAAGAATATTTTAATTTTAATTTACTTTTTTATCCTTTAAGTTTTATTTTACTTAATTTAATTTATTTCATTAAATTTTAAATTTTATTCTATTAATTTTAATCTTTAAATTTTTCATTATTTATTTATTTTAGAATTCCTGCACTCCATCCATCCTCCCACTTCAGCCTTAGTAGCTGGGACTGCAGGCGGGAGCCACCAGCTGGCAGTTTTGTTTTTGTTTGTTTCCATTTGGATTGCCAGATAAAACACACTCAGTTCAACTTGAACTTCAAACAAGCAATGGATAATTTTTGAGCACACGTGTTCCCTGTTTAGGACGTGCCTCTCCAGTGTTCCGCCCTGGGTTTTCATTTGCTGAATCTGGCAACCCTATTTTCCATGCCACACCTTCCTTGGAGGAACCCTAACACCCACCCCGTGAAAGCAGGGGTGGGGGTGGGGTGTCTGTGTGAACTGGGAGGGGCAGGAATGTGAGTGTCACCCAGTGTCTCCCAGACCAGCCTGAGGAGCCCGCTGAGCCAAACCTACCCACAGAGCCTCTCCTGCAGGGCCTGAGCTCCCCGAGGGCATGACGGCAGCAGCCACAGCCAGGTGACCTCTGCACGGTGGCTTCTCCTAACCATGACTGGCTCACGTTCTCTAAATGTCCCTCAGGCCCATATCCTGTGAACGACCATCTCTGAGTGAGGGTCCCAGGCCTCCCACTGCGGGATCTGGGCAAGTCACTAGCTTCAATTTCTCCATCTGTCCAATGGGGCTATTGTTTGGGTCACAGAAGATAAGAGAGGTGAAAGTGCCCGGGGAACCCAGGGACGCAACCACGTGCTTTCTCTTGCTGGCTTTGCTGAAGCGTAATTCACAAACAATGACATCCCCCAATTTTAAGTATACAACTCAATGAATTTGACCTATGTTTACAGTTGTGTGACCACCACAATTGCATATATATATATTTTTTTTCCTTTTTTTTTTTTAAGATCAACACACATCTGCTGGGCATCTGCTATACCCTATACCCCAGGGTGTGCCAGGCACTGGGGCACAGAGAGGAAGGCCGTGGCCTTTCCTTGAGGAACTCAGAGTCTGGTGGAGAAGGCTGACCACACAGACTTGACAACCATATACCTGTGTGAGCAGCACATGGAGGGAGGAGTGGACCAGGGCACGGGAGCCAGTGAGGTGTGAGGTTGCTCTTAGGAGTGTAACTCCCCTAGAACATTTCACAGTTTGGCTGCCTCTAACCCAGACACATTGAGCTCTCAGTCCCACCCTGCGAGAAGCTTGCTGGGTCCAGAATACCCTATGCATACCCACATCCTCTTTTTTTCTTTTTATATTTGCTTATTTATTTATTAGAGAAGGGGTCTTACTCTGTGGCCCAGGCTAGAGTACAGTGGCATCATCATAGCTCACTGCAGCCTCCACCTCCTGGGCTCAAGTGATCCCCCTGCCTCAGCCTTCTGCGTAGCTGGGACTATAGACACAAGCCACTGTGCCTAGCTCTTTCTTTTCCTTGTTTTTAATCCGGCAGAAGCTCATTCCTCTTCATGTTTCAAGGCCCAACTCAGATACTGCCTCCTCTGAGAAGCTGTGCTGACTTTCCTCGTGGTTCTGGGACAAATCTGTGGCCCCTGCTCATTTGATCTGGGCCTAAAGGGAGTCAGAGTCTATGGAAGGTGGTGGCCCAGCCAGAAGGGGAGCAGGGGGTGGGCCAGGGAAGTATCACTTCCGGTAAGCAGGAGATGCGAAGGGCAGGCAAGATGCGGAGGGCAAGGGCAGGCAGGGAGTGTGGGGCCAGTGCCCAGAGATGCAGGCGGGGGTCTAAACAGCCTTCCTTCTGGACCAGCCTGTCCAGCCAGGAGAATCTGCCAGTGCTTCCTGCTGCCCAGGGTTCAGGCGGGGAGAGGATGCAAGTGTGCACAGCGGGTGGTGCATCTGCCAGGAGGGAGCCCTGCATACCCTTCTGGATTAAGGTGTTAACAATTAGTTGCAAAATACCCATTCAAATACTGGTTCAGCAAGTGCCAAGCAGGATCCTACCTGTGTCAAGGCCCATGCCGGGAGGGTGAGTAGTGGGGGTTGGTGGGTAGAGCCGGCTCAAGCCCGCCGTCCCCTCTGGCACCCCCCATGCTCTGCGCCTTTCCCTGCCTTTCCCTATGGGAGTCTTGACTCTGAGGCTGAGGTTTTAGAGGACGACTATTGTCATGGAGCAGAAAGGTGGGATGGAAGAGTGGCCATGGGAACAGAGAATGGTTTCGTTTTTGCCATCCTTCCCGTCAGTTTTGCCTTTTAGGTAAATCTGGAATCCATTCATTTCTTTTTAGCCAGCAGTGCCACCATCCCAGCCGCGTGATGTCGCCCTGGATGGCCACATGTCTCTCCACAACTCACTTATGCCCCTGTGGTCAGTTCAGGCCACTGCAGCCTGAGTGATCTTAACAGCGGCATCGACAGCAACTTTTAGTACTATTACAAAAGACCGTATGTTCTCATGGTGAAAATTCAAATAGTCACGGAGGATATTAGGTGTCAGACAGTCCCTTCTCCCTCCTCCTCAACCTCCGGGCCTCCTTCTCAGAGGCAATCAGTCTCTTGTGTATCCCTTCCAAATTTTTTCTAAGCATATATGTGCTTTTATAGGTGTGTGCATATGTAATTGCATATATATATACATAATTATTAATATATAGGTACGTATGTAACCTTAAAAAACAAAAAATCCAGACCTCTGCACCTTGCATTTTTCACTTGAAAGTGCACACGAGCTCTGCTCCTATCACCGTCTCCAAGTGTCGCCACCCTTGTTCTCAGCGTTTTGCTCTCACAAATAACGCTGCAGCGAAATCAGTCCTTAGAAGCGGAATTGCCAGCTTAAGGCGGATGTGCAGTGAGAATGTTGATGGCTGTTGCCAAACTGCCTCGCATGATGGCTCTACGGTTTCCACTTCCACAAACAATCTGCTGTTTCTCCTCACCCTTACCAGCACTTCCGCGTATCTTTGTCAATCTGATCGGCAAAAAATGGTATCTTGTTTAATTTGTATTTTAAAAATTAGGAGTTAAGCCAAGCTTTTAATATACCTGTTATCCGTGTGAATCCTTTTTTCTGCTATGTGTTGTCTTGCGTCTTCTACTGGGTTCTTTATCCGTGGTTTATTGATTTCTAAGCATTCTTTGTAGTTCAGGAAATTGGCACCTTGTCTCTCATACTCTTGCAAATATTCCCCCCAATTTATCTATTGTCTTTATTTTTGCCATGAAGCAGTTTTTCATTTTTTAGATTCAAATTACTAATATATTCATGCTTTCTTCTCATGCTTTGTGGTTCCATTTTTACATTTACATTTTTGATCCACCTGCAATTTATTTTATCGTAAAGGAAAAAGGTATGGATCCACATTTAATTGTTTTCCAAGTGGCCAGCCATTTCCCCAATACTATGTACTGAATAATCCATTTTCCCAACTGATTTAGTGCCGCACTTATCATATTCCAAATTTCCACAGGTATTTGGTTCTCTCAGTTGTGTTTTATTGATCTCGTTCCTACTCTTTTTTTTTTCTTTTGAGACAGAGTCTCACTCTGTCGTCCTGGCTAGAGTACAGTGGCGTCAGCCCAGCTCACAGCAACCTCAAACTCCTGGGCTCAAGCGATCCTCCTGCCTCAGCCTCCTGAGTAGCTGGGACTACAGGTGCGTACCACCATGCCTGGCTAATTTTTTCTATTTTTAGTAGAGATGGGGTCTTGCTCTTGCTCAGGCTGGGCTTGAACTCCGGAGCTCAAGTGATCCTCCCACCCGGCCTCCCAGAGTGCTAGGATTACAGGCGTGAGCCACTGCACCTGGCTCATTGCCTACTCTCATATGTGTGCCCAATTGCTTTATTTGCTCCAGCTTTATAATATATTTTTACTGTGTAGTAAGATTACATTTCAGAAGTTTACTGGCTATTTTCACTTATATATTTTCCAGATGAATTTTAGTGTTATTTCATCAGTCTAGTGGGAAAGCAGCATGAAACATATAATTATAAAAATAATTTAGTCACATTGTTATATGCACTATGGAAGGAATGTCCTGGGAGTCGGGAAAGGGAAAAACAGAACTCTAAGATTCAGAAGGTTATATGTATCTGGAAAATATATACATAAATGTAAGGAAACAGCATTTTAAAAAAAATTTCAGAATATTACAGGGTTACAAACCTTTTGGTTACATGTATTGCTTTTGTACAGTTGGAGTCAGTGTTATAAGGGTGCCCATCACCTGGATAGCATTGAACCTATTAGGTGTGAATTTACCCAACCCCTTCTCCCCCTTCCTACCTGCTCAATTTCCATTGAGTTTTACTTCTATATGTGCATATGTGTTGATTGATTAGTTCCGGTTTAACGGTGATACATGAGATGTTTGTTTTTCTATACTTGCTATACTTAGAAGAATGGTCTCCAGTTCCGTCCAGGTTGTTACAGAAGGTATTAGTTCCCCATTTCTTTATAACTGAGTAGAACTCCATGGTATACAAACACCACATTTTATTAATCCACTCATGTGTTGATGGGCACTTGGGTTGATTCCACATCTTTGCAATTGTGAATTGCACTGCAATAAACATTCTAGTATAAGTGTCTTTTTTATAAGATGCCTTTTTATTTCTTTTGGGTAAATGCCCAGTAGTGGGATTGCTGGATCAAATGTAGGTCTACTTTCAGTTCTTTGAGATATCTCCATACTGCTAGGAAACAACATTTTTACAATACTGATTAAGACAAAACGTGTCTTTCCATTCATTCTAGTCTTCTTTTATGTCCCTTGGTAAAGTTGACAACTTTTCTTTAGTGACGTATTACATATTTCTTGATGAATCCATTTCTAAACAGTTTGTTCTTTGTGCAGCTTTATGAATGGATCTTTTCTTCCAGTGTATTTTCTAACTGGTTGTGTTTGTTACAGGAGATCTTTCCAAAAGGCCGGTGGAGATGCTGGCTGGAAACTCTGCAGTGGCTTCCTGTGCGCTGAGGATCAATCCCGTGCTTCCTAGCTGGCCACGTCCCTCCTCCCCTGTCCTCCGTGCTCCAGGTCCTCTCACGGCCAGGCCAGAGGACTCCGGCCCATCCCTGAGCTCTCAGCGAAAGCAGACTTCCTCAGGGACGTGGATTTAGCTGGGGCTCCTGTCTCATGCTTTGATGTGTGGCAGTGTAATGAGGATTATTTCTGTGGTTGTGAATTTCACACCACCTCCCAACTAGCCTGTACTCCTCGAAGGCAGAGGGCTCTGCCCAACTTTTTCACTGCTGCATCCCCAGCCCCTAAAATCGCCTGGCAGGTGGTGGTGTTGAGTAAATTCACTGTATTTGGAACAGAAGCTGGACACCTGTCTTCCTGTCGGGAGCTTTCTGGCATCCAGGACTGGGGCCGAGGGGACAGTGACTATCCCCACCAGGCAGGTCGAGGCCACTCAGTCAGCTTCCCTTCTTCTTGCAAAGAAAGAGACCGAAAGCGAAAGCTCCTTATCCTGCCTCACTCTGGTTTGAAGAAGAAGCCACCATACAAGGAGGCTGAAGACATTCACGCAATGGGCTGTCATGGGGCCACCAGCAATGATTTTTCTGAAAAGTATACAGCAACATAGGTTACGATATGGAGAGAAGACATCAGGACCAAACAGTGCAGAGTGGTTACAGCCAGCATTCAAGCTGTGCAAACAGTACACAAACACGGTGATTTGTGTTTGTTTTGTTCACAGCTGGCATCTGAGACAAGGGAGGCGCTCTGCAACTACTTCATTGAATGAACTAGGTATAAACCAGGCATACGAGTGGAGGCTCCAGTAGCAGCAAGGGTATCAAGGTGATGCTATTACTTTTTATTCCTGTGTTTTATGTCTCCCAAGACGTCTGTAAGGGAGTTAGGGAACTTGTACAATGAAAAGAATTTCCCCCTAAGTTTTGGCAAAGCTTTCTGGCCACAGCACCGCACCACACCGGGTGGCCACCAGAGGGCAGGGCTGCCCCGCTGTCGGGGCTTGTAACCACCAGGCCCGGTGCTTCGAATGCCTTAAATAATGCAGAGGTTTAGTTACAGGTCATGGAACCACCAGCCTGGGGACCTTCCTGATGACAAGAACCAACCCCATTTCTCCCTCACTCAAATCTCGGCTTCCCGGACGGGGGCTAGAGCATCTCTTTCTCGCTCTTGTGTGAAGAGCACCACCTGTCTCATCACGACCGCACTTTCTCTGAACCAGCTGTTTCTTGAGCGCTGAGTCCCTCTGAGTGCTCTCTCTGGGATCAGCATGAACAGGAGCTGGTCTCTACCCTCACCGAGCTTGTCCCAGCCTCACTAACCTTCAGATTCACACCAGAAAACTCAGGCCTGGGGACACGCCAAACCCTGCAAAGAAGACAAGAGCTTACCTTAGGAACAACCTAGCTTTAACTCATGGTGTGTCCACTCAGAAAGCACCTGGCACTGACTCGTGTGGCTGGGACTTGAGGGGTCACGCATTCTCCCCAAGTACATCTTGAATGCCTGCTCTGTACGGGGCACTCCTCCAGGCCCTGGGAGGCAGCAGCCCGTATTCTCATGAAGCGCACAGTCAGAGGGGGATGGGGATTTGTTTCTTTGTTTAGTTGTTTAGTGTTTAGTTTCTTTGTTTAGTCACTAAACAAAGAAACAAATAAATGTTATGAAGGAAACCAAGCAGAATAAGGGCATTGAGAGTGGTGGGCTCGGGGGCTATTTTATGTAAAGAGGTCAGGGAAATCTTCTTTGATGAGGTTCATTCTGAATGGAGACCTTAATGCAGCGAGAAGAAGACTAGTGGCAGAAGGCCGAGGAGGCAGGATGTGCAAAGGCCCAGAGGCAGGAGTGTGCTCATGTGGGAGCGTGGTGGGTGGGCGAGAGGTGCAGATCTTGTAGGGGTGCAAGATCCCCCAGATCCTGTGGGTTTTGCCTTTTGCTTGGAGTGAGCTGCTGTGTTGAGAACAGGCTGTAGAGATGTGAGGTGGCAGCTGAGAGACCGGTTAGGAAGCTGTTGCAGTCATCCGGGCAACAGATGGTGGTGGTGGCTTTGCACCCCAGATGCTCAGTAAACGCTTGCTGAATTGAACTGAGCTGCTTTGGTCAAAGCTTGCTTGAAATCATGACCTCCTGCCCCCTTACAGAGAATGGAGAAACCCCCACAGGAACAAACCCTCCAAAGGAACAATTGTCCTGATTTTGATGGTTGGGATTAAAAGGAAGATTTATTCCTGTTCTCAACCAGGAACCACAGAGTTCCAAAGGGAAAAGTCTCCTGGCCAGAAATGCTAGGCCGGACCTCATGTTTGACAGATGAGCCAGGCTGGTGAGGTGACCCATCCAAGGTCACACCGTGTCTTTGTGGCCACCTGAGATCCAGAATGAAGATGCTTTTCCTGCAACTGTGGATCTCTCGCTTCTTTGTTCCTTCCCCAGGCTCTCAGATGGGCCCGCTCTGTTCCCACAGCGTGAATCCCTAGTTAAAGTGCATAATTCAGCCGGGCACGATGACTCACATCTGTAATCCCAGCATTTTGAGAGGCCAAGGTGGGAGGATTGCTTAAGGGTAGGAGTTTGGGACCAGCCTGGGCAACATAGCAAGACTCTGTCTCTACAAAAAAAAATTTTTAAAAATTATCTGGGCATGGTAGCACATACCTATAGTCCCAGCTACTTGGGAGGCTGAGGTGAGATCGCTTGAGCCCAGGACTTGGAGACTGCAGTGAGCTATGATGGTGCCACTGCACTCCAGCCTGAGCGAGAGAGCAAGGGCTTGTCTCTAAAAACAGAAAAAAGTGCGTAATTCACTGGTTTTTAGCATATTCACAAGGTTATGCAACCATCACCTCTATATTAACTCCAGAATATTTTCACCACCCCAAAAAGAAACCCGTGAGCCGTCAAGTCGCTCTCCATTTCCCCCTCCCATCTCTTCCCTGCCCCGTCCAGCCCTTGACAACCACTAACTGCTTTCTATCCCTATGGATTTGCCTATTCTAGACGTTTCCTGGAAGTGGAATCAAATAATATGGAGCCTTCCGTGTCTGTTCTTTCATTTAGCATAATGTTTTCGAGGTTTATCCATGTTGTAGCATATATCAATACTTCACTCCTTTTTATGGCCAAATAATATTCCATTGTATGAATACCGTATTTTGTCCATCCATTCATCAGTGGGTGGACACTTGGGTTGTTTCCACTTTTTTTTTTTTTTAGTAGAGACGGGATCTTGATCTTGCTCAGGTCTCGAACTCCTGAGCTCAAGTGATTCCCCCACCTCGACTTCCCAGAGTGCTAGGATTACAGGCGTGAGCCACCGCGCCCGGCCTCCCACTTTTTGGCTATTATGAATGATGTTGCTATGAACACTCATGTACAAGTTTTCATGTGAACAAGTTTTCAATTCTCTTGCATACATACCTAGGAGTGCAATTGCTGGTCACGTGGTGACTCTATGTGTTACTGTCTGAGGAACCACTGACTGTTTTCTGCATCCCTACCAGTGACATATGAGGTTCCGACCAGTGGCCTCCTGAAGCTCCCCCTGAGAGGTTCCAGACACCCTCATACTTCACGTGTCACTACCCGGACACTTTCTCTCCTTCGGTAAGCGGCACACGGCTGTTCAGGCCAGACACTTGGGGGTCATTCTTCAAACCGCCTACATTCTTGACCCTCCAGCTATCAACAATCCTCTCAATTCCACCTCCCAAATAAATCTCGAACCTGTCAATCTCTCCATCTCCACTGCCACCCCTGTCCAAGCCGCCAACATTACTCACTCGAGCAACCTCAGTAGTCTCCTGTGGGCCGCCATTTCCACACTTGATCCTTCTAATCTACTCTACAGCAGTTATTTCTTTAAAATAAAGTTTTAAAAATTTAAACCAAAGTCATATATGAATACACACACACACACACACACACACACACATAGTGAAAAGAGTCAGCTATTCCCAGAAGGAGCAGTGGCCCACAGCCCCCCTCCCTGCCCCACAGATCTGACAGCCAGTCACCTGCCTGACTTCGTCTCCTCCCTCTCCCCGGGTCACTCCACTCCAGCAGCACAGGCCTCCTCACTGCCTCACCGTTCTCAAACCCACCAAGACAGTCCTACCTCAGGGCCTTTGCACTTGCCATTCCCGCTGCTTGAATGCTCTTCTCCCAGACATCCATGCATCTCTCTCTTTTGCTTCCTTCATGTTTTTACTCAAATGTCACTTACTCTGTGATGCCGCCTCTGGCCCATCTATCTAAAATTATCACCCCTCCCCCTTATCCCATCCCTCTCTCTTGCCTTTTTTTTTTCTATATCACTTACCACTCTGTAACATAGCATGGATTTTATTCATTTTATTAATATTCATCGTTTCCCCTTCTAGACCATAAGCTCCATTTTTTGGCTGTTTCATTTATTTCCGTATCCCTGGCTCCTAGAACAGGGCCTGGCACCAAAGTACATCACTAAATATGTGTTGAATGAATGAATGAATGAAAAAACAGCGGTGCCCTATTCATCTCCCTCTCAGCCTCTAGTCCTCTTCCTCAGAGGTGAACCCTTTTCATTGTTTCTCCTGGGTTTTGAGACTCAGTTTCTCTAAATAACATGTTACTGCTGCTGCTTTTGATTTCTCCATTTTAAACATCTACTGTCTTGCTCTGACTCTATTACTCCTTTGTGTCACCCCAAAACTGATATTTTACATTTAGTTAAATCATTAGGGCTATGTAAATACTGTTCACTGCAAAGAAAGATTTGTACTC